>NC_073746.1:88309924-88644960 GCF_029784135.1 Toxorhynchites rutilus septentrionalis
GCGAGAATTCTAGTTTATTCAAATATGAAGAATTCTATGCCAAATCGGCCGGCCGCTAACCCGACCCTTTCCGATTTTTTTGAAACTTGGTACTTGGAAAGATATTGGTTGATGGAAAGTACCGTTCTGAATCATATTTCAGACAGCATCATATTTCGGACACTTTGTTCTAATATCTTGAATTGCTTCATGCACTGATGATATAACTATAAATTCAATATCACAATTGCTTCTTTAGAGTGATCCCTTGGTTTCTCTTCATTTGAGAATAACATTTGAATTATTACATAGTAGGAAAAAAATCAACAGCACCACTCATTATCGTTTGTGTTTGACGTTTGTTTTGCGGGAGCACGTAGAATTTACCCGTTCATATATATGTAAATTTCTCTCGTGTTTCATCAGTTCTCATCATCGTTAACAGTTTACTGTGATTGCTCGGTAAGTACTTCGCAGTTGACTATAAAATATAATCGAGTGTAATGTAATTTTCGTCCATAAAATTACAAAATAAAGTGTCCGAAATTTGAATTCAATAGTGTCCGAAGTTTGATTCTTATTTGCTTCATTTGAAAAGCATTCTATTCGATGATTTTATTATGTTTTCAATCAAATAGGTACCAAAGTAGAAAGCTTGAAAGCATATTGAACTAATTTATTAAAAATATCTACCAAATAATACCTGTGCATAAAGTTTAAATCTGTTTTCTGCATCATATGCCTTAAGTGTCCGAAATATGATTCGGAACGGTACGTAAAATCACAATTTTCGTTGTCACATGACCAATTTTAATTACGGCTGATTTTTGAAATGGGTGTATTCAAAATCATTACCCTTATTACCGTGAGATCATAATGCATCTAAGTTAGTATATTCATCGCAGGATTATGACTGTCAACATTGTCAACATTGGCAACATTTGCTAGTCCCATTTGAGTTAGTATAAATAGAATGGTCTGATTTAGATCTAATGTACAGTAGAACCTCGATTATCCGCGAGCGGATGATTCGCGGTGCTGATTATCCGCGAATGCGAGTTCCCTAGTACTTCTATAAACCCCGAAATTTTGTCGGTGAGTGGTAGAGTCTTGCTCTTTTGTTTTGGTCATGGCTTCCACATCTGATCACTGATGTACACGATCTTACAGATGGATAATTCAATAATTTCTGTATTGATGAAACATAGTTTTCATGTTAAAATATCTTTCTTCCTGTTTGCACCTCATTTTAAGCCCTTTTATTGCTTTATCCGCGATTTTCGTTATACGCGGTGATCTAGCCCGACTATTTCTAACCCCGATTATCCGTGAAATAGTCCCCCGTACATTGTTGTAGCAGGTTCGGATTTCTTATAAAACTTTTCACTTGGTTCGGATAATCGTCTCTTCACTTTGGAATTCAAATCGACAATAATGATTTATTGTGCTCAATACCTATTACGGAAACTCCTATGCAAGAAGCTATTCAAAAGCTTAATAATAAAATTTTTTAAAATCAAAGCTTTGCATATGTATGGTGCGGTACTAGATTTTTAGGTGGGTTCGGACCAAAACATAGTGTGATCTATCATGGCCGCCACCTGAAATTCTCTGAATTTCATTCATGTGTGTTAGTGATTTGTTTATAATCAGTGTTGTGTAGTGAAAAGCTCAGGTAAGTTGATTTCATATTTCTTGTGTTTTACAATGTTTGGTTTGGTGTTCTACGGTCTGCTGTTGCTGCTAGTTCCTCTTCGTAGGGCAGTAAGCAAATCTTCATGATCGGACGGCGGAGGAATCCCTTGGATGTGCGTAGCGTGACTACTCGAAGCAGATTGTCCTTGCCAGGATGGACGTCTATTATGCGGGCGAGAGGCCACTTGACTGGAGCTAAGTAAAGGGTGTGTCACATCAAATTGCATCACGGAAAAAACGCTGTAGAAATTCGCCCAGTAAACCGATCCTTTTGAAAATTTTAGACAGTAAAATAAAAACTATTAAACAACTTTTGGCATTTTCTTTTTATTCATACTTCGAGCCCAAGCCCGTATGCTCGCACCTTCCTCTTTACCCCGTCCATAAGGTTCTGTACAACGTAAGGTTGTAGTCTTTTTTTAAACAGAAATCCATTTTCTCTTGAAGTCCGCCTCCGATTTGACAACTTTTGGGTTCTTCCGGAGGGCCTGCTTCATAATTGCCCAATATTTCTCTATTGGGCGAAGCTCCGGCGCGTTGGGCGGGTTCATTTGCTTTGACACGAAGGTGACCCCGTTGGCTTCGCCACTCCAACACGTCCTTTGAATAGTGGCACGAAGCGAGATCCGGCCAGAAGATGGTAGGTCCCTCGTGCTGCTTCAATAGTGGTAGTAAGCGCTTCTGTAGGCACTCCTTAAGGTAAACCTGCCCGTTTACCGTGCCGGTCATCACGAAGGGGGCGCTCCGCTTTCCGCAAGAGCAGATCGCTTGACACACCATGTACTTTTTGGCAATCTTGGATAGTTTCTGCTTGCGAATCTCTTCCGGAACGCTGAATTTGTCCTCTGCGGAGAAGAACAACAGGTCCGGCAGCTGACGAAAGTCCGCTTTGACGTAGGTTTCGTCGTCCATTACCAGGCAATGCGGCTTCGTCAGCATTTCTGTACAGCTTCCGGGCTCGCGTCTTCCCCACCATGTTTTGCCTTTCGTCGCGGTTAGGAGCCTTCTGAACCTTGTATGTACGCAGGGCCTCCCGCTGCTTGGTCCGCTGGACGAATAAACTTGACAAATTCAGCTTATTGGCGACATCCCGGACCGAACTTCTCGTATCACGTCTAAACTGCTTAACTACGCGCTTGTGATCTTTTTCACTGACGGAGCATCCATTTTTGCCGTTCTTCACCTTCCGGTCGATGGTTAGGTTCTCGAAATATCGTTTTAGTACTCTGCTGACCGTGGATTGGACGATTCCCAGCATCTTACCGATGTCCCGATGTGACAACTCTGGATTCTCGAAATGAGTGCACAGGATTAATTCACGACGCTCTTTTTCGTTCGACGACATTTTTCCAATTTTACGAAAAATTGACAGTGAAGCATGGCCAACGTGATCTATACACTCTTATCTGATTATAAGCGAAAGCTGAAGATATAATTCCTAAAAATTAAATTTCTACATCGTTTTTTCCGTGATGCAATTTGATGTGACACACCCTTTATTCATCGATGAGAATCACCATTCGGCCGGGTTTGATCGCGTTGTTGGGTATTATGCGTTTGTTTTCCTTTTGCAGCTCTACCAGGTACTCCGTTCTCCATTGATGCCAAAATTGTACGACGCGTTGCTGGATGTAGTGACAGTGGTCCAATCGATTCGTTGGAATATGCGTGAGGTCTAGAATCGCCAAATCGTCAGGATTTTCCGTCATTGGGGTAAGCGGACGTGAATTCAAGCAAGCCTCGATCTGTGTTAATATTGTTGACATATCCTCGAAGGATAACATGGCGTCTCGTAGTTGACGATGCAGATGCAGATGCTTTGGGCGGTATCAGATGCCATTGATTGCTGTTATTTGCACAGAATGAGGTAATTTCGCCGTCTTGTTTTTCCTTCTGTAATAATCTATATAATTCGTTTAATTCGTTTCTAGCACCCACAAAATTGGTTCCATTGTCGGAATGGATATGGACAGGACAGCCACGTCGGGAAATAAATCGCTTTAAAGCTGCTAAAAACGCAGGCGTGGACAGATCCCCGACGAGCTCGATGTGTACAGCTTTGGTGGAAAAGCAAACAAAGACGCTGATGTATGCTTTCGTTGGTGATGCTCGTCTATGTATTGGCTTTAAATACACTGGGCCAGCATAATCAACACCGGACACAGTGAACGGTCTGCTAGGTGTGACGCGCTGGGATGGAAGTTGACCGACTTGTTGTCTTGCTGGTATTGGATTGGCTCGGAAACATCGGAAGCAGTTGCGGATAATATTGTTTACCACATTTCGGTCGCTGATGGGCCAATATTCTTGACGAATGGCTGCAAGGGTGACACGGCCGCCACCATGCAGCAGTTTCTCGTGGTAATGTCGAGCTACCAATAGTATTAGTGGATGGAAAGATGGAAGTAGGATAGGGTGCTTTACTAGATAAGGCTGCTCTGAAAGGTTCAATCTCCCCCCAACCCTCAGTACTCCCTCTGTATCGATGAATGGACTGAGAAGTCGTAGGTTAGAATGTTTTGATAAAGTTTTCTTCTTTTTCAGGTTTTCTATCTCCTCTTTAAATTCATCACCTTGGGCTAAACATATGAGTTTCATGCGGGATTTGGACATTTCATCGACGGTAAATATTTTGGTTTTTCTTTCAGGTTCACTGGATGTTCCACGACGATACGATGCTATGAATCGGAGGCAGTATGCGGTTACTCTTATCAGACGCATGAAGGACGAAGCACGATCGAAAATTGGGTTTGGTTTTATGCTTAGGTGAGTTGCAGCAATAATCTTTCTTTTTTCTAGAACTTCTTCAGAATGACTTCGTTGTGTTTTGGATATTGGCCACTCTTGCGACGGGAGCTTCAACCAGGATGGTCCATGATGCCACAAGTCACTTCGAATAAAGTCTCTCACTTTCATTCCCCTCGTGATCAGGTCAGCAGGATTTCGAACTCCCATTATATGATTCCATATTCCATTTTGTGTTGTTTGTATTTCAGAAACTCGATTGGCGATGAAGGTCTCCCACGTATGGGGCGGTGAGCGTAGCCATTCTAGTGTCACGGACGAATCGGACCAGAAATAGGAGCCTTCAATCGGCATGTCGAATGCTTCGACTACTTTGTTGTACAGTCTCGTAGCCAAAACAGCCGCAGAAAGTTCCAGGCGAGGAATGGACAACCGTTTTAGTGGAGCAACCTTTGATTTGGAGGCAATCAATTCTACACGGATGTTCCCTGCAGCATCTGTTGAACGGGCAAATATGCAAGCTCCATATGCTTGCTCGGAGGCATCGGCGAAGGAGTGAAATTGCACAGTAGAATTTGATAGAAATGCATATCGACTGATTTTGTACGAGGATATTTGCGCCATATCGTAACAGTACAGGTCCCATTTTGATCTTATGTTATCAGGTACAACATCGTCCCTTTGGAGGCGAATGAACTGCAAAGTTTAAAGCCTCTTAAAAACAAAGAAACGTGAACATCGTCCCAACAACGAAGGATCGTAGGAACGAAGAAGGAGCCAAACCATACGTCACAGTTTGCAGCTCATAAGTTGCTATTTTTTCATTCGGGTTGAAACGCCAACAAATTCGTTTGAGCGGAGTGTCTCGGGGATCTAGCAAAACTTGGCGGTACATCTTTTCGATATCCGCTACCAGGGCGATCGGATATTTGCGAAATCTTATGATTAATGTTAGCAAGTCGTCTTGCACAGTTGGTCCGACTTGGAGAGCTTGGTTTAGCGAAAATCCAGTCGATGTTTTGGAGGAACCATCGAACACTACTCAGAGTTTCGTAGTGCTACTGGAGTCTTTTAAAACCGGATGATGTGGTAAGTAATAACTTATTTCTGATTTTTCTCCATTTTCAGGTACCAATCGCATATGGCCGAGCTCGAGGTATTCGGCTAGGAAGGAATCGTATTGGCTTTTCAACTGTGGATCATTCGACAAACGTCTTTCGAGGAGTTGGAAACGACGAAGTGCTGTAGCCTTCGATTCGCCTATCATCTGCTCGAAGTTCTCATGACGTGGTAAACGGACGACGTATCTACCCTCTGACAATCTGGCGACGTTAGCTGCGTAGTGCACTTCACATTGCTGTTCTTCGAGCGAATAATTTGGTTTATTTGTGATTTCTTCAACGCGCCAAAACCGCTCTAAGGATTCGTAGAGAGGATCGTTAAGTGTCATGTGTCATATTGTCGTTGGCGTGATGGTTGCTTCGTTCCTTCCATTCACAACCCAACCAAAAACGCTCTCAATTAGTAATAAATTGTTACGTTCAATTCTGTTCGTTGTATTCATGTATCAAAAGAAATGTTCAGCCCCTAATAACATGTCGATAACTCCGGTAACGTTGAAGCTTGGATCAGCTAATAAAAAGTTTTCTGGAAGACACCAGCTTCCAAGGGGCGTCGATACCACTGGCAAATCAGTTGTTATGCGTGACATAACCAAGAAATCTAGGTCCATACTAAATTTATTTATTCTCGATCGAATTTTGGTTTGAACTGAATGGCGAACATTGGATGCTGGCTCGCCAATCCCAAATACGAGAATATTTATTTTGCTACGTTTTAGGTGAAGCTACTGACACAATCTTTCGCTCATGACGTTAGTTTGCGGACCACTATCTAGCAGTGCACGGGCTGGGTGGAAATCGCCGGTGGACCAATAGGACGACGGTGGACAACAACACACTACTACTCGAGGATGGAACTGGATTGCAGGACTGGAACGCTGCGGAATTGTTGGAAGTCGTAGCGGTTTGGGCGATGGAACGTGCATTCTGTCCGCAGGATACGTTGGTGCTGGTTCGGGGCGGCGGTGATGACGGACGATGATGCGGA
The DNA here is from genome assembly GCF_029784135.1 of Toxorhynchites rutilus septentrionalis. NCBI lineage: Eukaryota > Metazoa > Arthropoda > Insecta > Diptera > Culicidae > Toxorhynchites > Toxorhynchites rutilus. The sequence continues at coordinate 88,316,453 of NC_073746.1, forward strand.
TGTTCAGCGGGCTGGAACCCAGGATGAAGCAGAGTATGATGCCTCTTCTGACAGCGACGACATGAGTAGGTGGAAAGGCAGTTGCGGGCGAAGTGGTCATTGCGGAAGCAATTCTGGCAGAGGCGGTGGTTATTGGTTAAGCTTAGGCGGTCGGGTAAATTCATTCTTTGGAATCGCCCACACTTTATCAGTGGATGTTGCTGATGGCAAGCGTAGCATTTTCGTTGCGGTGTTTCGGCATTTACATGTGATGCAATTCGTTGGAAAGATTGTCGACGAGAACTGGCGAAGTGATCGTTGGAATTTGTGGAATGTTGCGATTGGTGGTTAACGGACATTGATTCGAGGACGCGTATTCTACGGTGAAGAAATGCGGTGAGCTCAGCGAAACTTTGGGTTCAACGGTAGAAGCATAATCTACCCAGGCTTTCAACGTTATATCGTCAAGTCGCATACATAGCAAATGTTCAAGTATAGTGCTCTAGTTTGTAGCAACCCTAGTCAGCGAGCGATATCGATGCTGACTAGCGGTCAATATGTAGTGGAATAGGCGCACCAACACAAATACGCAAGATGTCAACAACTCTCATGCTATAACCGCACTTGGCCCAACTGTCGTGTGAAGAGCGAAAGAGCCGAAGGCGGGAGAAAGCTTTGAGGTGGGAGTTAGATGACGTCGAGTAAGAGTACGAGAGATCACGGTACGAGAGTTTTCATTCGGATCGGCCGGGATGAGTCGTAAAGATATGAGGGGGGCAGTCGAAAAAGAACTTGCGTAACGGAAGGATATTGTCGTTCGGACTAGTGGATTAATTTTGTTGTGGATTTGCCGATCAAACCAATCGCGGGAAAGTTGATATTTTGGAGCTTGTTAGCGGATGTTCACGAATTGATTTGGATGTGACATCTCGTATGTGCGTGTGAAAGCAGAGTGCGAGTTTCTGCAAGTTGTTGCGCACCGTTCATCGGGCGCTAAGGTTATTCGCGTTCGAGCGAATGCTAGTGATTTCGTGAAGCCACCCTATGTGCGAGTGAGATTGCCCAAAGGGACGGTAAGTTAAAAGAAGTATATCCGTGGAACGTGAAGTAAAAGAGTTGTATAGAGAAAGACGAGCAAAAAGAAGAGATACAGTGAAGTGGAACGAGACAATTTAGATACCCACCAGTGGCGGATAAAGGTGGAAACAGAATGCCGCGTTGTGCGTTGCTTCTCATCAGCTGTCGTTGCTTGCGTTTTGTACTAAAACATTCTCCCGACGCAGTCTGTTGATTTGCAGTCACAATCTAACATTCGCGTCACCACTTTTCATGTAAACAAAAGCAAAATAAAATTCGTATGAAATCTTGTTCTTGTTGTGTCCATGAATGTTTTTTAAAAACAACACATTGACATATCCGCGCTGGCGGCATTGAGCTACGTTTACTAGTTTAGGTGAGCGTGAAAGAACAGCTGATTTTCAGTCGGAATGAACAAGTTTTCAAAATTAAAATTATGATTGAAAATTAGCGTTTCCATATCAAACTAGTATTCTGTTAAATGAAAAACATTTTTGTTTGCAGGTGGTGAAAAAATCTCATACGAATATTGTTTATGAAGACAACTCTATATTATGATGAAAAAATTCAACAACAATGTTGTAATTGTTTAGCCATATGGTTGAATGAAAGTCAGAAACATGTGTATCAAGTAATCAAATAACATGATGTGAAAATTTTCATACAAATTTTAGAATTTCAAAACCGGCTTCGTGTGTTCTAATCTGATAAAGAATACACTAACGAGTTTGGGACCCAAATTATGGCCCTAATTTGAAGGTGTCACCAGACGTCGACACCATGCCACTGTCATCGCGAATTCGGCGCAAGCAGTTTAGAACAAATGTTAGCGTTTAGTACAACGATGCTAATGACGCAACGCATTATTGTGTTCGTCTAAATGGAAACACACATATTTAAAATGAAGTGTCAAAGCACAATTGTCGCAACGTGACGCATAGCGCGGCATTCTGGTCCCACCGTAAGTGTCGCGACGTCGGCGATTTCAAAGACCGTGCAACACCGACGGCAGTGACAATCCAGGTGAGTGCGATAGCTTGAGTGAGAGTGAGTGTTTGCGAGCCGTGTGTTGGTGCGCGAGCTTTCGGTTGTTGCTATTTTTCTCCGAAAGTTCAAGCCTGATAAATTCGTTGCTTGCGCATGATCTGCAGTGTTGGCAGTTGCGCTGAATCATCTTCCCTCTTAAGTGGGGAAGTAGGAAAAGTTATAACAAGTAGTCAACTGGTTCACCAAGCTGACAAAGAATTTTTGTGTGACGCTCGTATGCGTCCACAACACCATGAAGAGCTTCTGCGGATTCCCTTTTACACGTGGGCAATCCAGCAAAGCCTGAATATGCCGTTTTTTCAGCAAATAATCATTGGCGTAACGTGAGATCAGCGTTTGCCATGCGATACGGTAATTTTCAGAACTGATAGCGAGGGTTTCAATAAGCTGAGCGGCTTCACCTTTGACCGCAGCACGAAGGTAGTGAAACTTTTGGATGTCTGGAACATCAACATTCGTGTTAATTAACGCATCGAAAGTATCGTGGAAAGCCAACCATTGGCTGTAATCCCCATTAAACTCTGGCAGTGTAATAGTGGGTAGTTTCAGTCCAGAAAGCCCAGATATAGGAGAAGGAGAATCGTTTTTAGTAGATGGAAGGGGTAAACGAGATTGAAGAGCAGCCTTTATTTTAAAGTAGAGAGATTCATAAGCAAAACGAATTTCTTCGTTGCTCTCCATACCCTTACTTGTGGTTTCCTCATCTTCCAATAGTAGCTGAACTTCTTCTAATCCGTTCCACACACTGTCCAAGTACTCCAGGCGTAGAGGTAGTTCACGTTGGTCTATCTCAGGATTGTAGTTGGTGATAAACTCCTCCGCTCTCCCCAGTTTGGAAAGTAGGACCGTAACGGCAACCAAGAAAACGTAGAGAAAGAACACGATTCAAAGGCATCAGCGATTTGTTTCTACGCAGTTGGAAATATACGTACCAGCTGCCTATTCAAAGTAGGCCTTGTATAAATTCAAAATGAAATGATTCCTTTGATGGCAGATTTATTCCAAACGATTAAAATTGCTCCAAAATTCCAATTCGACGGCAGGATTAATTCAAATTTTCCGGAAATGCTCTCGAACAATCGATTTATCAGGAAAGAAATCGATATCCTGGTCACGGCACCAAATTATGTTGTAGCAGGTTCGGATTTCTTATAAAACTTTTCACTAGGTTCGGATAATCGTCTCTTCACTTTGGAATTCAAATCGACAATAATGATTTATTGTGCTCAATATCTATTAAGGAAACTCCTATGCAAGAAGCTATTCAAAAGCTTAATAATAGAATTATTTAAAACCAAAGCTTTGCATATGTATGGTGCGGTACTAGATTTTTAGGTGGGTTCGGACCAAAACATAGTGTGATCTATCATACATCATTTTATTTTTTTCTAATTTGGAGGTGATTTCTCGTGTAACTTTTGAAAAGGTCCAATGTAACATTTTCGTCAACTCGAGAAAAACGAAGTTGAAGACCCGAACATTATTCCGCGAATTGTCTTAAAATTTATCGATCTTTATCGCTCCTCTCGCCACTAGCGATCAAGAATAGCTCTCCAAAACCAATCGTAGCTGTTGTTCCGTGATTTGAGTTTAAAGTTGAAGCCAAGGAGCGAAAAATGTTACATTGGACGTTTTGACTGCCCGCGTTTGCACATTGGACATATTACGTTGCACGATAAGAATTTGAAACTAACTACTAAACAACAATCCAAAAATCAGCATTTCGTTCTAAAGACAGATTATTATTGTTATCACCCGTTGAATTGAACTGAAATCGATAACAACTACTGTAAGAAACAAAAACTCAAAACGACCGAAGTACGACTTCGTGTTGTTTTGACTGCTTTGTTACTTCGGACGTTTCGGGCATCGGAGGAAAGTGGCGTCCGAAGTAACAGCCGGGTGCTTAAAATCCGAATCTGTACATTGGATATTTTTTGTATCTGCGATAAAAAGATGAAGAAAATAGATACGTGAACGATTGTTTTTGTAATGCATTCAATGATTGAAGACTAATAGCGTGCATCTTTTAACTGGATTTGTTTACATTTGTTACATAGGACCTTTTCAAAAGTTACGCGAGATTTCATTATATCTTTCTAATAGAAAACCTCGTTCGTCAACTGGCATGCCTTTTTAACTTTGTCAAACTGTAAAATAGGGCGCATTTTCTCTTCATTGGTATCCATCTTTGACGCGCTCTCAAACAAAACTGGATTAATCTTTCACAGAACTACCGATTGCACTTATACAACACGAGACTTTGATCACTGAGACAAAAAAAATGTATTTCTTCTCATCACTCTGATAAACATATCAAAAATTAATGTTAATTGAATATAACGTGTAGCGTCCAACAAACTTTTGAACGCATTCAGTTTTTTACATCCAAATTTGGAGGCGATCTGGCGTAGTGGTAACATCCATGCCTCTCACGCTAAAGGTCACGAGTTCAATTCTCACTCCCGACATTCTTCCAAAAATGGAAGTAAAAGTGACGAACCAGCCTAATGAGTTGAAAATCACTATAATACAGAAAAAAAAACATCCAAATTAAACAGATGTTGTTATTTTCTCTTCGATGTTTGCTTGAAATTTCGTTGTTTGGTCCTGAACAGCATATAGAATTGATTGAGCACATGAAACCTCATTGTAAAACTATGCCAGGACCGCAGTTTTATACCTCGTAAAAAAAACGGATGGTCTTCAATCAGTAAAAGATATTTAACCCAAAAAAATCGGTAATTAGGTAATGGTACCACAGGAACATGTAATATGAAACATTGGCCTTTCATTGCGTTCGTCTAACAGATGCAAAAATCGCACGCAGCAATCGAATTCCTGTATGAGTTTGTCGCATAGCTGATTCATCCATAATAATATTCGTTTGACCAGTGTTCCTACGGAGACTGTTCGAAAATTAAGCTTTCTTGGGAGTGTCTGCAAAAATAACATAAATTCATAAATAAAATACTTCAAATATAACATAACAAAACAGCAATCTCCTAGTCAGATCTTGCTTCCTACCATTACACTAAGGATATTGCATTTCTACCGAAAAAGATGAACTCGCTAAACTGTTCAGAGATTCTCCCTATGGAAAAATTCTGTGCTTTGACGAAGGTCAAGCTGAGTGAACAGTCGGGTAAGTAATACCGCCCGCCGGCGATTAAAACGGTGAGAGAAGCATTAAGTTAAAAAACTTACATACCCAACAAAATCTAGAATAATAAGAAATTTTCGAAAGATAGGATTAAATCTATCTGTATTGAAAAAAAAAATCTCAAATGGGGATCAACAAAGGTGGCAGCCTTCCCGTTGATTTCAACTGTTCCTACCTCATGCAAATAGCAGTCACCAACATCGCCCAAGAAACGTTGCGTCTACGTCCACACTTGTGCGTACCACGCGGCAAAGTATCATGTAGACACCAGACATGAATAGATTCGTGATCCGCACCTATTACATCTGCGCTGCTTCGGAGACGGACATGAACGGTTGCCCTCGAATACTAACAATGTTCGAGGAAGCGCATTCAGAGTTTGCCGGAAGGCTTGATCAAAACGCGATGAACGGGAAGCGTACAGCGTACGCCAAAATACCCAGACAAAAATCGATGAGATCAAGCAGCAGGTGCAGAGAGAACTAAGCTCCAAGAATAAGTGAGCAATTCATTCGCGAGTGGAGCTTGCGAATCAGCATCAGTGGAGGCCACAGCACCAGAACCCCCTGAGCTGGAAGGCCCACAGTCGGATCAACAACTGCTAAGCGATCTAGTCTTCCAACACTACGAGGCTATCTCACTGTTTCGCGACATGGAAACTTCGTCACGCCCCAGGATCCCGAAGTTGCAGCATTCCCGCAGGGTAACAAGTGCAGTAAAGATAATGAACGAGCACGTTCTTCCGCTGCAATAGGTCAGAATATGAGAGAGCTACAACTGAAAGTTTACTGTGCAGCTGTGGCTACCGCTCAATGTTTGGGATTCCGTGTGAGGCCAAGAGGTAAACTGCTCCAACATTTCCGTCAAAGGCGTGAGCCTCCATGGCGAAGGATATTGGAGCAACGGATCCGAAACAATTGCGCCATAATTGGAAGGCTGAAGGCGCACAAAAGAGGCAGCAGATCAGCGAAACTATGTCACCAAGTTGCTGTGGTGTGGCCTACTGAACTTCGCCAGTCGGCAGCTCACCTGCTGACGGAAAAACTTGAGACCCTAGTACAGCAATTGAGCGTCCTTCCAAAAAAAGGCTGAAACGTCACTCTGACTATGCAAAGCGCCAAGAACAAAACCGTGTGTTCAGAGATAACGAGAAAGCGTTCTACGACGACATTAGCGACGAGAAGCCCGATTACAGCGAAGGTTTGCCAGATATTAGCGATGTGACGAACTTCTGGGCTAGTATTTTGGACACCCCTGTACAACATCGCGACGGGAAAATGTGGTTAAGACGGGAGGAGGAGAGTTGTGGTGAATTTGAAGAGATGCCAGCTATAATCGTCGTAGAGAACGATGTCCACGAAGTCTCGCGATACCTGAGGAACAAGGCAACATCAGACCGTGATGGTGTTCAGAACATCTGGCACAAGAAGCTGACCATCGCACATCCAAAGTTAGCTAGGTGCTTTGGCAAGGTGCTGCGTGACCCACACAATCTACCTGAATTCGCTACCCGTGGCGTCACCTGCAGCTTGGGAGCAGAAGGCAGTGCAAGGTGCCCACCCCCATCAACTGGACCGGCCACACGTCGATTAGGCCGTATCTAATCTGTGGCTAAAGCGTGGTGAACTCTCTTCAGTAGTAGAAGCCGACATGATACCCATCCAGGACAGGATAATTCCGATAAGAAACTGCAGGTAGTACGTCTGGTATCAAGACGTTGATGACATTTGCCGGATGTACCATCAATTAGGTGAAAACATAGAACACCGAGCGCCACAACAACATGGCCCACATTGTTCATCGACAACTGGCGCTCCAATGTGGTCTACTGGAAGACTTCGTACTCAACTACCGGTACCTGCCTGCACCTATCCTGGGAAAGGTGTTGAATATGGAGAAGGAATTAGCCGGCATCCAAAAGTCAGTCATCCTTAGCTCCTGCGCGATTGTCCGACGAATTCTCGGTCAGGAGTAAAAAGCACGAGCACGTATATATGTGCATTCCGCAGAGCTTAGTGCCCCATTTGGCTTTCAGAATCTCGGGGACAGATTGATATTCTGGCTAGTTAAGAAGTGAAAGAAGTCTGCAAAAAAATAATAATAAAATTGCACGTATTTTATCGTTACAGTATTGGCACCATGAACACCATTCACAATTTCAGTGGTCTGGTTTGCATTTTTGACTTTATAAAAGAGAAAGTGTAAAATGTACCGAATTTTCTCTTTGTTGACTTTGATTGTTAACAACCTGTAATTCACAACTGAATGAAATAAACCAAAAACAAAAAAACAAACATGTCCTTTACAACGAGCCTAAACTTGAAATTGCTTGATCGACGTTACGCATCAAGTGATTTCACTAGTTTGCTGAGCGTTCTAGTGCCCTATGTTATTCACACGAGTGAGACTCGATGTTGTAAGGGAAAGGGTTAAATCTCTTGTTTGAAAATACGTTTGAGAAATGTTGAGCGAAATATTTTAAATTTAAATCTAGGGTTTAAAATAGCGTTCAAATTGAATTCAATAGCATACCTGTTACTAGGGGTTATGGAACGAACCGTTTATATTTCTAAACAATAATGATAACCTTTCAAATTGGCCACAACAATATCGTGACATTCGTCATCTGCCTTTTCCCATCTGAGAAACATATGTGTTTTTTTTCTTCTCACAAATGGTTGACATTATTTTAATCTAATTTGGAGTCAAATAGATCCATTTTAATAATCCCAAAATCAACATCGGACATATGTGTTGAACATAATGTGGAACCGAATAGACTTACGCATCACCGAACAACTGGAGTAACTGTGTGGACCAGTCGTTCCTGTACCTCGTGCCTGACAGACAAAAAAAAACCCGGAGGATTCAAAAGGGGAATAACATCGAAATAAGAAAATCACCCGTATGCATCGGACCGAAACCGGGCAGAGAAGCAAAACAGAGTCAACGGCTCCTGCCCGACAGAGGGACTAAATCCGACCGGTCCAGGGAGCAAAAACAATCAATTCGTCACGCCGGATATATTGTCACCATCTGGAATGTGTGTTTGCTTGATCTTTTATGCAGGATGCTAGGAATACTTTTGGTTTTTCCCTGAGACACGTCGGACGGACGGAGGGTCGGTCGTCGCAGGAGAGAAGGTTAACTCTTCGCAATTTTTGCTTGTGTTATATCCTTCTGGAAAACCCTGTCACGTTGATATACGATGCGTATCAAATTGGCAAAATAACTTTCTCAAGTTACTCACTGCCGTCGCTCGAGGACTTTGGGGACTTCGCGTCACGCTATACTGACTAGATTGGAAAAAATATTATAACTTCTGCGAAGAAAAAATAAAAACGAAAGCCAACGGGAGTCACTAGGAAAAATACTGCCTTTCCACATTGTTTGGTTTTGCGAGCATTGGAATGTTTTACTGTAACATAGGTTGACGTTGTGAAATGTTTCCCATTCTGCGATTGACTGCGACTGCGAAATTCTAGGTAGCTGTACTTCTCTGATGGTCGAAGACCTAAGATGGATTCAAATGGTAATACTTACGTGCCAGCGATGGTCGAAACTGAATCGCCTTGCGAAAGCTTTCCACAGCCTCGGCGTAGTCTTGTTGATTTTGTAGTAAAATTCCTCTGTAAAAAAAGGAAGAAAAAAAACAAGTGAGTATAACGTGAATCTGTTCGAGCTACACAATGTGTATACGATTCATAATTGAGGAAGGTTGAGGTTGAGTCCACTAATGAAAACTTATGAAAACCTAACAAAACACACAAATTGCGAGAGAACTGATTTGCACTATGTTTGCTCCAAACCCAGATCTACTTGTCAGAGTTGTTTAGTGTGGGACAACGTTTGATTAAAAATTGAAACGTGAATTTTCTCCTCCATTCTCGTAATGGGTACAAAGCCACCGTCTGTTGTTCATGCTGGAAACATTGCAGGGCTGACACCACCCCGCGTTGGCATTCGGCATCAACAGAGCAAAAAAAAAACATAAACTATGGAAGCGAAGCACAACGGGATTTTACGCTGGCGGAAAGCGCTCTCTCGTTTGACTGACAGTGATAACATTCGTCTCTCGCAGGCAGCCTCCCGGAACGTGGCGGGTTGACGGCCTTTAAAAATGTATGACAGCGCTTGTAATTTTTGCTAGTTCACCTCTGGTACGGAATGAAACATTAAAATCCGTGTTTTGGAATAGCGGCCTCCAGACGGGTTGTCCCCCGTATAGAACAAGACTGTTCTAAGCCTGGTTTAGCAGCCTTCATCCATGGCAGATGGGACTGATGCTCGAGCGGTCGCCAGACTACGGGGCGGAGGCAGCAACAGTCATAAGTAGGACATGAGGCGCAGACGTGCCTGTAACACAACCAACCAACTCGTTCTGCATGTCTGATCCGTGTACGTTATGTGTTCTGTTGTGTTTGCAGTTTTCAGGTCGTTGAACAGAGGGCTCGAGCAAAGTTGCGGAAAAAGGACTAAAGTTTACTTCTGTACGAGTATGTGTGACCTGCACGATTAATGCTTATTGTTCGGTTTGTGTCTGTCTCGGATAAAAACAACAGGACCATACTTTTTAATGTCGAGTTGTAATGTACTTTTGCTCAGTCTAAGAGGTACAATCAACGGTTTAAATTCTGCTGCTTTTAGAAGTTATCTATCGCTCAATAGATGACACTTTAATCCAATTTTGGTGTTCTTCTGTATTTTGTTCCATACATAAATTGGATTTGCGAAATAAGTTTGTTATTGAACACATTATTTCAATACTACTCATCTTAATGGAAATACTTGTTAAATAAATAATAAAAAAATTTCCAACATTTTTTTAACTAGCACTACTCGAGGAACATGATATGTGCGATGTTAACCCTCCTGTACTCGCGTGCAAAATCATAAAACGTATACTCGCACACGGTGTCACAGACCGAGAATTGAACTTCTCTGTAATGTTGCCTTTGTGTATTTTTAGGCTTTATTGGCATTTATTTAAAGAAGAGGGTATGATTGAATGAAGAAACTCCAAAAGCTATGTTTTCTTCGTCTTTATTATGTTTTAATAGTCATCTAATACAGTCTCCTCAAAACATAGTATTTTTTGATACTCCAACACAAATAACGAAATTCCAATTTTTCACTGTTATTAATTAAAAGTAAGCAACTGAATATAATTCATGGAAGTATAAAGAGCTATAAAATTACATAAAAACGTTTTAATCGATTGTGTTTTTATTGGAGTTAGAATCAGAAAATAGTATAACTACATGCTCGAAACAAACATATTTTTTACATTTCATGCAGTTGTAGCGTTTTTTTAACAAACGATATAGGTTCTGGAAAATAAAGTCTGCATATTTTTAATATTCTTTGTCTCTGTATTCTTGTTAAACAAAGAATTAATGCCTTTTTTAGATGGGGCATAAAAGATGATACAAAAGGATTTTTTACTTTTTCTTGTTTTCTTGTCGATGTTGTTCATTATAAAAAAATGTTTCCGAAACTGTAACTGTTAAACATTACCATAATAATTACCCTGTTTACAATTCTTTCACACACTTATATGTATGACCATTATATTTAGCGAATAACTATACGAAAGTCAAACATTTATATTTTGCTTTTGAACGTATGAATCTAACGACGAATAGTTAATACGAGGGTAGTTCGAAAAACAAGTTTCAGTTGGAGATGCCAGCCTTCCTGATTTCCCAGACTTTTTAGCACGCTCCCTGATATCCTGACAAACACTCAATTTATCCTGATTTTTGACGTAGGACTACGTCTAACCGGAAGATATAGGGGGTGAAATGGAAATCTAGGCACTGAACAAGTAGGAAAAAATGCAAGATTTGGAACGCTTATAACTCGAGCATTTCTCAACAGATCGCAAAGGTTTTTGCATCAATTGATAGGAAATATATCTACGCATCTATCATAACGAATAACATTTCATTTTTCTTGAGATAAATAATTGAATAATTGTGGAATATCAAGCATTGTCCAATTGCACTATGTGCCCATTTTTGATTGGTCCATTTTGTGCTCCTCAAATCGTACCGACTAATACGGGCAACCAGAGCAGCAGCGAAATAGAATGAAGCACGATTGGAAAGGAAAAAGAAAAAAAATGAACGAAACATTGGTCGCAGTCTCACACATGCGTAATTCTCGAGCCAGCCAGTCAGCTTAAAAATCCCCGCTCCGCTGCCGTAAGGATCATTCTCATCCAAACCGTACACCACATCGGTTCGCATCACAACACATCAACAAACCAACCCAAGCAGCCATGTCTGGACATGGTAAAGGAGGAAAAGTGAAGGGAAAGGCAAAATCCCGCTCGAACCGTGTTGATTTGGAGTTCCCCGCAAGGGTAGCTAGGCCGAGCGCGTTAGTACCAGTGCACCAGTCCACCTAGCCGGCGTTATATAGTTTCGGCCGCCGAAGTGATCGAGTTGGCTGGTAAAGCTGCTCGCGACGATAACAAAACCCGCATTCAGAATAGAACACATCAAGACAACAACAGGCAGTTGCAGCGAGTGGCAAACGCAATCGCAAAACGGCATCAGTTAGCAGAAGAAAAAAGTTTGTTCTTTATACAATCTGCTTTGGTAGCAAATCCAGAACAAGGCGGCATCGAGGGCGTTCGAAATGTTTTTTTTTTCAAAACCACGAGTACAAAGTTTTCTAAATTGGAACCATTCCATAAAACACGGCGCTTATCAGGGCCATTAAACCTTTCAAAAAAGAGTTTACGAAATACAGTTCAATGCTTTCTAAAATAATATCCAAAATAATAATAAAACACAAATAGATTTTTTCATAATTTGTTTGCCAGGATCTGATGAGTATGTGAATTTGTCAGTTATTCTTAGCTTATTGATAGTTGGGGACTTTCCTGATTATTAAATTTTCACCAATTCTCAAATTGTTTCCAGATTGAAAGTACAGTAATTTACAATTAGTTCGACAGTTAGCTAATTGGACGGACATGTAATGCGACATATTTAGTTGGACATTTTTGTAAACATAGAGATCCAAATTATGACCCCACATTGAAAGTCGACACTGTACCACTGTCATCGCAAATGTTCAATTACAGGTTAAAATCGCCTCCAATGCGACACTGAGTGGTGCTTCGGCACGTCGTGGGGTCTTTTAAATTGATCATTCAGTTTTCACAAACCCATGTATGGTGTCCGAATTAAAAGTGGCTTCAAATTACAACACATTGTATGCAGGATGGCATTAACGAATTTCCTCGGTAGCAAGAACTGCTTTCTTTGGTTGATAACTGATGTTGAAAATTGACTGACGTTACATCTGCATTGCATAGGGAAATAACTAAGGAGCAACACGATGAGCTATGTATTTCCTGCTGCTCTGTTCTTATTTTAAAGGACTTTAATCCGAAGGTCATTCGTCCCTGTATTTACTGTTGGTTTTTCAGAACGCTTATAGCTCGTTTATTTCTCGACAGATCGTAGAGTTCGTCTCCAAAACCTCAGTTCTTTTTCATTTTTATTTACTTTGTTTGCGGAGACTACAAATCTTACAATTCATTCGTCTCCGAAACCACAGCTTAAGGTACGGTAATGTGCTCAATAGTGAAATATATGATAGTGAACGAGCTGATGACTACCTATGCATTCCCTATCACAGTCATCATTTTGATTGTACGATATGTGTATACGCCGAAAGATGCCCGACGTTGAACATTTAATAAGTACAAAGCCTTCAGAAAAAAATCAAGAATCAAGTTTGTAAAAAAAAAACGCAAAAACACAACACCAAAGGTTCTTTTCAGAACCCCCAACATGTTCATAAAGAGTAAACAGTAAACTAATCCATTTTTCAGGTAGATAGGTAGGTATTCACGTAGGAGAAGAAAATAAAACAATATATTTAAAATATATATTTAGCAAAAGTTGTCCCCTTTGTATAGTCCTACGTCACTCCGGTTATGTCACCGACATTACCCACCCGTCTTTTTCTGAAATGATCCTGATTTTTCCTGATTTTTTACTCTACATTATTCGTAATAAATATACTGGTTTCCATGCCAAAGTTTTCTGTCATGGTAGTTCTCTGGTTCACACTTGTATATATCTTACATTAAGTTAAACTTTGTACTTAATTTTTTTTTATCTTTACCCTCAATTGTTTCGTGGCTTCCAAAAACAGTGCTAGAAAATTTCATGAAACCAGATTGTCTGACGAATTTTTGAAATTAGAACGAAATTAAGTTTGAGGAACAACATTGTTTATTGAGGATATGAGGATAATGAGCTATTAATGCAAGAATACGTTTAAGAGTTTAACATTACTCAAGAGAAAATTTTTGAATCCACAGTCAATATAAAAAAAAACTATATGTAATTTGTTCGTCTGATTCAAAGTAAAATAAACTTTAATGATGGGACTATGGTAAATATATCTATAACCGTATTAATGTCATAAAAATTAGTAAGAATTCAACAAGTCTTCTACTGCTGATATGCTTTCCTCATTTTTTGAGTAAAGATTTATTCCAAAGCATGGATAATAAATTTAGTGAATATTTGAATATTAATTTCTCTGCAATTGACTGTAAGTGATGCTGTAGATTTTTTGGAAAAAATATAAACGATCAAAAAGTCATACTAGCATTTCCGCTTATGCGAGGATTTATACCAATACTTATTTATTATTTTACATCCGATCTTCGCCCGAAGGAAGATACACTCTGTTTCTGGTGGGATTTGGAATGGATTCTGTATTATGAGCTACTACCAAGCAACCTGTTTCTCACATGTATGGTTCGCAGCGTTTTCGATGAGGAAGCAAACATGTTCTGGGAGGATAGAATATTTAAGCTGTGTGAAAGATGACGAAAGATTGTGAAACAGAACTATGGATATAAAATTATATTATAATACTTTGATCGAAAATGATGTTTTTGGTTTCCCAAAAATCGACATTAACTTTTCGGACAACCCATTATATCCTGATTTATCCTGATTTTTATTTTCATTCTCCCTTATTTTTTCAAATTATAGTTGGCAACCCTGGTTTCAGTGCCTCAGAAATCGCGAAATAATAATGTTAGGACAAAAAGCAAGGTGATTTTCGTAATCTACGTTTTATTTTATATTTTTCTACATAATCGTCGTAACGTTCTAGGCATTTTTCATAGCGTGGCACGAGTTTTTCTATTCCTAGCGCGAAGTGCATAGCGTCCAACTTTTTGAAGTACGATGTAACTGCGTCACGAATTTCTTCAGTGTTATCGAATCGTTGGCCGCCGAACGCCTGTTTCATCACCGGGAATAAGTGATAGTCGCTAGGGGCGAGGTCTGGGGAGTAAAGAGGATGCTCGAACGCAGACCATTTGATTTTTTTCAATTCCTCTCGAGTCTTGAGCATGAGATTTTTTGGTGGTCTTGGATTTGCTTTTTTTTTATAAATCACTGTGTTCTACTAGTCAAACCCTTTCATTTGATACCTATATTGATGGGGTTTTGAGAAAATATGTAATCCGGCATTTTGTAGCGGCCGCCATCTTGGATTTTCAAGATTATGAAATACCCAGTTTTATAATGACTGCAGAAATGAAGGTGTGTGCCAATTTTCAGATCAATCTGTCAACAGGAAGAGGTTCAAATTTCTATTAATGTGATAAAGCGCTACAGACAAACATACAAACATACAAACATACAAACATACAAACATACAAACATACAAACATACAAACATACAAACATACAAACATACAAACATACAAACATACAAACATACAAACATACAAACATACAAACATACAAACATACAAACATACAAACATGCAAACATACAAACATACAAACATACAAACATACAAACATACAAACATACAAACATACAAATTACAGGGCAAGCTAAATAGAACCGGTTCAAAATGGTTGGATTTCAGTCAGTTTGGTTAACTAGGTAGAATTTCATTCAAAATAACGTTTGGTTTCAACATATTTACAATGGAATTACATTTTACAATTTTTTTAGCCAAGTTAGAACACATTTTCATGTTCATATCAAATGTAAGCTGAGTCTGTTACAATTCAACCAAGTTTCTTCAATTTCAACTTTTTCTCGTCAAAAATATTTAATCAGATGGAAAAGAAATGTGATTTCTATAAATTTTCAGAAACGATACTCGTTGTGATTCGTAATAAATTTCACCAAACAGTACGCATCAGACTATTTTCTTTTATTGCAATCGACTAATCATAATTAACACTAGATTTACTGATGTTGGTTATATACCTACTGAAGTGAGCCAATATGACTCACATAAGAGAATTCAAGTTTTTTGCAATGAAAGTAGTTCCGAATCAGTTTAAATGAAATGTTCATTATCAAAAAAATCATGGAAAACATTTTTTATATATAAACTCTGTTTTTGAAACATATTTTCCACAAACATTTGTATTACATTTGGCACAATGGTTTCTACATCTGTTTCTTTTGCATGATTGTTGAACTTGAGTAGTATGAATTTCCGGCATTGGAATTAAAGTGTTCTCGACTTCTTCTCTATATTTACTTCTTGGCTCTTCAGTCAATTGGAAAACAAAATTTCGTGAAATATTCTGCTAAGTCCAAAATGTTTCAGAAAGCTTGTACAGGCCATCTGGGTAAACTTGCTTTATCGATATATTTTCTGGCCATTTGGTCAAGTATATCAACGCCATACTTGATGCTGCTTCTGGGACAAGTATTTTAATTTTTTTTTTCAATTGTTATATTTTTATGTTTTGCACTTAATAACTAAAGTAATTTTTTTTTATTAATCTTGCTTCCATAAATGGTCAGGGTACAATTCGCAGAGTGCAAACTCTGCAAGTAACTTTTTTGCAAGTGAAATGCCAGTAAAAAATATCTGTGGTAATATTTCGTCCACAGCCTAAATATGGACCTGAAAGATTAGTTACTACAAATTCGATCAAGGGAACATATTCGGCTGTCAAAAAAGTCCTGCGGTATTTCCGCGAGGAGTCGTTGTAAGCGCGTAGTTCTAGTTGTATTCATTATATCGAGTCATACTATAGCTTGTTGGAAAGGTATTGCGCGCGCTATAATATAGTCCTTGACAGTGTTTTGTTTGGTTAGGTCGTTCGTGAGTTATAGTGTCGCAAATATGAAGCAAAATAAAGAGAAAATCCGACATATTTTACAGTACTACTATGACAAAGGCAAAAATGCATCTCAAGCTGCCAATAAAATTTGGGCAGTTTATGGACCCGATACAGTTTCCAATTCCTCCGCACAACGATGGTTTCAACGTTTTCGTTCTGGTGTAGAGGTCGTCGAAGATGCGCCACGCTCCGGAAGGCCTGTCGTCGAAAATTGCGACAAAATCGCTGAATTAGCCGAGAAAGACCGACATAGTAGCAGCCGTAGCATCGGCCAAGAGCTGGAGATAAGTCATCAAACCGTTATTAACCACTTGAAGAAGCTTGGATTCACAAAGAAGCTCGATGTATGGGTGCCACACACGTTGACGCAAAAAAAACATCTTTGACCATATCGACGCATGTGAATCGCTGCTGAATCGCAACAAAATCGACCCGTTTCTTAAGCGGATGGTGACTGGCGATGAAAAGTGGGTCACTTACGACAACGTGAAGCGCAAACGGTCGTGGTCGAAGCCCGCTGAAGCGGCCGCATTGTCTTCCATCAGGACAACGCCAGGCCACACACTTCTTTGGTGACGCGCCAGAAGCTCCGGGAGCTCGGATGGGAGGTTCTTTTGCATCCGCCGTATAGTCCGGACCTTGCACCAAGTGACTACCATCTGTTTTTGTCCATGCCGAACGAGCTAGGTAGTCAGAAGTTAGCCACAAAAGAGGCCTGTGAAAATTGGCTATCCGAGTTTTTTGCCAATAAGGAAGCGAGCGTCTATAACAGGGGTATTATGAAGTTGGCATCTCGTTGGGAACAAGTCATCGAACAAAATGGCGCATATTTGACTTAAAACAGATGATTGTAACTAATTTTATGAACAAATGAAAATTCAAAAAAAAATACCGCAGGACTTTTTTGACAGCCTAATATGATCCTAGTGATTCATCCCTGCCCAAGCACGGTTTGTAATAAGCATGACCATTCCCCATAATTTTTTTCTTATATTTTTGAAAACAAGACAAATTTGCCTGGCTTGAGTTTTTCACTGCGTTCATTTTGTTTTATCAAAAGGTATGAACCGATGTATGTCTATAAATTTATCTCTAGACATTGTCTGGGCGAAAAAAACGGACCCCACATCGCAGACCGTAATATGAACACTTCTGAATGAACGCTCCTCTAGCAAATAAAATTGCTACAAAGGCCCTCAATTGTGATTCTGTAACCGTTCATTCCTTATTGTTTAAAACTTAAAACTTGCCAAGGCTTGATAGAACCAATAAATTTCATGTTAAGCGATTAATTATTAAACCATTTCATGAGTCAATTTGGCTCACAACCATGAAAATAGGTATACCACATTCGATATTGCGAAACGGAGGGATCTGCGGGGAAGAGTAATTAACGTTTACATATATTTCATTATTCAACTAAAAACCAACGAATGTTTTTGAAAAGTAATATTAAAGTATTGTATATAACTAGCTGAGTGCACCCGTGGCCAAGTGGTTAGCGTCTCACATTATCATGCCGGGTGTTCGGGTTCGATTCCCGTTCTGGCCGGAGGACTTTTCGTCAGAGAAATTTCCTTCGACTTGCACTGTGGTCACGCGTATTCTAGAGCTTGCCCCTCGGAATACATTGAAGGCGTGTTATTTGGCTTAAGAAATCTCAACTAAGTATTGATGAATGACGCTAGTTAATGCATACGTTGAGACGGCAAAAGTTCCACAGAGAACGTTAACGCCATTCAAGAAGAAGATATAACTCACTGACCCGGCAAACTTCGTCCCGCCCAAAATTTGTTTTTTGTTATCAATACCTTCAAACATTCACTTTGTTTCATTTGTCTTAGTGTTAATGAATTGTGAACAATGAAAAATCCGAAGAAAGTTTTTGAGACGAGTAGTATTGAAATTGCGAAATAAAAGCTCTCGCCCATCTCTTCGGCAATGTGGAACATTTAAAATTATAATTATAATCGTTAAAATTGCTAAAATTCCAAAACATGATTGTTTATGAATTATTATGAGGTTGAATTGCCAATAAAAGACGCAACAAAAAAAAAACCTGTGTCGTAATTACTGCGATGGATTTTTAACCCAATTTTAAATTCTTTTCTTTTAAAACTTTTCAGTTCATTCGTCTCTAAAACTTGAAGTAATTTGTTGAACATTGACCTATTTCATTTCTACACTTGTGGATTTTGGGACTAAATGGAATTCGAGTGCCTTTCCGGAGGGTCGATGTTATGAGCATGAAGGGTTGTCATTACGTTTCATGTAGAAGAATAACTGAACACATGTTATGTCACTAGAAAGACGATATGAATAGCTCCTCATGAAAAGTGGTTACTTTATTAGTTCATTTCGCGTTCATTTCCGTTGGTTGACTCCTCGCATGATAGCTTTGCGTGCTGGAAATCCATTAAGCTATTAAACTTGACGTATTCAACCCAAAAGTAAGCGATGAGGTTTCCGTGTGGGGACGGGCAAAAGTTTTCATTTACAGTTTTGTTGGTGGGTACATTCTTTTCCTTTTGTTTCTGTGTTTTCTGTACAATCAACCCCATGTCCCAATGTTTTTTTTCTCCCAACCATACTTCATTTCCCACGCGCTCTTGTTTACGGCTATGGCACTTCATTAAAAATCGTTCACCAACATCATCATCTCCTTCATCACCCTCTCGACACACCCGGTGAGAGCTTCATGGTGGTAAAAACTCAAGCGACATCGAATCCATCCTTCCGAGACAGGCCGATTCTCCTGAAGACACTTGACTGCACCGCTACTGTGGTTGACACGGCTTGCAATTAAACCCTCCACCGGATGATGATGAAGATGGGCGAAACCCGCATCGACGAGTTGGCGTCAACAGTCGCCAGTGTGATGGTGAAGGGGGAGCCTGTGACAATAGGTTGGAGTTGATAAATTTGCATTTTGCATCCCGAGCATCCCGTTTAACCTCCCACTCTCCCAGCTGAAGTACACCCAAGTGGTAATGGCGTAATACAGAGGGTCTCCTCTCTCTTGGTGCAGTGAGGTGAAATATCAAAACGCGCGCGAAATTTGACGATTATGCGTTATTAACTGGATTTTCGAGTGGCACTGGTTCATCAACAGGGATGTGGATGAAGAGCGAGAGAGAGCGAGTTCATACTCGAGCTGATGATGCCGGGCTGCCAATCCCTGCAGCAGGGATCAGTAATCGTATGCAGATGAGATTCTATTCACACTTCAACGGTGTCAATTAATTCTAATGAGACTGTAAGGCTCAAGCCTCTGCTGTATGGCTGCTATGAGATTCTCCGTTTTGTGGTTAATGCCAGCGAATGATTACGGAGCTTATTTGTTTGTACATCCTTGGCTTGCGCTGAACAAGTTTAATGTTTCCGATCGAATAAACGGAAACTTCTGCGACGGTAGGGTAATTATGTGTCGTGTGGCTTTAAGGTTAGTCACCGAGGTACCATCGATGAAGATGATGAATAATCTCATGGGCTATTGTTGCTCCGAATACCATCGATCAGAAGGTGTATGTACAGCTTTCTGACTCCAAAACATGCACCCAAACTCACACAATTCATCCATTCTACCTAACCATGACCGTTGGTGAATGTGTGCTCCCATCGTTAATCCTGTTTAAAGTCATAAATTTTCCTGCTCAACTTCCTTCGCTCAGTCCTCTCTACAATTCACAATAGATTCAATGGGCGATATGTTCAGCATAGTAACCGGCATTGTGCCGACTCTGAATGCATCCATTCCTCTTCTACCAGAGCACTCAAACTGTAGGAGGAAGAATATAGAGGAAGAAAAAAAACACTCATAGCTCAAAAGTCTGATTCTTGTTTGAAAATTTCCAAAAGGAAGAGAAGCCACAAACATCATAATTCCTCCACTGACGGAAAAGCCGATGGGAAAGTGTGTGGGAGTCCCATCGCGTCGATCCTTGCGTCCTCTCGCAGAGCTGCGGCGTTCGTTTTGTTGTATCTATATTCGAACCTGGTCGGAGAAAACCACACTCGACTCTGCTCTTGAGCCCCAATGCTCGGGAAAAGGGGCGGAAGCTGTGGAGACGGAACGAAAGGAATATAGTTAAACTTTATATTCATTTGGTTTCGTCGTCGAAAATTCAAAGCAAGCACCCGAGCTGCGGGGAAGGAGCGGCCGATAGC
This sequence comes from Toxorhynchites rutilus septentrionalis, assembly GCF_029784135.1. Taxonomy (NCBI): domain Eukaryota; kingdom Metazoa; phylum Arthropoda; class Insecta; order Diptera; family Culicidae; genus Toxorhynchites; species Toxorhynchites rutilus. Next base: position 88,337,033 of record NC_073746.1, read on the forward strand.
CGAAATACTAATGCGCCAATTTAAAGTAGGCTCCTCTGGCATGGGGAAGCCCCGGACCCGAACAAAGCATCCGAAAAGCATGCCTGCTTGCTTGTTGTGGGGATATGAATAAAGAGATTCTCAATAACGACAAGCAACTGCTTCAATGAGCACTCCAGGCTCCTTATTCGGAACCTTGGCCCAATGATTGGGTGAGGGCCCTCGGAATTTAATATCAGATATCGGCATGCACATTTGGGAGCGTCTCACTGGGAATGTTTTGCTTTCTGCGTAAATATGGATTAATTATAAATTTCATCTTATTGGAAGGGACGTCCGAAAACCTGAAAATAATGTTTGGGGGCAGAAGACGACAGAACATTCAAGTTCGGTTGTCATTTTTTTGATAGACAATGAGAATATTAACAGGTTTTGGTATGCAAATGATGAAAAAATACTCTTATATATAAACGATTCTACTCTTGTACGATGTGATTTCAGATCGATACTTGCTTTGATAAACACTCTATAGCTTGAGCTTGAGCTTGGGTAGACTGTACAGCTCATAGTTGCTCTCCGTGATTGACTTGAACCAACCAAATTGCACAAAGAACACACAGAATGATACTTGGGACTAGCAAATCATCGACGTTGTGCGATTCCCGGTGATTTAACTTTAACTGGTCAATAACGACGCCGGCCGCGTCCTTACAGTCACCAGGGGAAGGGAAGGAATGTTAGTATGATATTCGCCGCCCGAAGACCAGATGGGTCGCCTTACTCTATAGAGTGGTTCCCTAGCGAATGTCATGGGAGGGATTGTTGTTTGTATAGGGAGGTAATAATACGGATTCGCTGAGGTAAGTGATTTGATTATGTAAACGAGAAATGTCAACCACTCGACGAAACGAAAACTCTAAGATCTCGTGTTATAACACGTGGCGGAAGTTATCTTTAGGTGTCCTGAGAAGGAAAACCTGTAGAATGAATTGGACCGACTTTATATTCTATTATCTATCTTATGTACTTTCTATCCTAATCCAATCATAAAAAATCTATATGTTACATTATTTATCGCTATCATTTATTATAGAAATCCTATCGCGAATGCGTAGTTTTATTTTTGAGAAACCTGAGAAGGTGACTGAGAAAAACTACTCTAAAATATATTCTGGAATGCATAATGCATAAGCGAGTACAAAATTACTATACACAAAAAAAAATGGGTGGGTTATACCTATGATATAACCGCAAGATTGACGTGGGACTACCTTAGCTTAGTAATCATGTTTGTATTGATCGAATTTTTGATTTAATGAAACAATTTCCGAATTCAACTGAATTCGATTTATTTGCTTTGTGAGTAAAAAGACTGAATAAATGCCCTGTAAGGTCAGCTCATACATTGTGATAGAAGATGTTCTCCGTTACAAGTAACTTTGATGACAGTCCTTTAACGTTGGAATGATTCCTAGGACTAAATATATGAACGGAAGAATTATCAAACGATTATTTTATTTTACATTTCCCTTTGAAGTTTGCATCTCTCAAGTGTACGTACTTCTCAAACCGTGAATTTGCTGGATTTGATGAACTTCAGGCACTCAGTTTCGATTTTGACATGTACGTCGAACGCATATCTTTTAATCAATAGGCGTTATCGCTGCAAACGGGTATCAACATTTTGCCTAATCATCAGATGGTATGCGTAGAAATTCAGTGAGTAGAGGATTCCTAAGTTGCTAAGTTTTGAAGACCGTGTTAGGGAAACATATTCTAGACTGTACAAAGGCAAGCGAGTATAAAAGTGCTCGCATTTTGCATTTATTTGTAAAGCCGATTTCCCCAGACACCTTGCCAATTTCCACACGCTACATGGATTTGAAGTCTATGTTAGGGAAACACATTTCAATCGGAACAAAAATATCCCCGACTTGCATTTATTTGCAATGCCGATTTCCCCCAGGCACCTAGTTGTGGAATCTCTGTTAGGGATCACATTTCGGTGGGAACAAAAGCTCTCCCTACTTCATGTATTTGCAATGCCGATTTCTCCAACTTTGCTTGATTTTGAAGTCTGTGTAAGGGAACATATTTCGGTGAGAACAAAAGTCCCCCTGCTTCCATGTATTTGCAATGCCGATTTCCCCAAGGTTGCTTGGTTTTGATGGCTGTGTTGGGGAAACCGTAAATCGGGCCAATCAAAACGAGGCAGTTAGGGCGTTTAGATAACGCTCAACATTTTACAGTTATTCAATTGTTTATCTAATGAAAAATAACATTTGATTAATTGTGATAGATTCGTAGAAATATTCCCTATCACTTGAAACAAATTTTTTTCCGATCCAGTAAGAAATGTTTGAGTTATAAGCATTCGAAATCTTGCTTTTTTTCCTGCATGTTCTGTGTTTAGATTTTCATTTTACCCCCTATATATTCCGGTTAGACGTAGTCCCACGTCAATACCCCCGACTTGCATGTATTTGCAAAGCGAATTCCCCCAGGCACATTGATTTTGAAGCTCGTGTTAGGGGAACACAGTTCGGTGGAAACAAAAATACCCCCGACTTGCATGTATATTTGCAAAGCGGATTTCCACAGGTACAGGTAAACTTCGATATAACCTACATTTCTCTTTCAAAATTGTATATTGTATCGAATTGTACGTTATATCGAAGCAAAATAAAGAACTCAAGCTTATATTACTTTTTGTGTTGTTGTTTGGGTGAGGTAGTTTAAAAATGATGAAAAAGTTCAACTAGAAGATGGAGCCAATCTTTCTCATGATGTTCATTTAGAATCCGGAATCATAAAACCAGTTGTATATCGAAATTGGTTAAAAGTACAGACCAGCAAGAGGCCTTCGTTGAACCTATGAGATTGACACTATCTCTCAGTACCTATTTCGGAAAATATTTTTTACACATTGATCATGTGTACGTTATATCGAGGTAAAATGTACGTTATATCGAGTGACGTTATATCGAGGGTACGTTGTATCGAAGTTCTCCTGTACATCGATTTTGAAGTCTGTGTTGGGGAAACCGTGAATCGGGTCAATCAAAACTTGGCAGTTAGGGCGTTTAGATAGCGCTTGACATTTTACAGTTATTCAATTGTTCATCTCATGAAAAATAACATTTTATTAAATGTGCTGGACGCGCAGAAATATTTCCTATCAATTGAAGCAAACATCTTTCCGATCTGTTAAGAAATGTTCGAGTTATAAGCATTCGAAATACGGGTAGGGTTAGCACACAAATCGGCGGATCAAATGCATGGGAAAATGAAATTCTTCCAGTTTTCATGTATTTAAACCGTTTAGAGATTAGCGATTTATAATGTATAGTAATATGATAATGATAATGTAATGTATCAAACAAATCTTAGAGAATTTCCGATTAGATTGGCATGCAAATTATGAGAATTTGTTCACAGTGAAAATAGTTATTAACGTTTTGCTTATCGTGGATGGACAGAGCAGTCATACAAAGAATTTTGCATTTGCTGAAAAGGCGCAGATGAACTTTGTAACAGTTCTTGTGCTGCCCTCCCAGTGCAGCAATAAAATGCTGCCACTTCATGGGGCCATTTAAGCGTAGGTATGCAAACGCCTCTGAAGTGTTCTTGTTCCAACACCCAGGAAGAATTATTGGTATAAAAGATGTTGCTGAATTGATGGGAACGGCATTTATCAAAACTGCCTGCACGAGTATCGCTGTATTTGGAATATGGCCTTGCAACCGTCATGTGTTTCCGGATGATTCGTATGCACCGAATTGCAGCCCGACGAAAAACCAGTAGCGATGCAACCTCTTCCCATTGTGCCAGAAGGACAGATTGTCGGTGATCAATCACTTGAGGTAAACACATCTTTAGTCGAGGTCACTAACAACAGCGTTCAAGAATCTAGTTTCAACGTTACACCAGAAGACATTTGTCCACTTCCGAAAGTCAAAGGATCAAGAAATGCAAAGAAAAAGCGAAAGGGTGAAATCTCAGTCGAGTCGAAATTACATCTGAATCCTACCGCCAAGAGTTGGCGACAGCGGATGCTGCCAAGGAGATCAGATTGATTAAAAAGGTAAAAAAGACAGCAAAACGAACGAAACCGGAAAATATTCCTGAGGATATACTTTGTGACCGGTGTTGATTGTATTTCACTAACTCCATAAATGGCTCGGGATGGAGTAAATGTTTCAAATGTGCTACTCGTTTCCATAAAATTTGTCATGAAAGAAAAAATATATGCAATAACTGCATTTGATGAGTACACTGTATATTGAACCTCTTCACCAAATAGTTTTACATAAGTTTTATTTGCTTTCATGAATTGAAATACGAGTGATTAGAACCACCATGAAACGAAATGATAAATTTCCAATTCTATAGAACTGTAATGGATTGAATAAACATCACTTAACCGGTTTCGGATATATGAGATGAACATGTTCTGTGGTATGAGAAATGTACAATATCACTTCTACGTGATTTAAATCAGTTTTTCAACATTCGAAATGAATTCATGACATGGCTGAAATAATCGCGACAGATAAATTTCTACGCCTTGCGTATTATTCAACCTATCCATATCCCCCCCCACATGTCCGTTATACCCGCACCTCAAAAAAAGTTCAACTTTTCGGTCTGTTTTCATTTCAGTGAAAAACAATGGAAAACACATTTTAGTGAAACATTTCACCGATTTATTCGAAAAACCGGACCGAAAACCGGAGACGGTTAGACAGTTAGTCACCGTCGTCTAACTAACTGATTAACTGACTGAGCGGTAAAAACGGAGACGGTTAGTCAATTTTACTGAAACGGAATCAATGAAACATAAATCGCGTCCGATTAACTGGGACTATAAACGTCATTCACTATTTCAGCCACCTGTCCTCCATTTTACGAAAAAAACGAAGAAAATAAAATAAATTTCTCCTCCAACCTAATAATATACTATAACTGATTGTATTGCATCAAATCAATTTCAGAAACCCAAGTCCAACCGTCAACCGCTTTTTTCCTCCTTTTTTTCTAAAAGTATTTGTCCATTCATTCATCATTTTGAAACATTTCGAACGCATTTTCAGAAGACCTGTGTACCAAAATTGGCATAATACATTTCATTTTATGAATTTCATGATTTTCCAAACAAATAAAAAAATATTGTAAATTTCAATCGAGACTCCATCAATCCGTTTTCAGCTTCATAAAGTTTAACCCCTTAAGGACCAACCTGTAAAAATTATTTTTTTAACGAAAGCCATTGTTGTAATTCTGGTGATTGACGTTATAGAAACCCCAATCTTCTAGAATTATTTTTTTCCGTTTTTCCGTTTTCTGGAAAAAGATAAAAAATTGAAAAATCGCCAAACAAAAACATTGGCCAATACCTCCTTTTTTCATTCTGTAGGAGGTTCAATCCAATGGTTTTTCCTACATCATAATATGCGTTCTTTTATCGAAGTAATACTTTAGAAAAGTATACATTTTTTTTGTATTTTATTACGTTTTGTTTTTTGTTAGGTTATGTTAGGTTATGTACTTTCCGCACATAGTTGCTTTAATTCGAAAACCATACCATATCGTTGCTTTACAAAGCCATGAAAAATTATCGAAGTTGCTGTTCGATTTTTCGAACGCTTGGCATAAAATAGGTTAAGGAAGTTTGAAGATGTTTTTCAGCAGTCATTCCATCACTTGGAAATATGAACTGTTTCAGCACGGTTGCAATGAGCTCGACAGACAGATAGTTGTCTGATATCGCTTGTTCAACACGCTGTAGTGGATACACGTGCGAAAGTTTTCGGAGTAGAATGGGTGCTTGAAGGTACTAGCGAGCGCTACTTTACAGTGCATGCTTGAGGCAGCGCCTCTCGAAAAACTAATGCAGCTAATGATTATGCACGATTGATTATAATCTGGATAACATTTTCCAACTTAGCAAACTCCGCCGTTATCAGGTTCGGGGCGCGATCTAGCTTGTTGGGAATGCTGCTGTTGGAAACAATTAAAACTACACTTTGTTTATCCTTGTCGATGCTTGTAGAACTTTGAAGATGTTTTTTTCATTCAATAGTTTCTTAATGGGATTTGCAGGAATGTTTTGAAATAATTCAGAACATGCATGAGATAAATATGCTATCTAGAATTTAGAGTTTCATTCTGTAACTAGCTGACCCGGAAAACTTCGTCCCGCCCAAAATTTGTTCGCAGAACTGTTCATTGATTGATCTTCTAATCGACTCCGTTGAACTTACCTTTTACTAAAAAAATCCTAGTACTTGGTGTATAATGAAGTTGCCTTCTAAATGGCAACAAGTTTGCGAACGAAACGGCGCATATTTGACTTAATAGGATAGGATAATTTCTAGTATGTTAAATAAAGCGTCAAATTTCGATCAGAAATACGACATTTATTTTTCCCCAACCCTATAATATCAAATTATTTTCAGACACGATTCTCGTTCAAGATTTTTAAACCACTTGCAAATAATATGTTTGTCCGTTACATGGAATAAATGTTTGATATAGAAAATATGAAAGAATGAAGACAGACCCTCCCCTCTTTACCCCTTAGAGAGGGGGAGGATTGTCTATTCACAATAGAAACGTTTCGTGCCCCCTAAAATCTTCACATGCCAAATTTAGCTCCATTTGCGTGATTAGTTTTCGAGTTGTGCATAAATTAGTTTTTCATCTGTATGACAGAGAAGGGAGAAGGAGTGTCGAACAACCATAGAAACATTTATTGCATCCTAAAACCTCCACATACCAAATTTGGTTTCCTTTGCTTGTCTAGTTCTCGAGTCATGCAGAAACTCGTGTTAAATTTGTATGGAAGACCCCCTAAGAGAGGGGGAGGTGTATCTAACCACCATAGAATCATTTATTGCCCCCTTAAACCTCCACGTGCCAAATTTCGTTTCATTTACTTGATTAGTCCTCGAGTAATACAGAAATTTGTGTTTCATTTGGTTGGCAGCCCCCTCTTAAAGAGGGGGGAGGGTTCTCAAACTCAAACTATCGGCTCCAAAAACCCCTACATACCAATTTTCATGTCGATCGGTTCAGTAATTTCCGAGTCCATAAGAATCAGACAGACAGACAGACAGACAGAAATTCATTTATATATATATATATATATATATATATATATATATATATATATATATATATATATATATATATATATATATATATATATATATATATATATATATATATATATATATATATATATATATATATATATATATATATATATATATATATATATATATATATATATATATATATATATATATATATATATATATATATATAATATCAAACCTATAATATCATATCGATTGATATGAGAGTTTTACACATTTGATATCATTATCACGCACGCATCAATTTATATATTGAATTCATGTAACATTCGCTATTATTAGCTATTTGAACAAGTACTAAAATTGAATTATTCAGCAGTGACATGTTAGGCGTGACGCTAACCACTCGACCACGGGAGCAACAATTTTGGCTGGATCTTTGCATACAAATGGCCAATACTGCTTGTTCGCGACGATCGCGACCCGAGCTATAAAACGAGCGGAGAAGAGGAGAAGAAAGAATGATGCAATCGCATGCACACATAGCATATGTAGTGCAGTGTAAGTGTAGCTTTTAGTTTTTTCCTTCATACAGTTTGTGATAACATCGAGAAATTAATGGTGTGTTTTAGCCGCTGAAATTTCTCTGCTGGTTCTGCTGTGTGCCGCTGAAGGTTGCATCTAAAACTAATTTTTGGGTATTTATTTTTTTGGTCAGCATTTGTACGACGTCGCCCGCTATGCAGTCGGCTCCCCAGACTTTAATTGCCAACATGCACGCAAAAAAAAAAATAGAAAGCTTCTTTCTATTCAGAGAATGTTTTCTTTGAACGAAACCAAGGATTATTTAATCAGACTTGCAAAATGTGCATGAACGACCTATAGACTTTTACTTAGTCGCGGCAATACATACACACACTCTTTACAGATACACGGGCCGAAGGTTGTGCAGTCCACTGATGATTCAACGAGAGCCAAAGGTTGTACCGCTCATGACAACTCTACACGAGCTGATGATTGCGCCGGCTAGTGATCATTCTATCCTGGATTCCTTGAGTCGAAAAAGACGCACCACGCTAGATATGGGGTGCAGACTAGGGGGTCGTTGCTGATTAATGGTCAGCTGCGTCCCAATAGAAAGTATCCCATGTCGGGCACACGTACAGAGCACTGAAGACTGCAACATCCCAATTATGAGAACACTTGTAATACTAACCTCGAGCCAACCGCGAGTAATCGGTTACATATTACTAACATAGTTGTAAGCAAACATTGTCAAAATATTGAACTCCCGGCCCCGTTAGGCTGACGCCATATGAGCCCTAATAAAAATATATATTTTGGTGCATGAACTTATAGCCTCTTAGTTCGTGCAATTTTTGAAATGCGAACTAAATTTCAAGTTCGTTTCTGTGAAAAAGTATTCTACGAAGAAATGTTGAATGAAATGATGAATAATTTCTTTCCGTGTATGAAAAGAAACGAAACGAAAGCAATGAATACTGCGACATCGGGTGATATGTTTGTACATGATGTTCTTGAATTATAAACATCGTGTTTGTTTTCACATGTCTATGTTTGTGTATCATTGTTCGTGTTGGGGATAGACACTCAACACTAGCGAGAATCATGTTCGAATTCAAACAAAAACATGGAATTTTCACATCGCGTGGACATGTGTAAGTGTTTTTCGGAAGACTGCATAAAACTATAACATCATCCGCATCATTATCCGCATCATTATCCGCATAATGTTATGTAAATATCACGCGGAAGTTCCAGAAATTAAGAAACGTATTCCTCAACAGAATCGCCGAATTCGGATTCAGTGTCATCGCTGCATTCTGAACTGCCCTCCTGAAATAAAGGGTGTGTCACATCAAATTGCATCACGGAAAAAACGCTGTAGAAATTCGCCCAGTAGACCGATCCTTTTGAAAATTTTAGACAGTAAAATAAAAACTTTGAAACAACTTTTGGCATTTTCTTTTTATTCATACTTCGAGCCCAAGCCCGTATGCTCGCACCTTCCTCTTTACCCCGTCTATAAGGTTCTGTACAACATCAGGTTGTAGTTTTTTTTGAACAGAAATCCATTTTCTCTTGAAGTCCGCCTCCGATTTGACAACTTTTGGGTTCTTCCGGAGGGCCTGCTTCATAATCGCCCAATATTTCTCTATTGGGCGAAGCTCCGGCGCGTTGGGCGGGTTCATTTCCTTTGGCACGAAGGTGACCCCGTTGGCTTCGTACCACTCCAACGCGTCCTTTGAATAGTGGCACGAAGCGAGATCCGGCCAGAAGATGGTCGGGCCCTCGTGCTGCTTCAATAGTGGTAGTAAGCGCTTCTGTAGGCACTCCTTAAGGTAAACCTGCCCGTTTACCGTGCCGGTCATCACGAAGGGGGCGCTCCGCTCTCCGCAAGAGCAGATCGCTTGCCACACCATGTACTTTTTGGCAAACTTGGATAGTTTCTGCTTGCGAATCTCCTTCGGAACGCTGAATTTGTCCTCTGCGGAGAAGAACAATAGGCCCGGCAGCTGACGAAAGTCCGCTTTGACTTAGGTTTCGTCGCGGCTTCGTCAGCATTTCGGTGTACAGCTTCCGGGCTCGCGTCTTCCCCACCATGTTTTACCTTTCGTCGCGGTTAGGAGCCTTCTGAACCTTGTATGTACGCAGGCCCTCCCGCTGCTTGGTCCGCTGGACGAATGAACTTGACAAATTCAGCTTATTGGTGACATCCCGAACCGAACTTCTCGGATCACGTCTAAACTGCTTAACTACGCGCTTGTGATCTTTTTCACTGACGGAGCATCCATTTTTGCCGTTCTTCACCTTCCGGTCGATGGTTAGGTTCTCGAAGTATCGTTTTAGTACTTTGCTGACCGTGGATTGGACGATTCCCAGCATCTTACCGATGTCCCGATGTGACAACTCCGGATTCTCGAAATGAGTGCGCAAGATTAATTCACGACGCTCTTTTTCGTTGGACGACATTTTTCCAAATTTACGAAAAATTGACAGTGAAGCATGGCCAACGTGATCTATACACTCTTATCTGATTATAAGCGAAAGCTGAAGATATAATTCCTAAAAATTAAATTTCTACAGCGTTTTTTCCGTGATGCAATTTGATGTGACACACCCTTTAGTACTTTTGGCGATAACTCTTACGGAAAACCAGCATTTTTAACGGATTCGTTCAGTCAGAATGAATCAAATCCATTTTTCAACATAATCTAAATGTGTACCTTCTACACAAACGGGTTCAAGCACATTTCAAAAAATTAATTAGTAGTTCAAAAAAAAGTTTTCTTGGTTTGAATTTGATGCTTGACAATTGTTTAAATTCAGTACATTGTTCACTCTGCCTGCACATGATATAGCGCAATATCAAATCAGCTTACCGACAGCAATGAATAATCGTAAATATTTCCGAAATGTACTGCAGTGCATGAAACTTATCAGAATCCGACGATGCCAAAAAATCGATTAGAAAATCTTCAATTTCGTCGTTTTCACCAACGTGTGACTTGTTTACATTCGCCATAGTTAAAAGCACATGGTTCGCTCTGACTGCATATCATAATGGGGTTTCAATAATCATTCATAAAAATTTCGATCCGTTCTTCCTGCTGTACGCATGATTTTCCAAATCTGATAAATGTCGTATGTAGCTTAAAAAACTTAACCTAATGCATTATTTTTTTTTAATTTTGTGACTTGTTCCCCTCTGACTTAACACCCACCAAATACCTTTTAATTTCACCTTCCACGATTCGCTTCTGTAACTCAACAGAGCCTTTCAAGTAAACTAGTAATTTTCAATTAGATTACCTTTTGAAAACAGAATAAAAACTCGACGGAGAGCCTAATGCGAACAAATGAAAACCCCGCGTCGACATGTTCATCGGATGTGGTAGTGGGTGTGTGTATATGTGTGTATACTTATGCACATCGCGTATGCAAATCAGTGCCGGTGTAATGAAATTGCTGCCGCTTGTCACATGGATTTTCATTTGCGCGCCTCTGCCCCGGTTCCGCCCCCCAAGCTCGACAAACTTCAAGACAAGCGGGCAAGAATATTTGCTGCTTCCGGCAGCGCCGTGTCGTTATGAAGTGTGCGATGACGCTATTGCCCAACCGCCAAAACCAACAGCGTCTCCGTCTTCAGTCACACCCAGTCACTTCGCGTCGCCATCGCCGTCACCTAGTTCCGCCGTCATCGCCGTTTTCTCTCGGTACGAAAATTGGAACCATAACAGCACTACTGAGGGTAGCATGCGAGCAAACGAGGAACAATAAGCTTTGCCACTGATTAAGGAAACTGATTTGCATATTTTGGCACGAGTTTGTACTCGACAGAACTATGCTATGGGATGTGGAGTGAGCGTCCTGTGCTTCCGCAAATGTTTACGTGGTTGCTAATTTAACTAGTAAATTATGAGCTTAATACAAGTGGAAGCAGCTGAAAATTATCTTCCAAAACACTGGCGAAGGGAGTGCCTTTCCGAAGAGATGTGATGTTGGGAATACGAAAAAAATCCACGCTGCTTGCGAAAAGCGTCTTCGATTACGGTAGCGGCTGTGACGATGGCTGGCTGCTCGCAGGTGTGAGGGAAGGTGTGGGCGGTTGCTTAAAAGTGCCATAGAGGCAATATTATCGCAGCGTCGCACCGTCGAAGTAATTACCTGTGTGTTCATTAGATGTTTGATTTTACGGTTTGGTGCGGTAACGAGACGTGGAAAACCGCTGCACCATTAAAAGGAGGTAATATTCGTTCCCGTGTTTTTGGATAGATTGTTCCTTCGCAATGAGTGCCACGTGTATTCGCACCGGCTGGAGATGCTTACAAAGCAATAGCAAACCATAATTCGTACCTTCCACTAAAGTTTGTTGCATATATGCAGTTGGAATGGGATGTGTGCAGCTAACAAAAGTATGAGTTTTGAGCTGTTCCGAGGTAAACCGCTAGCGGTAGATGTTATATGGTTTGGAGATTAAAAATAAGGTGACTTGGACGAACGTTTACAGGATGGCGTAGAATTAATTTTTGGGAAAATTGAATTTTACGAGTTTATAGCGAATAATTTAAACTGTACAACTGCAACTGATCGTGCTCCTGTGGTCGAGTGGTTAGCGTCCCACACTATAATGCCAAAGGTTCGGGTTCGATTCCTGTTCTGGCCGGGGGATTTTTCGTCAATGAAAATTTTTCCAGCTTGTACTGTGGTCACCCTATTCTAGAACTTGCCTCTCCAGAGTATATTCAAGGCGTGTTATTCGGCATAGAAATCTCAACCAAGTACAGGTCGGACTCGATTATCCGGAGACTCGATTATCTGGAATTTAAGACTCGATTATCCAGAGTATTTTATTTTTGATTTTCGGAAATTTTGATTAATTTGTATAATAATTCTATATTAAATAGCTAATATGGGTATCAAAAGAAAGGGCTTGACTAGTAGAATGCAGTTATTTATGAAAAATGCAAATCCAAGATGGCGGCCACTACAAAATGGCGGATTACATATTTTCTCAAAACCCCATCAATATGGGTATCTAGTGAAAGGGCTTGACTAGTAGGATACAGCTATTTATGATAAATTCAAATCCAAAATGGTCACCACCACAAAATGGCGCCATATATATTTTTCCACAATCCCATCAATATGGGTATCAAATGAAAGGGCTTGACTAGTAGAATGCAGTTATTTATGAAAAAATGCAAATCTAAGATGGCGGCCACTACAAAATGGCGGATTACCTATTTTCTCAGAACCCTATCAATATGGGTATCAAATGAAAAGGCTTGACTAGTAGAACACAGTTATTTATGAAAAATGCCCAAAAATATATCAAAAGAATGTTCTCGACTAGTAGAACATAGAAGATAATGAAAAATCCTATTTCAAGATGACCGCAGTCCCCAAACAACTAATTACTTTTTGAATGGTCTATTCTAAACTGACCAGATGGTCAGAAGTCTAACGCGGGACACAAAAAAGAAAACGTTATGTATATACGTTATGTGAACACAAACCATAGTTTAGCGAGTCTAAGCTGATCAGTATTATTTCTTTCTGACAATCCCTCCACATATTCAACAAAATCCTTCCGCAGATATCATTCACAGTCACTACATCGAACAAACGGAATTACCAAAAGTCACTCGTGTCTTTTTTTTCCAGCAACAAATTGGAAAAACATTTGGAAGAATATAACGATTCGACAGCTGAACTCAATCGATCGTAGTACCCTTTTCTTATTAATTAATGAAAAGCTTGAGCACAGAAAATTGCTATTTCGAATGAACAGAGCCGACGGTGAAAATTGTTTTTTTTGCAACACTCAATGCGAAACACTAGAACATAAACTCAGCGATTGCATAAGGGTGAAGCCATCATGGAGACTACTGCAACGGAAGTTAACTGTGCTGTTCAATGGATGGCGCAGTCTGTCGATAGACGAACTATTGAGACCTCAATTGAGAAGTATAGGAAAAACTAAAAAGGCAAAAATTCTTAAAATATTCGTAAAATATGTGAACTTTATAATGAGAAGCAATAACTTTGTTGACACAGTTTCATTAGATTTTGAATTAGAAAAAGAAATCTCGCCAAAATGGACATTTTTATGCAGAAGCGTCAGATGAGACCGGCCGTATCTGAGCAGCATGCAATCACTCAGAAGGAGTAGATTGAGGTGCTGGTGAACCGGGCAGGGGACCGAGTACTTTACGTTCCCCAGGTAAGCAATGACGTCGAATATATCATTCACATTAAGTTCTCGAAGAAGGTCCTTCTCTGACAGACGAGAAGGGAATATCCAAGCCGCTCTTCTTTCGAGTCATATGGTGAACGGGGAGATATATAGTACGAAGTGCTTGCCGGAGTTATGTGCACCCGTGGCCGAGTGGTTAGCGTCCCACACTATCATGCCGGGTGTTCGGGTTCGATTCCCGTTCTGGTTGGGGGATTTTTCGTCAAAGAAAATTCTTCCGGCTTGCACTGTGGTCACGCGTATTCTAGAGCTTGCCACTTTAGAGTACATTCAAGGCGTGTTATTCGGCATAGAAATCTCAACCAAGTATTAATGAACGACGCTAGTTAATGAATACGTTGAGACGACAAAAGTTCCACAGGGAACGTTAACGCCATTCAAGAAGAAGAAGCTTGCCGGAGTTGGGAAGGTGATGTGGTCTTTATGCCGAACCTGGGATCAGTCCATTATGCCAAAAGATCACTGGAGAATGGATCGGCTAGAGATAAACATTGTCGCGAAGACCACCAACCTTCCCAACATTCCCCTGCTGCGACCGATAGAAAACTTTTGGGAGAATGGCCAAAATAGAGAGACAGACGACCACCAAAGCCACGGAAAAGTAAAATAACACGCCGATATACATCTTTTCATCGGCCATGGTTCAGGTTCCGGCCAACTTCCGTAAGACCGCCCAGCACTTCATTTACGATACTTCATCAAACAACCTCGCCTCTTCCTGTCGAGTATACACTAGTTCTTCCAGCTTATTTAAAACATCAAGCCCTGACCGAGCTAGGGGACCAAAGATGAACTTTTCGTCTGACTCACGTTGGTCCCTGCGGATCAATAGGGGACTTTTATAAAAATCATTTTCCAATTTTGTTACTGTCGCTTCCAGTTGACACTCTCTAAACAAAAAGCCTAATGTCGGTGCGATGGAACCAGCTCAACGTATTAAGCTTTGGATGCATTTGAAGCGCTCTTGAACAGTCTGCCAAATAAATTTTTTTTTTGATGTTCATCCATTTAAGAAAATCAACATGATCAAATTGTGATATTGAAATATATTGATATCGCGGGACATTTTCGTTTCTTTTGCCAAATGCGGGACGTTTTGCGGGACGAAATCTTACGCGGGACATTCTGTTGAAATGCGGGACTGTCCCGCGTAACGCGGGACGTCTGGTCAGTTTAGTCTATTCAGCTTGACCTGTTTCTATGTATGTTTGAATGTTTGATGGGTTGTCCCACATTAATAGAAAATTGACCCCGTTCCTGTTGAATGATTAATCTGAAATTTGGAACATACATTTAATTCTACTGTCATTATAAAAATATTCCAACCAAACATGACAATTGAAATTTTCGAAAAAATCTGAATGAAAAAGGGAAATTAAATTCCCATATGTTCTACAATTACATAGTGACAAGTGCTGTTAGTCCATTTGATGTTTGTTCTAGCGAACATGATCTTTGTTCGAAACTGGGAATGGATTTTAATGTGATTGAACGCACTCCTATATCTTCTTCTATCTATACCAAAAAAAGGATCGCCGGATGTTTTATTTTTTTTTTATCTGTATTATAGTGATTTTCAACTCATTTGGCTGGTTCGTCACTTTTTACTTCCATTTTTGGAAGAATGTCGGGAGTGAGAATTGAACTCGTAACCTTTAGCGTGAGAGGCATGGATGTTACCACTACGCCAGATCGCCTCCATCGCCGGATGTGTTGATAAGAGCAAAACTCGAGGAAGGAATTAACCGATTCAGAGATGTCTGTCTATTATATTTTCTATATAAAACATTTATTCCATGTAACAGAGAAACATATTATTTTCAAGTGGTTTACAAATTTTGAACGAGAATTGTGTCTGAAAGATTATTATAATGATGAGTTTTTGCTAGAAGTATTAGGATTTTTTTAGTAAAATGTAAATTCAACGGGGTCAATTAGAAGATCAATCAATGAACAGCGATTGGACCCATGAACTTGCGCTTAGTAAGAAAACGTGAACGTTTGAAGGTATTGATAACAAAAAACAAATTTTGGGTGGGACGAAGTTTGCCGGGTCAGCTAGTCAAACATAAGATACTCAAAAAACAAACTTCAACTATAAATGAAATTCGTCGTTGCAGGTGAAGATTGCAGCGATTTATGTATTAAGTTATTTATTATTTTGTTGGCCTTTTTTCAACACTCGAATCTCTATGTACCTCAATAGAACTATGCCAGCAAACAAAATTCAAACTCATCGTCAGATAAAGCCAAGACAATAACTAGACTATTAGCGTTTTTATTCGGTTTCAACCCCAGATCCAACCTAACTGCTGTCAAAACGTTTTTTTATTCACGCAGCTTCAACCTAGTTTCGCACTAGGTTGAACCCGAAAGCTGTTGGGTTCGCAGTGAGATGTTTCACGGGTTTGCATTCGGGTTCACCAATACAACAATACAATACTGGACTGTCAAGTTCCGAGTATTGTTTTGGAAAATCTAAAAATAAAGACTATGAAAATGGAAAACCTGCTTTTGCTCCTGTATTATTGGAATCGTAATCCAATTCGTATTCTGATTTTGAAGAGTATATTCGCGTAGACGGTATCAAGCTTCGTGTGCTTTCATTGGCGAGGCGAAAATAATTATGGATTTTCAGGTGGAATAAACATGCTCCTAAATTCAAAATTATGAATGAATATTTACTTTTATGTAACGAATATGTGTTTAATGTGATGAAATAAGAGGTATTTTTCGAAATTGCGGAAGCATCAAACGAAAATCGTGTCTGATGATGATTTTATATTATAATGGTACTTATTTGTGGAACAAATAGGAAATGCATCGACAAATGGTTAAGGTTAGGTAATCGAACAATAAGAAGTAGAACGTTTTTTTTCAAAATTTTATAATTTTTCACTGCACTTGGTCCTTCTAATCTAATAGAGAATAATTTACCTCCCAAGCATCAATATCGCCACCAGACGTCGACACTGTAAATTTTTCATCGCAAATATAAACAAATACTATATAACGCACACCAACAAACCGCCTCAGTCGTGAACCCGAAAACGAAAACGAACTAGACTACTGTTTACATAAATGTCTCATGTTATTTGAATAATCGCATAGGTGTCTCAAGCGACAAAATCTTTGTTTATCTAAAGTGAAAAGTTCTGATCATTTCGGAAACGCAGAAATCATTATTTGAGTAACTACTGGTTGAACTTATGTTGAAGCAGTTGTTTTTAAAAAGCACAATAATTGTTTGCATAAGTGTCTTATGTCATCTGAATAATCTCATGCATACGAATTTGTGTTTGTTAAAAGTGAAAAGTGCTGATCTTTTCGGATACACATCGCTGGCATTAATTACACATTTATTGCATCAATGGCAAAAGTGTCTCATATTCAACGGCTGATAAAAATAAAATTATGTATTGATTATACTTCATATGGCATCTCCAAGTAAGTCAATAATACTTGGAGACTGTTTCAAAAGATTTCACATGAAGATGAATTACAAAATATGATTTTTATATGAAAACATCACATTGAAACACATTGTTAAGTTAATATATATATATTATATAGTACACAAAAAAATTAAAGGTTCATTTTTCATAATCTTGCATGTATCTCTGTTTTTTCAAGGAAAAATAATTCCGACCAGTACGACACCCATGCCCAAATTTAATACGACTGCGAAGGGTTAAATGGGTAAGCAAACCAGTTCTTCTCGATAGTTGCAGTTTTTGGGTCTTCCATAGAAATCACAGGAGATGTGCTAACCAAGAAGTAGTGTCAAACAAAAATTGAAACTGCGATCAAAGTGAATAGTGTCGCTACTATTAGGCTTCAAAAATGGAGCTTTGGTTCTTGAATATATTATGAGTTAAATTTTGAATGCGTTTCGGAAATTCCTACCTTCGCAAAGATTCCTGTGTCATCAGCAAACGAAGATTTGTGAGAACCCTAATGCTAATCAGAGAGATCCGAAGTACTGTACTTAGGATTATTTTATGGCGTAAAGCAAGTGTATCAAATACTCACTTTTGGGATTATCAGTGTACGGCACTTGAACAAGATTTGGCTGACAGCTCCTTCACCTAATCTGTGGATTAACGTTCACATAAGTTATAAAACTATTTTATTCTCCATGACCGCGGCTCTGTCCTCATGTTATGTTCAAAACATGAGAACCGTTGTGGTTTATTGTGCTCCGATTAACCTGTGATATTCAGTGAACTTATGTATTACTGATTAAAATACGTATTCATAGTATATTCCAGATGTCAGCGAGTAAAAAATTATTAAGTATTATATACAGCCTTAATGCTGAATTAACATTAGTAATTATTCAAATCCTATTTTGATCCATTGACTTCACTAAAACTGTTTCAACGAGATCCGTGTTTGATCTGATTCTCAGAAAATTTTCCAGGTTAGTTCTGCCGATACGGTTTCTGATCTCAGTGAAAACAAAGTTGAATTGGCTAAAATCTCGTTCGACACTAAACATTTAGACCAACGATTAACTTCGAAGAATTAGAATTCAAAAACAAAAAAAAAACAACACATTTCCGATTTTTGGATATGTTTTATAAAAATGTATTATCATAATCGAGTTCGCCCTGTTACTTCAGGACCACGGTTTTGTTATTGTGGTTTTGGTTGAAGACCTGGCTAAGAAAATCAATTTTACTCTCGTTGGTTTGCACCAGCGACCTGCGTTTTGCAAGGAAAGAGCATGCAAACATTCGTTAACAAATGTTCTATTTATACTGTTGCACCAGAATTGAATTGTTCTTGTGTCTTAATTTGTGAACTACCGTTGTATTTGCCGGAAAATACTGTTCAAACATTTTCATTCGGAATTCGATTCATGCGTCGAAACTTGATTCAAATTACGAACAAATAAATTTACAAATTAATTTTAATAAAGATTTATTCATAAAAGATTTTTTTAACAATTTGTAGTAGATTCATAACGAGATTCTAACCGAACGAACATATAAACAGCAATTAAAATACAAAAATCGACATTTTCGGCGGATTTTGCTAATGCAAACATTTCATCACTGGTTTTCGATAGCCACTTGTTTTTGTAAATGTTTTATATTATAAATTATAGGCAGTATCTATATTTGTAAATGAATTTGAAAATGAAGCCTACAAACCAAAGAATGTTAGGGGTTTCATTATGGAATTATTTATAACATTAAAGTTTAGTAAATTCTCATTTAAAAATGGTGTGTTCGGGATTTGTCTTTTACGGAATTTGCTAACGCAAGCATTTTATCTTTGGTTTTGACTGTCACTTTTTTGAAAATGTTTAATATTTTAAATTATAGGCTGAATCAAAGCCTGTAAATGATGTTAAAATATAGCGTATACCTCAAAGAATGTCAGGGCTTTCATTATTCAATTATCTATAACATTAAAGTGTAGTAAATTTACATTTAAAAATTAAGTGTTCGGAAGTTGAGACTGTTCGGAATATGAGACAAAACGGTATCGAACTGTGTGTGTATATGTGGTCATCAATGGTATCAGCATTGGGAATGAATATTATCCGGTCGTTGTGTTGTACGTTATGCTCGCTTGCTCGCTCGAGACTGTTATTTCAAGTCGCGGATGGCTGGAATGCTTCCAGTTTTCCCTGATTTAAATCATTAAGAGATTAGGAAATTGTAATGTATTGCATATCAAACCAATCTTAGAGAATTTCAAATTCGACTGGTCAACAGAATTCGTTCGTCGTGAAAATAGTGTAGAAGATCAATCTCGGACAGTACCATAAAAGAAACGCTTAGCTCGGCTATACAAGTTCAACTGCCTTTATTTCGTTTAATCCACTTTTCATTACCCCAGAAATACGCACAATAGTACCCAATACGAATATGGTTGTGTTGCGAGCACTAGAGTGGTGCCCAAAAAACATTCAAAATCCGAATGACAACAACAGTAGTAATAACTGGTAACTTCATATCATAAATACGTGACCTGCTTTCTGATCTGACACCCTTCGTGAAAGACGTATTTCTACGTCAAAGCCTCCAAGTTGTGATGATGTGATATCAATATATCGCTTTATGAGTCGTGTATACCGTTCTGAATCATATTTCGGACGCTTAAGGCATGTGATGCAGAAAACAGGTCTAAACTTTATGCACAGGTATTATTTGGTTGATATTTTTAATAAATTAGTTCAATATGCTTTTAAGCATTCTACTTTGGTACCTATTTCATTGAAAACATAAAAAAAGTATCGAATAAAATGCTTTTCAAATGAAGCGAATAAAAATCAAACTTCGGACACTAAATCAAATTTCGGACAGATTGAATTCAAATTTCGGACACTTTGTTTTGTAATTTTTTGAACGAAAATTACATTACACTTGATTATATTCTATAGTCAACTGCGAAACACTTACTAAGCAATCACAGTAAACTGTTAACGGCGATGAGAACTGACGGGAGAAATTTAAATATTGATGAACGGATAAATTTTACATGCTCACGCTAAACAAACGTCAAACACAAACGATAATGAGTGGATTTTGGATTTCGGATGGGTTTTTTCCTACTATGTAATAATTCATATGTAATTCTCAAATGAAGTGATAGTGAAACCAAGAGATTACTCTAAAGAAGCAATTGTGATATTAGTTTGATAGTTATATCATCAGTGCATCAAGCATTTCAAGATATTAGAACAAAATGTCCGAGATATGATGTTGTCCGAAATATGATTCAGAACGGTATGTGTTGTCATTGTTCACCAAAACCTAAATTCACAGAGGCCACATTACTTACTGCATTATTCACATTATTCTAAAATTTGGTTCCTTCTGTCCTTAGAAACTGTGAACTGTGTCTGGGCATCGTTGTTGGCTGCTAAGTATTTTAATCACAAGAGCTGGACCAGGAAAATTAATCACCATTCAATCACTATTGTGTGTCAATCACGGAAAACAACCACGAATTGTACATTCAACCTAAGGTCAATGTCTCTCTTAAGAATCTCTCGAATTAAGGGATTAACTCAGATACGTGTCCAGATTCGTTTTTGTCGTCATATCCCGAATACTGCATCCAATGCCTACATTCAGCTGAAACCAGCGAAGAACACAATTTCTCCAGCAAACTGTGAGCATCAACTACTAATGTGACTCCAGTGAAAGCTACCACAGCCGAATCGAAGCTCAAATGGGATCCATCAGGAAAATGCCATTGACTGATTTTCACCGCCTCCCTCTCCAACGCAGCATGCGGCCCGATGCAAGATCTCTGTGCTCACAAATGACGAACAAATGTGTGTATTTTGGGCGATGCGCACTTCGATGGAATCCTGCCTGTCCTGTGTGTGTCCTTCATTGCGAGCGGCTTTGATGATTGGCAAATGTGATTTTCAAGCCTCGATATGCTCGATTTGAGGCACATATAAAACAACGCCCACGATCGACGTTTTTTACGACAACGCGTTCGATGTGCCCCGTGAACCGTAGTAGTGAAGCCATCGTGCGTGGTTGAGAATGCAATTGTACACTTTGCAGTTGATTTGAGCAAGCTGGCAGATGTTCCCGATCGGTCCTTTGCTCTTTCGTCCTCCCACACAGCGCATCGGAAGCAACGGTCAATGGGACGGAATACCATAAAACCCCGGTACGGGGCAGAGCGAATTTCAATCACAGCATCGGTTCCTTTTTTCTGCCCCTCACCCCAAACTGTGATGGCCGGTTCACCGACCGGTGATTCGATTGCGATTCGTGTTCACAGGAAATAGTTTCCATTTGAATATTTGATAGCGCCCGGCCTCGGTGAAATTGAGACGACGGGTGCAACCGGAAAGCTATGGAATGCGCATTAGTCCTGGCTCCAGCGGTTTGGCAAGTGGGACGTAGACCATAAAAAATCATCACTATGTAAATGTATCAAATATTGTTTCAAATCAATCATGAGGACGACGACAGCGACAGCGACAACGGTGTGGCCAGCTCAAATCGAACCGCTGTCACCGGTGTCGCGCGCACGTGGACCGGTGTGCAACCGTATTGCACATCAAATGGGTTTGAAAAATGGATGGCACTGAATGGTAGGGACTGCTGAATTGATTGCGGTTCGTTTGATGTATTTGAGTTGTGAATGATAAATATCGTTAATGGGATTGAGCGACCGCAGCTATTGCGTTATACTGTTACTCCAGGTTTTTCGGAATGGGTCGAACATTTCGAGCCCAGTTCGTTAGAAGAACTCTGAGTTTATGATGATCAATTGTTTAGGAAATTTACACTATACATTACTGTATCTAATTTTTCAATGTAATCTATGAATACCCCTAAGATAATTTTTTTTCCCAAAATATATATTTTATTAAGGCACATGTGGCGTTAGCCTGACGGGGCCGGGTGTCCAATATTTTGACAATTTTTGTCTTACAACTATGTTAGTAATATGTAACCGATTACTCGCGGTTGGCTCGAGGTTAGTATTACAAGTATTCTCATAATTGGTATGTTGCAGTCTTCGATGCTCTGTACGTGTGCCCGACACGGGATACTTCCTATTGGGATGCAGCTGACCATTAATCTGCAACGCCCCCCTAGTCTGTACCCCATATCTAGCGTGGTGCGTCTTTCTCGACACGAGGAATCCAGGATAGAATGGTCACTAGCCGGCGCAATCATCAGCTCGTGTAGAGTTGTCATGAGCGGTACAACCTTTGGCTCTTGTTGAATAATCAGTGGACTGCACAACCTTCGGCCCGTGCATCTGTAAAGAGTGTGTGTATGTATTGCCGCGACTAAGTAAAAGTTTATCGATCGGATAGGAGGGATATGAAACGGGGACACAACGAAGGAAACATCATTAAACGTTGACATCGGCGTTTCTGAGGAACAGGTATAGATGAAGCAGAAGATCAGGATCCCGGCTACCTAAGATATCCACCCCTAAGAATATGTATAATCCCTAAGAATATGTATAACCCCTAAGAATATGTATAACCCCTAAGAATATGTATAATAAACAACAATTTTCATATACTGTGCTGAGCAGCTCGAATGCAGTTTGTTCCAAGAACTGTTGCTTCCAGTATGTCCGATTCACTTTCATTCTATTCACTAGTAGCATCGTGAAATAACTTCATCCAGTCGACTTTCCATGTTTTACAGTTTGTGCATATAAATTGCATTCCAGGTATGATAAATGGGATGTTGTTGGGTTTTTTATTCCAACAGTATTTCTCTCCGATCGCTTTTTCAACTCACTATTATGCTAGCTGCCCCGTTTCCGTGATGAATTTGAATCCGTGAGCGAAACTTTATCCCCACTTCCGGCGGTGGGGATTTGTGATAGATTGCGATAGTCCGGTTGCTGAGGGTGGTTATTTGGACGTTTAAATGGATGAGCACAGTAGCGGCCTGCCGACGTGTGTTTATGTGGGATGTACCATTCAATGTTCATCCTCACGCTATGAAAATATCGTATTGATTAGTCTTCGCGTACGCCCTTCCAATCGCACCATTATGCAAGAGTTCTGAGCGAAATGAAGAGGCAAGCTAGGTACACGAGGAACCAATATATTTTGCAATACTAGCTGAGACGTACATTGAATTTTTTTTTGACGTAGAACTACGTCTTTCATTAAGGGTGCCAAATCAGAAAACAGGTCACGTTTTTATGAAATAAAGTTAACGTTAATAACTATTTTTGCCGCGAACGGATTTTGGCGATTTATATAGTCAACGAATAGGAATCTCCTGGTTGGTGAATGGTTAAAATACATGAAAACTTTAAGCGTTTCCATTTTCCCATACATTTGTTCTGTCCATTTGTGTGCTTTCCTGAACAGAGCCGTTAATAACGAGCAACATATCGACGAGCAGCGAAGGGGAAATCGTAAGATTTCAAGTCTCCGTGAACAAAGAAAAAGAAGAACAATGAAGGGGAAAACTTGCCTAGAGTATAAACAGTGGATCTCGCTGAGGTAAACTTTCATTCGGCATCGGACTGTTCAGCAATCCAGTTCACTTTACTTTCGCTGCGCTTCGATCTAAGATTGGACCCCACCAGTGGTAATCCAACTTGGATATCGTCGTGTGGTTTTTGACGTAGGACTACGTCTTTCATTTCTATACCGGGGTGTAAAATCAATGTTTCGAAAACGAAAGCGTTACGCCGGAGACCGAGATTTTGAGCGTTAATAGCTCCTAAACAACTGAACGAAATGGTATGATAAACACTTCATTCGAAAGATAAAATGTCTACGCGTTATATACTTGTTACTTTTTGATCCAAAAATTTGTTTCAATAGTCTTAAAATTGCTTTCAAAACAGGCTATTGAAATCACCAATCGGTATATAAGCGAGCGCCGCTCGGAAATCCACTCAGTTCTAATTGAACAGCGATTGGAGCATGTTGTCGCTGTTGTGGTGAAGCTCTTCGTTTATCATGAAAGCGCGGATGAACGGTGTCACCAAGAGCCTGTTTGTGCACCCTAGGCCAGAAGGGAATCTATCAGGAGGAGAGTGATGCCACAAACGGTTCCCTGGGAAGACATCGCTACACACACATACACGCGCGGCTATTAACAGGTGGTTATCGAGTTGGCATTAACCACTGGTGGGCTTCCAGTATCGAGGAAAATGTGGAAATATCTAATCGTTACTGAAAATAATCTGCCAGTTCCTCTGGGAATTTTCAAAATATATTCATGTGAAAGAGTTTAATTGAATGTTTTCTATCCATAAAATATCCATATAATACATTTGGGTTTGTGATTTGTCAATCAAGTACAGTTAGCAGGTTAGCTTCTGAAGATTATTCTTCAGAACAAGGTTTTTCGTATCCTATATTGGATGCATAAAACCTTGTGCCTCCAACGTAACGCTCTCGTTTTCGAAGAATGGATTTAGATTCAACTTCAAACAAATGATTTCTAAATCAACGATAGTCCTACGTCACCCTTGCGGTTATACCATAGATATAACCCACTTCCTGTTTTTCAGTACATTTTTCGCGTTATTTGTATCGTGTGTTTTTCTTTCCGCGTCATAAATTGAACGCTTCGCGTAGTGAGTGATGAGCAAGAAGAAGAGGAAGGCTGGCTCGAGCACTGCAAAAAGCGAACGCATTGCCAGGGGCAATCAAATTTCGAGGCAAGCGTCATCTAGTGAAGCACGCGATGTTGGTGCAGTGAAAAGTGTTCGCACTGAAGCGAGCCTTCGCGAGTGTGACGCCGCATCGGACAACAGCGAAGTAGGCGACTTCGGCGCGTCGGTCGAAAATGTAAACGCCTTTACCCAGGCAGCAACCAAAATCAAGCTTTCCGCGCTGGTGGTGAAGGCGGTCGCTCTTTAAAAACTCATCAGAGAATTCGCATCGATGGGTGTTACAGCAGAGTACAAGCTGTGTGGCATAATTCAGTCTTTTTCCAAGCAGTTAACATTGTTTTTCGTCATCATAAGGGCTTCGTTGGTGCCTTCGACATTGCATGAATGTATTAAACTGACGTTATGGCGAAGCAGGCATTAAAGTTGTGCGGCAAAAAATCATTTGGGAAATACCAAGCTTCTTGAATGTCGCACTGGAATGTTAAAAGTTATTTGGGTTCGCGTGCCTGTCGCAAAACTGCCTTCAACTAGGATTGCATTTGCGCTAATATTGATCATAATGAAGCAGTGCTACTCTTTTGTGGTTGTTAAGATTAACAGATAGAGTTTATTTCGTTTATTTAGTCACCAAGAAAGTAAATGTCGTTCTGAAATGTTGTATTTGATTTGGTTTCGCTTGCTAATAGCGAAACTTTCTCCACCAAGGATGACAACTGCGCTTATTGTTCTGTGAGCACAAGAATTAATCATCAAACAATTATCGTCAAATGATTCTACAGAAAACATTTCAGGGCGACCAAACTGGTAGAATGGTTATTTCAAAATTTTCGTAGCATTATAAAATAATATCCGCAGTTATAAACAAGCGACTTGAATTAAACTACAGCGTAGTTCTACGTCAACAATGCGGTCGTGTCTTGAACACAACCTCCTTTTTGTAGAGGAGGAAGTTCCATCATATCTGGCGTTTGCAAAAACCATCGATCATCCTCCGCACTGAAGAGCATTGAAACGCATACACAAAGTGCACTTGCCGGTTTTAATTGCTTCCAACCGTAATATCCGCAACATGCTGACACTAATCAGCGTATCGATGCGCTGAAATATATAGCCCTCTTGTCTACGGCAAATTGGATCGAGTAACTCGGTGAGCAGACGAGAATGCTGAGCGGGAAAAAGTTATCACGATTGTACCTAATCGTGCATTGTATCGAATTAGCTGCAGTTTGGTTTCACAAGAGGCGCTGTTTCAAGTGCTGTGAAGTAGCGCTAGTACCTCCAACACTCATTCCGGTTCGTGTAGCTACGAGCGCGTACCCTTTTCCGCACTTGGTGAGTGATCTAACACAACCATCCGTATACCGAACTCCATACAGGCGGTGTTCAACCCTTGAGGATACTGATGTACGGTACCGATAGTTACTTATTTTATTTTTCTTCCAGATGCATGATACGGCTATATTAAATAGTGGGACTCTAAGGCTTTTTGATAATTCATTCAGAATATTGAAACATTTTCTTCTGTACACAGATTTTTATTTAATGATGATGGTCCCACCTCTTTCCCCTGCAAAGGTTTGAGCGGAACGAGTTATCTTATAATAATTATATTACGGTATTTATATTTTTTCATCAACTAACCAGTAGGCAAACTAAATTGAAATGAAAACGGACGGGTTATCTCGCAGGCATATATTACTAATCGAATGAACAATTTAACCCATTATATTGAAAGTATTTATTTCATAGCATGTCGAGGGAATTCCAACCCGGGAAGACCCTAGACCGATCGGGAATTGAACCCAATACCTATGTCATTATAAGCCAAGCCTAACTCTAGCCGATACTTCAGGCCCATTACTTGTCACAAGGCATATCAGATGGAACTACGTCTTTTATAAGGAGACTAGCTGACCCGGAAAACGTTGTTCTGCCATATAAATTATTTCTAGTGAATATTTTGGATGTTAAATGAAACATATATAATGTGTTGTAAGCATGTTTGAATGTTTTAACGATCTATAAATTTAATCGGATGTGATAAATAAAAAGCCACAGGAGGGTTGTGTCCGAGACACGACCGCATAGTTGACGTAGGATTCCGTTAGGTTATCTGTTACATGCTGATTTTGGGTATTTGTAGAATTACATTGTTAATCTCTTGGTGGCCCTGAAAAGGTATGAAAAGGTATTCTTGGTTCACTCCACCAATGTCCATAACCGAGAGATGGTGATTAGTCATTTGATAGTACGTATCACGATAGGAGATGCCTAAGTGGAATGAGATATGATGAAAGCCGCGCTCTGTGGCCCTGGGCGAGATGGCTCCTGTGTTATGTATGGATGAAATAAAGAAAAAACTCATCAATGTAATATAAGATAATTATCATTATCGAACACAATTATCAAGTTTTCTCACCAGAAAAAAACTGTTGTTTTATTATAGAGAAAATATATTTGAAATGGAAATAGCATTTTCGCTTTAAACCCAATGGAACACGATGCTACATGCCTCAATGCGAATTTCAATTGGACAATAATATCGGTCATTGATATGAAATTTCACAAAGCAACCAACATAAAAGGTCCAAATTTAAAGTTTATTTATATTCACACATAGGTTTTATTCAGTTCATTGAAATATCATTCTTCAATTAATCCATCGAAAGATTCTTATTGGAACGAACATAAAAAAAAACACTCATTCGTCGCTCCCTACTAATTCGCCAGCAAGTATGCAATCAGCAATGCCCACGCTAGTTACAATAAGCACTATCCATTTGTGCGCGTCGTTAGTTAAACTATCGACCACGAGGGTATTTACATGCTGATTTCCCCCAGACACCTTGGATTTAAAATCTCTGTTAGGGAATACATGTCGGTGGAAACAAAAGCCCCCCTACTTTCATGTATTTGCAATGCCGATTTCCCCCAGGCAGCTTGGTTTTGATGTCTCTGTTAAGGAATACACTTCGGTGGGAGCAAAAGTTCCCTCTACTTTGATGTGCCGATTTCTCCGTATATTCAATTTCGACCAATCAGAACGAGGTATTTCCGTTTGGAAATTTTTTGATTGTTTGCTAGTTAGTTTCATATGATATATTATTTTATCAATTGTGATGTATTGTTATGGAGTGCTCAGATCGATTGATGCAATTATCTCGTAAATCCATCAGGAAATAACTGACCAACAGGCCTAAACTTGAGTGCCCTAATGATACTTAATACTAACAGTTCGGCTGACAAGTTCATAAGGTTGACGTCTAGATGACGCCTCTTGCAAAAACCTACTTCACTGTCACAAAGCACCATCCTTCAATGGATACGAGTCAAAATTACGTGGCAGCAATTGGTCGATTGGTTCGTGAGTTACAGCATTGAGAGTGAAGCAAATTTTGCTATTGTGAAAAAAATGGAAACATCACAAATCAATGAAAACGATGGCAAAATTGCATGAATTGGGCTTCGAATTGCCTCCGCATCCACCGTATTCTCCAGATCTGGATCACAGCGACTATTTTCTGTTCGCGGACCTGAAGAGAATGTCCGCTGGCAAGAAATTTATGACCGATGATGAAGTGATTACCGAAACTGAAGCCTATGTTGGTCTTTTCAGCCGAACTGTTACAATAGCTGAGCAAAACATTGTTGTGAACACTGAATGTTTTGCTCAGCTGAGTCGAATATGGTACTGCCCAACGATTGTCAGAGTCAATGTTGTTGATGCCTGTGAATGATTATCTGCCATTGACAGTATTTCTTCGTTGATATGTTGGACATCAGGGTACGCTTGTGAACTTAACCTGAACCTGACCGTGAACTTAACCTTTTTTCTATAAATTTTCTTTACATTTCCACCAAAACATTATCTGAAAAATATAAACCAGAACAGCTTACATAATTTTCGTTCAAGATTTTCCCCACTTGCAGAGGATATATTTCTTTTTTTACATAGAACACATTTTATTTTTCATGTAAAATTTTCGTTTTGAAAGCGTGTTTATTCCACCCGAAAACCCATAACCATTTTTGGTTCACAGGGCTCAATGTCGGCTGTTACTTCACGGATCGCGGTAACAAAGTAGATAAGAGTAGCTTTTCCAAATTCGTAGTGTTCTTTATTGCTCAACGTTCGGATCACTTTAAATTCCTGTTCATATAAATATATAAATATACGATATTTTATGTTTAGGATAAGTTTTAAATAAATCTTTCTTACGTTTTAGTGCTTCTTCCCTATCTTTTATCCTTCATTTATACTTCCGCTAACTGTCTGTTCCGGCTTCCGATTGATTGTTTCCCTATTTAATATATGTGCTGAATGTGGCGTTTTGAATTAGTTTGAGCAACTTGATTGTTCTTATCACGTACTCAATCTTTATACTAATAAATCTGTACTTTTAGATTAAGTTAGATAATATCTAGAACATGTATCTAAAACATAGACTTATTAGTTTAAGTAGAGATAGGCTATATCAAGTAATTGAATACCTTCGATAAGGATTAATTTTAGTACACTTTTATAAATACAGTGATACAAATTCTTCTATTCACCTTCTAACTTTGATAAAACAATCTTGATTCTATAGATTTCTTCTGTTTATTTTCTGGAACTTTTGACAGTTGCTTTTGTTTTCTTTTTTCTCTCTTTCTCTATCCCTATCTCTCTATTTGCATCGACACACCCCAACCCAACACTGACCAATTTCACCCGTTCATAGAGAACGGATAACAGAATGCGAAATTGCAAACTATTCGGGTAATTCTGACTCGATCGGATTTCAGAATACGGGTTGATCAGTAGACATATCTGGAATTTCTAAGGAAATTACACCATCGATTCCCTCAGGGCTAATCGATTTTGTCGACTAACCAAACTAAAAATGTGTGTATGAGGTAGTCCACGCGTCTACCATTCAACCGAATACATCCAGCAATATATGGGATCGAATCAGATTGGACTTCATTTTTTGTTTGAACACACGCTCTCTACCCCTCGCGCATATGTCGATCATAAATTGTTGGCACAGCTCACGACATCGTAGAATGGCGTTTAGTTTAGTTTAGTTTAGTTTAGTTTATTCATTACTATCAACAGGCCTGAACATGAGTGCCCTAATGATACCTAATAAATTAAAAACATACAATACTTAATCTACTTAAAACTATGCCTAACTGGAAAGAGCGGTCAAGAATGCCTTTCTTAAACTGGCGCGAGATAAGTGAAAGTCATAAGATAAGTAACAGCGGCTAAATACACGAGACATACTCGATACGGGTTCGTTGTAACCGTAGTTTGTGCGAGAGTGAGGAAGGCAGAGAAATGTATGTGAACGCAGGTTACGAGGGCGTATATTAAAATCGATCGACTGAAGAAGATCAGCACAATCGATTTTCGAGGAAATTAGATCGAATATAAAAGTTGCTTTCGCTACATCTCTACGTACGCTCAACAAATCGAGTCCGATCAATTTACAACGATCCTCATAGCTGGGTAAGTTCGAAGGATCGCTCCAGGGCAAGTTGCGTAGGGCGAAACGGACAAATTTCCGCTGGATCACCTCAATTCGCTGGACACTATTTTGGTAGTAGGGAGACCATACTATGCACGCATATTCAAGATGAGAGCGCACTAAAGCACAATAAAGAGCTTTGATACAATGTGGGTCTTTGAATTGCTTTGTGATGCGAAAAATGAAACCTAACATCCTAGATGCCTTGGTGGTGGTGTATGAGATATGGTCGTTGAACGTTAGCTTTGAGTCTAAGACGATACCAAGATCCTTGATAGTTACAACACGTTTCAAAGAGATATTGCGTATTTTATACGAAAATGTTACAGGCGATCGTTTCCGCGTGAACGATATGACCGAACACTTTGCTGGATTTAAAACCATTCTATTGATTTCGCACCAATCAGAGAAAATATCGAGTTGTTGCTGTAGGAATATCGCATCATCGACACTATTCACAGTGTAGAACAATTTAAAATCGTCCGCATATGCAAGTTTGGGACACTTTAGACAAAGATTAATATCATTGAGGTAAAGCAGGAATATATAAGGACCGAGATGACTTCCTTGAGGTACGCCCGATGTCACCCGAAAAGGAGATGAAACGGTATCGCCGATTTTCACTGACATCACACGATCAGTCAGATATGAGTGTAACCAGTTCAAAAGAAAACTATGGAAACCTAGACGCTGGAGTTTGACGACAACGATATCGTGATTGATTTTGTCGAACGCGGCCGAAAAATCTGTATAAACAGCATCGATCTGGTTACGAGACTGCAGAGAGCGGGCGATGAACGATGTGTACAGCACCAGATTTGTAGAAGTAGACCTTCTGGGCACGAAACCGTGTTGTTGGTCGGAGATGTAACTACTGCAGGCGTGTGAGATGAAATCCAAAACTATTATCTCAAATAGTTTGGAGATAGAACAAAGGCAATACAGGATTAATACAGATAGCAGGTAGGCAAGGTACACTACTGGCGGCTTCATAAATTTGCTCATTGTGAAGTCTTTCGCTAACGAAAACGCTACTGAATTGTTCTCGGAGTAGCTCACATATGCTTATTTTGTTTGAAGCATCCACATTGTTGCGTGTCATTATGGTTGGTAGTCCTGACTCCTTCCTCTGTACATCAACAAATCTCCAAAATTCTTGTGGGTTCTTTTTCAGATTACTCTGAACACGGTCCAGATGAGCTCCAAATAGCGCTCTGTTCAATTTTCTATAGTCTTTGTTGATTTCTGAACGGGCTTTCCAAAAAGCACAACGGAGATTGGAAAATTTCCTCAAAGTAGAACGTTTTACCCTCTTCAAACGTTTCAAAAGATGATTAGACCATGGCGGATAACGGGAGTTGCAGGCTGTTTTCTTGGGGACAAATCGATCAATCGCATAGAGGATAACATTAGATAAAGACTGCGTGGCTACCTCTATATCGCTGTCAATCAGAATGTCGTCCCAGTTGATACTTGTGAAGAAACGATTCATTGATGAAAAATTCGCTTTACGATAATTGTAGTAAGTAGATTCGATGGTTTCAATAAAGACGAGTGGTGACGTTTCGATCAACGAAACAAGAAGCGGAGGATGATGACGACATATTTTAACTAAAGCGGAAGGAGCTTTGATCACCGTTGTGTTGTGAACCATTTCTGAATTGGTGAAACATAGGTCGAGCATACGATTATTATCGTTGAGGATTCCGTTCATTTGACATTTTTGTTCATTTGGCGTTGTCCTGATCATATCGAATAATCAGATGATACAATACAAAATGAGAAATGATGTTCATAATGAATGAATGTCATGTTTTAAAGGTACAGTTTGATATTGACATCGACCTTATCATCGAGGTTTGAGTTTACGTGTAGCAAAGCTACCTCCTCCATATAATCATGCCCGAAAACAAAAATAATAACTTGATGATATTTATAGGCTTAAAATAAAGAGTTCAGAGTCCCTTGCTCATTCTTATCGTATGAATTAATTATCAGGCACTATTTTCGTTCGTGTTTTATAACTATTCACAGAAAACATACATTCTGTCAAATGTATACCGTGAATGTGTGTTTAAAAAAATGCTTCATTCATCCTTTAAATTTATATTATCGCCTTGAAAATAGACCACTTCTGAAGCAATATATGAACAATCCAGTCATCGAAGAACGTTTCTTTGCTGTATTAAGGCATTGCCTTCAGTTTATGCAGCGAATTTGTTTTCATGTTTACGATTCGGTCCAAACGGGTCCCAAAAAGCGATAATTTCTGATTCGGAAAAGGAGAAAATCACAGCCATATCTCGTCGCCAGTAATTATGGGTTGATCGTTTAAGCATGCCTTCATCCACTTGATTGCGATGAAATTTTTGAATAAAAAAATGATTTTTTTTAAGCAGATTGTTTGCATAATGTCAGGCGTTTTTATTGCTTTGGTATGCGAAGCACAACAAGAAATATGTTGCCTGTTGCATATTGCGTATTGTAGCTTGCTAGCTGCTTATTGCTCCGATGTGCGAGCCGCCTTATACCATCCATAAATTCGTGTTTTCGACATAGTTGAGTTACCAAATGTGTTCTGAAACATTTTCAATGCTTCGGTACAAGAACCCAGCAAACATTAAATCGCATAACTTGGCATATTCTAAATCGCATACATAATAAGATCGATTGAAAATCATATATGAGGGGATCAGAAGGAAAGTGGTGTAAGTGACCTGATCGATTTCTCTCCAACAACTTTTTCTTTAGTTAATAACTCAACCGCAAAAAACATTCCATGTTGAGTTTGCTATAGAGCAATTCCATACCAATTCGGTAGGCCGCCAGCCCGACCCCTCCTACCCAAACAAAATTTCGTTGTCAAATGACCAATTCAAATTACAGCTGATTTTTGAAAAGGGTGTATTCAAAATCATTGATCTTTCTTTAATAAAAATCGTAACTAAAAATCCTGATGTCTGATTGAAATATGATGTTCGACAAAGTTGTTATCGAAAAAAAAGGGGGGGGGGGGGCTTATTTTAGGACATCGAAAACGCCTAAAATAAGCTTTATTTTCGTTTTTTAAAAATAAAAATCGGTTCATTTTTGTAGAAGTTATTAAAATTTTTTGCGTGAGCGTTTAAAATGAAATACCCTTGTTTTTAATTGCGCAAACTAAATGACAGATCGCGTTCAAAATTGACATTAAGACCACTGACAGTAATACCAACATAAAAAAAAGAATGTTCAGCGGGAAAATCTTAAATTTTCTCTTAAAGATTCCCGATATATTTTAGACTGTATGAATGTATAACACTTTTGTGAAAACTGTATCGCATCGGATTTGAAAGATTATTTATAATAGTTATAATTATAATAGTTATAATAGACTTAGGACTTCGTTCAACTGGAATATATGAGGAGTTAAATGAAAATCTAAACACTGAACAAGTAGAAAAAAATGAAAGATTTCGAATGCTTATAACTGGAGCATTTCTTAATAAATCGCAAAAATGTTTGCGTCAATTGATAGGAAATATTTCTACGCATCTTAATCATCTTAATGAATAACATTTTATTTTTCTTTAGATAAACAATTGTATAAATGGGAAATGTCATGCATTATCCAAACGCGTTAAGTGTCTCGTTTTGATTGATCCAATTTGTGCTCCTCAAATGGTACCGAGCAAAAGGAGCAACCAGAGTAACAGCGGAATATGGTTTCCCCAACACATACTTCTAAGCCAAGGGGGAAATTCGGCATTGCAAATACATGCAAGCTGCGACTACTTTCGTACTCGCTTGAGTTTGTACAGACCGGAATGTGTTACCACAAAACGGGCTACAAAACCGAGAGGCCTAGGGCAATCGTCATTACAGATACTAAAGGTGAATAAATTTTCAAGTTTGAAGCCTCTACAGTATAAAAATGAAGTTATTGAATCATGCAAGTTGGAAATACTTTTGTATCCGCATGCATTTTTGTACTCCGGAACATGTTTTCCTAACACGGACTAAGTCAACGGTTGTCCTACGTGAACCTTGCGGTTATATCATTGATATAATCCTGCCATCTTTTCATTTAACTTTGGACCACGTCTTTCATTAAGGGTCGCATGAATGTTTTTAAGAAATAGTTTTAGCATTAATACATTTTTTTTTATTGTTGTGTTGCGAATAGATTTTGATGAGAAAATAGCCGCAGAGAAAAAAGCGTAATGTAACAACAGCCTACTAGAAATATTATGGCACGAAAAAAACACCATGAGTATAAACGCCACACAGAAAAAGAAGTAATTTTTATTATAAATCTATTTTTTTTCGCGATGAAATTTATTTGGAGGTGAATGTAATGCAAACGAAATCCCCAATTAATGAGGATAAGGAATCGAGGCGGTTCCAAGCCGCCGAGAAAACGCGACTCGGGTTGACCGCCGATCCGCCGTTGAAAACTGCGGTCTCACAAGCACATAGCACTCAAGTTTGAAACATAGCATACGATGTTTCAGTAAGTTTAGCTAGCGTCGGATGGCATCATTAACTCTCCTATACTCGCGCGCAAAATCGTAACTGACATACATATTTATTCTCGGTCTGTCAGACCTATGCGCGAGTATGGGAAGATTGAAAATGCTGTCCACGTTTATGAATAGTAGGATAATTGGGGAGAATAATTTAATTGAGCAATTCCACGCCAAATCAGCCGGCCGCTTACCCGACCTTCTCCGATTTTTTTAAACTTGGCACTTATAATGGAAGCTTCCCAAAAACAGAATTATCATCAACATATGACCAATTTGGATTACGACTGATTTGTGAAAAGGGCGTAATCGAAATCATTTTATTTATTGTTAGTTCTATCAAAATTCTTTCACATTCCATTCATATTTGTGATCAACAGAGCAATAGATGCAAAAGAATAATATTTTTCAACTTTTATTTATTTGAACTATGATTATTTATATACAGGAAATATTTCAAGTTCTTCTTTGGATTTAGAATATATGTTAGCTGCTATCTTGTCACCAGAAATATGTATAAATGGGTGAAATGAAAACCTAAACCTTATAACTCGAACATTTCTTACTGGACCGGAAAGTTGTTTGCATCAATTGATAGGGAATATTTCTACGCATCAATCGCAATTAAAAAATGTTATTCTTCATTAGATAAACAATTGAATAACTGTAAAATGTTGAGCGATATCTAAACGCCCTAACTGCCTCGTTTTGATTGTCCTGATTTATGGCTTCCCCAACACAGCCATCAAAACCAAGCAGCCTTGGGGAAATCAACATTGCAAAAACATGAAAGTATGGGGACTTTTGTTCTCATTGAAATGTGTTTCCTAACACAGACTTCAAAACCAAGGTGTCTGGGGAAATCGACTTTGCAAATAAATATAAACTGAGAGTATTTTTATACTCGCTTGCCTTTGTGCAGACTAGAATATGTTTCCCGAACACGGTCTTCTAAACTTAGAAACCTGGAAAAATCATGCATACAATAGAGGCGAATGAACTTTCAAGTTTGAAGCTAATTCGCGTTTCGAGAAGTACGTACACTTGAGAGATGCAAACTCAAAGGGAAATGTAAAATAAAATAATCGTTTGATAATTCTTCCGTTTACATATTTTGTCCTAGGCATCATACCAAACGTAGAAAGACTGTCATTAAATTTACTTGTAACGAAGAGCATAATCTATCACAATGCATGAATTGACCTTACATGGCATTTGTTCAATCTTTTTACTCACAAAGCAAATATATTGAATTCAATTGAATTCTGAAATTGTTGCATTCAATCGAGAATTTGATCAATACAAACGAATAATTGCTAAGTCCCACGTCAACCTTGTGGTTATATCATAGATACAACCCACTCATTTTTTTTCTTTTCAAGACATGAGCAAAATTTTTCCGAAGTCATTTTATTCAATTCAATTTTACATCTATCAGTTGACACCCACTGCTATAACTTTTTTTTTTATTCAATTGAACTTGAAAGTTTTTTTTTTCATATGATGATAAGGTAAATGAAATTTATGAAACGAAAAATCTAACTTTCTTATCTATATAGATAGAGATAAACATAGTTCGACAATGTTGTAGCCCTAGTTATTTTTAACAACTTTATAGAACAAAGCTTTTTCTATCTTTTAATATAATCGATTTAGCGCTTTGTTGCATTAGGGTGACTATGAAAAAACGGGTTTTTTGCTTTAACTTTTATATTTCAAATTCTACATCAAAACAGTCTTCGTACGACTTTTAGAGCTTATTAATACCAACACATGCAGAGCTTGTCAATATTTTAATCCTACTTAAAGTTATTGATGTTTTTTTACCCAAAAACTCTGAAATCATGAGTTTTTCATGATTTTAATTTACTCGAACACAAAAAATAACACAGTGTTTAAAATCACACATCATGTAGAGTGAAATATGCTTTTTCAAATGCCGTCAATAAACTTTGTTTATGTTTGCTCCAGAAAGAATGACAAACAGTTGAAGAGAGCATATTTTTTGGGAAGAAATATCAATAACTTTGAGTGAAGTTGAGATATTGACAAGTTCTGCATTGCAAAATATTTGTATTAGTAAGCTCTAAAAGTCTTTTGAAGACTGTTTGTATGTAGAATTTGAAAAATAAAAGTTAAAGCAAAAAAATAGTTTTTTCATGGTGACCCTAAAGTTACATAGAAAAAAGGCGCTATATCGGTTATTTCGGTGATTTCAAGAGAAAACAACTTTGTTCTACAAAGATGTCTAGGACTACAACATTGTGGAACTATGTTTACCTCTATCTATAAAGAGAAGAAAGTTAGATTTTTTGTTTCATCGACAATTTTGTTCACCCTATTTTTGATAACATAAAAATGAGTGCTTTATTGCATTTAACAACTTTGTCGAAGGCAGCTTTTGTCTAGAGAATAACTGTCGAGCTCTAAATGCTACTTTACACTTAAATACATCGCCTGAACCATTGTGCACTGGTGGTATACACTAGATTCTGCTCTTTGGCAATGCACATCATCCAAAGTTTTGATTTTTATGTAAGTAAAAATAATTTCCGCATAGTTGAAAATTAAAATAATGAATCGATATATAATTTATTTGATATATAAAGGGTGTGTCACATCAAATTGCATCACGGAAAAAACGCTGTAGAAATTCGCCCAGTAGACCGATCCTTTTGAAAATTTTAGACAGTAAAAAAAACTATTAAACAACTTTTGGCATTTTCTTTTTATTCATACTTCCAGCCCAAGCCCGTATGCTCGCACCTTCCTCTTTACTCCGTCCATAAGGTTCTGTACAACGTCAGGTTGTAGATTTTTTTGAACAGAAATCCATTTTCTTTTGAAGTCCGTCTCCGATTTGACAACTTTTGGGTTCATCCGGAGGGCCTGCTTCATAATCGCCCAATATTTCTCTATTGGGCGAAGCTCCGGCGCGTTGGGCGGGTTCATTTCCTTTGGCACGAAGGTGACCCCGTTGGCTTCGTACCACTCCAACACGTCCTTTGAATAGTGGCACGAAGCGAGATCCGGCCAGAAGACGATCGGGCCCTCGTGCTGCTTCAATAGTGGTAGTAAGCGCTTCTGTAGGCAATCCTTAAGGTAAACCTGCCCGTTTACCCTGCCGGTCATCACGAAGGGGGCGCTCCGCTTTCCGCAAGAGCAGATTGCTTGCCACACCATGTACTTTTTGGCAAACTTGGATAGTTTCTGCTTGCGAGTCTCCTCCGGAACGCTGAATTTGTCCTCTGCGGAGAAGAACAACAGGCCCGGCAGCTGACGAAAGTCCGCTTTGACGTAGGTTTCTTGGTCCATTACCAGGCAATGCGGCTTCGTCAGCATTTCGGTGTACAAGCTTCCGGGCTCGCGTCTTCCCCACCATGTTTTGCCTTTCGTCGCGGTTAGGAGCCTTCTGAACCTTGTATGTACGCAGGCCCTCCCGCTGCTTGGTCCGCTGGACGAATGAACTTGACAAATTCAGCTTATTGGCGACATCCCGAACCGAACTTCTCGGATCACGTCTAAACTGCATAACTACGCGCTTGTGATCTTTTCCACTGACGGAGCATCCATTTATGCCGTTCTTCACCTTCCGGTCGATGGTTAGGTTCTCGAAGTATCGTTTTAGTACTCTGCTGACCGTGGATTGGACGATTCCCAGCATCTTACCGATGTCCCGATGTGACAACTCCGGATTCTCGAAATGAGTGCACAGGATTAATTCACGACGCTCTTTTTCGTTCGACGACATGTTTCCAAATTTACGAAAAATTGACAGTGAAGCAGGGCCAATGTGATCTATACACTCTTATCTGATTATAAGCGAAAGCTGAAGATATAATTCCTAAAAATTAAATTTCTACAGCGTTTTTTCCGTGATGCAATTTGATGTGACACACCCTTTAGTCATAATATAATTTCGTTTACGCGGTGGATTAGCACCCGTCCGATAGAAAGAAGAGTTTTAGTGCAGTTGTCTATAAGGAAGAAACATTAAATACATCGTGACCTTATTGTGCTGTTTTTTAAACTTTCGAAATGTTGCATATTTTTACTCATTGGTCAATACCCCATGTATATCGGTAGTTGTACAAAATTTATTGATATATCCATCATTTAGGGTAATACTCAATTATATCTTTTATAATTGGGTGTACCATGATTCAAGAAAGCAGTAATGTTTTGTCCGTATATTATGCCGAAAACAAAATCATAAAACTGAACAAATGTTCTCAAGCAAATCTACCTTTACAAAAAAAAAAAAAAAATTATGCCACCGATTTGTAGAAACGACACACGATGCAAATGGAAGAAGATTCAAAATCACTGCATCACCTGCTAATGCAAACAAGTCGGTCCACCTAGGCCACCCAGGACATACCGACGCAAAGCACACCGTCCAAACCTGTGTTCACCACGAGGGCCATAAGGGGAAATGAAGCGCCAGGCGACGACGGCATTTAAAAAATAGTGTTATGGCAAACCGCGAAAAGACTTGCTCACGCGGGAAATGAAGTTCGTTCCGTGACCATTCTTTTCCCGCTTTCTCGGTTTCTTTTTTTTTTGGTTGTGACACTCTGCTTAACAAAAGTGCCACACGTGTAAGCACTGACAGCGAACGTGGCTACCCTTCAAGCGGGGTCCGGAATGTGGGTGTGGTTGCGAGGGGAACGCATTTTATGAGCAAGCGACTAAATGTAAACCCTACGGCAATATAACGCGGAAGAAAAAAGTCGCGGGCGGGTGACAGACAAAAAAAAAAGAACGGAAAATCGGAGGTGATAAAAATAAAAATTCATTCCAAAAGTATGAAAATGCTTCTGAAGTTCGGTGCGATACCGTTGCTCGGTTACGCTACCATTTGTAGTAGCGTAAAATTTTATTTTTCGTTCGTGCCTATTTCGTGCATTTTCAACACACCAATTTGGGACACAAACCGTGCTGGGACACGTGTGATTGGGGTTCTCTGGTTGCGCAGAAAAAAGTGTAAAAAATTGGTTATGAGTATGAAAATGTCCGATTACGTAATTTAGCTTAACCGACTTTGGGAATTGTTTTGCGGTGGCGAACCGTTCGGTTGGATAATACCATTCCTGGCGCACCAAATTGTCGGTCGCAGAGAACCAGAGCGGTTTTTCGCTGTAACTGATAGAACATACGGACGTGTGATTATGTGCTTCACAAAAAGTCTAAACAATATTTCGAATAATTTAAATTGTTGCAATAATGCGATTAAGTTGATTACGGCGATATTTGTGAACTGCGGTTGGGTAGAATTAAATGTCAAATATTGTCGTATATCTCGCTTTATCATGATGCTATTTACTTCGACGCTGGCGTAATTCTTGCACTCAAATATCCATTTTCGTTATCTGGCGTCACCTGACGTTAGTACGAAAATCTCCGCTCTCATTCGGAGTGAGCTCTCCGGGGACAAGACACAGTTTCCAACCAATGTATCCTGTCGGAGAACGCTGGGTTGTTTCCGACTTCGTACTGCCGCATTGTTGCGTTGTCCATGTGCTTTAGAAATCGGGCAAAATTGCTCACTCTGTCTCCTCCCCCAGTGTATTTCATGCAAAAGGACAAATTCCATTCACCACAAACGTCTTCTCCCTCGGCAAACTCACTCCCATTTTCGAATGATCTGACTAAAAAATTTGAGCATTTTTGTGCTAATGGAGGCACACACATAAGCCAAGAATATGACCCTTGTGGCATTTAGGGGATAGTGACGTTTACACGAAACTACGGAATGCTTTTAGCAAAATACCGAAGCCCAGCATGACACTGTCGCGTCGATCTGAATGTGGGATATATGGAAACTTCAGAGAAGTTAACTACATTGTTTTGTTTTAAAAGGAACGGCAATGAACAATTCATTGCAATATGAAACCGTATATTTGTAGGGCGGATACGTTTTGCAAAGAATGAATAATTGAATCAGTTGTGCTCAATGCCAATTTCGATCCTTAACTGAATAATTTTATAAACTTTGCATCCAGTATCGAGCTTCGGACCACTTCAGGCTTTTTGTGTTTGTAACTTTTTAAAAAAAATAGATGCACTAGCATAATTGTTCGTCGTTTGTTTTAATAAGATTATAGTTTGGACAGGAGTAAAGAAAGTTGGAATGTAAATTCATCAAAATGTAGGTTGAATTCACAATTACAAAATTTTTCAGTTGATTTGAGAATTTAAAGGGGCAATAATTTTTTCAAACGCGTTTTTGCCATTGAGTAACTCGGGAATCATTCATTTCCAATGATAATGGTAACTAGGTTCCCAGACCGGCCGATTATTTTTAAAAAGAATACATTTTAAATATTACGTTAAAAAACCTTACTTGATACCCTCTCAGGTTTACCAAAGATAAATTTCCGTCGTTGTGATTGGAATTCAAAAAAGAGTATTCGCGATAATTAACGGAATATATCGTTGGTCTTATTGATTTAATTCGAGTTCTCTCGGCTACCTTCTCAGGTTTCCCAACGGTAACTCTAGGCCGTTGTGATTGGAGCTCGATGAAAGTACGCTTGATAAATAACAGAATATATAGCCGATCCAATTAGTTATACAGGTTTTCCTTCCCAGGATACCTAAAGATAATCTCTACCGTGTGTTGTGACTCATAAGATTTTTGGAATTCGGTTTTGTCAAGTGGTCGTCAGTTCACGTTTACATAATCATATCACTTACCGCAGTGAATCCTGATTCTCACCTCTCTCACTAACAACTATCCCTCCCATGATGAACGCTATAGAGGCGACCATTCTGGCCCTCGGGCGGCAGATATCAATCTAACATTCCTTCCCTTCCCCTGGTGAATGTAAGGACGAGGTCGGCGTCGTTATTGACCATTTAAAGCTCGAATCGCTGACAATTGCACAACGAGAATGATTTGCTTGTCCCAAGCGTCATTCTGTGTGTTCTTTGTGCAATTTGGTTGGTTCAGGTCAATCACGGAGAGCAACTACGAATTGTCCGAGCGTCTGTTTACCATGGAGGTGCGGCTCAAAACAGCGTCTGATACCCATGTTAGGGGCGGCTGATCGCTGTCTTCGTGCCAGCGGGGACTCTAAAAAGAGCTGTGCACGACGGTCCTCCGGCGAGACAGGGGGTTGGTGCAGGCCCTGCAAGCCATCCGTACAGGACAGGACAAGATAGGACAATCGGACTAGACCCACGCAAAGAACACGGACTAGAAATTGGATACTCGGAACATGGAACTGCAAGTCTCTCAATTTTTTTGCGAGTACCCGAATTCTTTCGGAAATATTGAGAGCCCGCAATTTCAACATCGTAGCGCTGCAGAAGGTGTGCTGGAAAGGTTCGATGGTGCGATCGTTCCATGGTGGGTATACTATTTATCAGAGCTGAGGCAACACACACGAGCTGGGTACAGCTTTCATAGTGATGAGGGAGAAGCAAAAAACGGGTGATTGGTTGGTGGCCGATCAATGAAAGAATGTGCAGAGTGAGAATGAGAGGCCACTTCTTCAATATCAGCATTATCAACGTCCACAGCCCCCATCTCGCTAGCACCGATGACGATAAAGAATAATTCTACGCGCAGCTAGAGCGTGAATACGATCGCTGCCCAAAACACGACATAAAAATCGGAGTTCAGACCGGTAATTGGTAGGTTCAGCGGCCATCAGCGAACCAACGAAAACGGCCTAAGACTTATTGACTTCGCTGCCTCCAAGAACATGGCCATACGTAGCACCTTCTTCCAACACAGCCTTCAATACCGTTACACCTGGAGATCACCACAGCAATAAGAAACACAAATTGACCACGTTTTGATCGACGGTCGGCACTTCTCAGATATCATCGACGTCAGAACCTATCGTGGCGCTAACATCGATTCAGACCACTACCTGGTGATGGTCAAACTGCGTTCTAAACTGTCAGTCGTCAATAACATAAGACACCAGCGCTCACCACGGTATCACCTACGACGACTACAGGAGCCGAACGTTACTGCAACATACTCGCAGCGTCTTGAAGCTGCGTTACCGGGGGTAGACGATGCTGTTCCCCTTGATGAATGCTGGAACACCTTAAAAGCAGCAATTAGCAGCACAGCAGAGACCGTCAAGAACGAGGACAACGGAACGAATGGTTTGACGACGAGTGCCGAGCGCTCCTGAACGAGAAGGATGCAGCACGCGAAGCCATGCTGCAACGAGCGACTCGACAAAACGTGGAATGATACAAACTGAAGCGAAGGCAGCAAACACATCTCTTTCGGGAAAAAAAGCGCCGCCTGGAAGAGAAAGAGTGTGAGGAAATGGAGCTCTGATGGAGATGGAGTTCTTCAAGAAACTAAAAGCCTCGCACAAAGGCTTTGTGCCGCGGGCCGAAATGTGCAGGAACAAGGAACGAACGCGAGGTGATCGAAAGGTGGAGGCAGCACTACGATGAACACCTGAACAGC
This sequence comes from Toxorhynchites rutilus septentrionalis, assembly GCF_029784135.1. Lineage (NCBI taxonomy): Eukaryota > Metazoa > Arthropoda > Insecta > Diptera > Culicidae > Toxorhynchites > Toxorhynchites rutilus. Next base: position 88,380,451 of record NC_073746.1, read on the forward strand.
GCGCAGACAGGAGACCAAGACGGCGTTGAGGAGGACTACATCGGTGCAATGAACAAGGACGACGTACCACCCCTACGATGGGTGAAGTTAAGGAGGCCATTAATCAGCTCAAGAACCACAAAGCAGCTGGTAAGGATGGCCTCGTAGCGGAGCTCTTTAAGGGAGGTCCGAGAAAACTTGTAGAGCGTATGCACCGGTTGATAGTCAGGATTTGGGACACAGAACAGCTACCGGAGAAGATGAAGGACGGGGTAATCTGCCCCATCTATAAAAAGGGCGACAAGTTGGATTGTGGGAACTATCGTGCCATCATAATCCTGAATGGTGCCTACAAAATTTTGTCTCAGATCCTCTTCCGCCGTCTATCGCCAATAGTATGTAGATTTGTGGGAAGTTATCAGGCCGGATTCATGCCCGGTTGCTCGACGACAGACCAGATTTTTACACTGCGGCAGATCCTCCAAAAGTGCCGCGAGTATCAGGTCCCTACACACCACATCTTCGTCGACAAGACGGTGTGCGGTGCAGTGTGCGGATCTCAGGTGAGCTGACGAAATCATTTGAGACTCACAGGGGACTTCGACAAGGCGATGGACTCTCCTGTCTGCTCTTCAACGTGGCGCTGGAAGGTGTTATGCGGAGAGCGAGCTTCAACATGCGGGGCACGATTTTCAACAAGTCTAGTCAGTTTATCTGCTTCGCCGACGACGTGGACATAATCGGAAGAACACATGCGACGGTAGCCGACTTGTATACCCGACTGAAACACGAAGCAGGGCTGATTGGGCTTGGGATCAATGCGTCTAAGACTAAATACATGCTAGCTGGAGGGACTGATCGCAACAGAGTTCTTCTTGGTAGTAGTGTTGTGATCGACGGCGACGAGCTCGAGGTGGTGGAGGAATTTGTCTACCTTGGCTCATTGATAACAACTGACAACAACAACAGCCGTGAAATTCGAAGACGCATTGTCAATGGAAGTGGTGCCTACTATGGGCTCCGCAAATCCTTGAGGTCCAACAACCTCCGACCCCGTACGAAGTGTACCATGTACAAATCCCTAATTCGACCGGTTGTTCTCTATGAGCACGAAGCATGGACGATGCTTGAAGAGGACTCACAAGCGCTCGGAGTTTTCGAACGCCGAGTGCTCAGAACAATATACGGTGGTGTACAGGAAAACGGAGTATAGAGAAGGAGAATGATCCACGAACTGGCGCAACTGTACGGCGAACCCAGCATGCAGAAAGTCGCCAAGGCTGGACGAGTGCGATGGGCAGGGCATGTTGCAAGATTGCCGGACAGCTGCCCTACAAAGATGGTGTTCGCATCTAATCCGGTAGGAACAAGAAGGAGAGGAGCCCAGCGAGCGAGGTGGTTGGACCAGGTGGAGCAGGACTTGGCAAGAATCGGTGCAGCCGGGAGTCAATCTAATCTCAATGGGATGTAGAGTCATAGTAAATAAATAAATAAATAAATAAAAACTACGAATTGTACACTCTACCCAAGCTCAAGCTCAAACTCATTACGTTAAAAAACCTTACTCGAAAATCAAATTCAATATCAAAAACCATAATATCTCGAATCAATTTTGATATATTTTTACCAGAATCATTCGCCTTTAGCTATTTTTATTAGAATAATTTTCAAATTTCCTTGACATCCCATGTCGAACTCACCAAAATGAAGATGTGATTTCAATACTTCAATACTTTGCAAATTCGTAACCATTTAAGAAAAGTAACATAAAAAATGCGATCCTACATAGAATTAAACAAACTTTAATTCTATGACTAACCGTTCTCGAGATATAATCGATTTTGTATAATGAACATCATGCTCGTGCAATAATAAACAATATACGATATTACGACTAAGGTTACAACTAGAGATATCGGTAAAACGTTCGATTAATTCAAATAATCGAATATCTGCGATTGTAATCGATTATTTTTGTATCGAATAATGACAAATCAAAATATGAATCCATCGAATAATTAGAGGCGATTCTGGATTCAAAGAAGCATTCACAAGGTTAATACATTTCGAAGTTAAAAGTTAGACTATACATTGTTTCATCCCAGCGACTGCCTAACCTCGATAACACGTGTCAATCGGAATAGTTGATGGACTCTTTGCACGACTCTCAGAAGTAATAATTTTTATGTTATTTTAGATTTCATAATTAAAAATTCAGAGTGCCAAGGCAAATAAAAAATAATAGGTACATTTTATTAACATACTGCTTTTGGACTAGTAGTTATAAGCACCAGACAAACATTTTCAAAGAAATCTATGATTACAACAACATTCGACGAATAGGGAATTTTGAGCAGAAAAAACTCATTCGGTTTTGCAATAAAAATAATGTACATTATTTTCATAATGTAGCCTTTTTTTATCGCCTGCAAAAATCATGAACTTGTAAATTTGCCAACATGCTAAAATACGATTTCTTTAAAAAAAAATTTTTCTGCTCTTCGATGTTTTCTTTTAGAATTACATTTGATCTAACTTTTGAAATTATGACACAATAATCTTTTTTTTTAACAATCAAAGTCATTATTGTTCATTATGTCATTATTATTACATAAATAAATATTCGCTCGTTTGATAGATTACTGAAACACAATCATTCGAATGAATCGAATATTAACGATTAAATGAAAAACAGACATCTCTAGTTCCGATATCGTACAGAAATTTCGCAAACTTCAATTTCGTTAAATAAAATTGCTTCTATCCCGAGAACGGTTAGTTCTATGATAAAACATACATACAGTTTTTAATGCAGACTCGCATTTAGTCTCCATTTTTTATATTACTTTGTTACAAATGCTAACGATTTTGAAAAGTATTGAAATTGAATAAATATTTAAAATTTGCATCTCCATCTTGAAAAAAACCCACACGGCACCACTATACGTCAAACTTTGATAACATATTAAGAAGCGCTCACGAGTTTTCTCGTGTTTCGCGTTCCGTCTGTTACGGATATCATACTTTTTAAGTAAAAAAGTAATTATAATTACAGTAGAATCCGTTTATTATGACTCCGCTTATATTGACCTAACGCATTTTACTACGTAATTACACAACGATGTTTGGTTTTCATATAAGATTCTTTGTAGAAAAGTCGAACATAATAACTTCTCTACATACATTAGTACCTATTTACATAAAAAACGGCTTTTTTCACAAAACGCTGTGTATGACGTTCGCTTATTATGACCTCTCTTCGATGGCATTATAAACGGATTCCACTGTATTTAAAAAAAAATAAATAAATTTATGAAAATTTCACAAAAATTGCTTCATAAAAAACAAAGTTATGCGTGCGGTACCAAGCGTATGTTCTTTGTGATCCTTAATATGTTAAATTGAAAGGGGTTTCTAATAAAAAATGTAGTGGTAATGGGTAATGGGTGGCAGCGAGGTGTTGTTTTGAGAAATAAAGGTTTAAATGTCAAATTCAATTTATGAGTGAGACTTTTGAACGTGATATTTAAAATTTTCATTCTTCAATTTCATTTTATTTTATGGCGAAAAAGTTCAATAGTTTTTTGTTGTTGGTTATTCCTCATATTTCGTTTCATTCAAAATTAACAGTCTTTTTATTATTATTTAATTCTTTGTGGTCGGAATTAATTTCCGTCGAAAGAGATCCTCTTGTCTTTCCACGCTAATAATATTTTGTTTATACCGAGTATAGTTACCTAGTATTCATAGAAACCTCGTATACATTTGTGATAAACTTCACAAGACGTTAAAATTCGTTTTAAAAAAATGAAAACTATAATATCATTGAATAAAGTATTTAGTATGTTTCCTTGCTGTGGTGGCTGAGAGCAGATAAACGACCGCAAAAGGGTTAACGGGAAAGCCTCCGTAACTACATTGGTTGCGCGTTCACGCAACAATCATCATCGATGGAGATCGATCCACTGTCGAATTGAGATCGATACATCCATACAACTGCTCTGCTTTGTAAGAAACATCGGGCTGTTGTGCTATAAGTAACACAACAATGATCATATTAACTGTCTTCGCTGTCCGGTGGTCTAACTGAACAATGGAAGAACAGAAAGAATACTCTTACGCCTAAATGGTTTCTCTGTAACGTATCATAAAAGAATACTCTTACGGATAAAAATGACGACTGTGTTATGTGCAATTTATAGATACGATAAAACATTTAACATGTACATGATAAAAATCCGGCTCTTTCACAACTAAACTGCCGATGAGCCTAAATAAGTAAACTAATGGGATAAGAGAAATCATTGTTTAAGAATGCTTTGCATAACTGAAATCTACAAAAATAGTACTTTTTGAAACGAAATTCTTGAAATTTTTGTGAAATAATACAAAAAAAATTAAAGGAAAGTTATATTTTTCGGCTTTTAGCTGGAAATCTCTTTAATAAATTAAGGATAAATAAAGCAAAACAAATCTACGCAGCTGTTATTTGAATCTTTTATCACTAAGTCTGAAGTCGAATCTGAGATCTTCCCGAATTCGTCGACTGTTGAACCAGAATTGCATCAATAGTGCTCAAGTGATAAGGATGACTTTATACTAATCAGAATAAAAAAAAAATGGTAGTTCCTAAAAGTGGTGATAGCGAATAAACTTATTGCAATTTAGTTTCTTGAAGAATTCCAGAATCCACCACCAGAAAATCTTGAATTGTATCCAGAATTTATGATGAATTTCATATGTAGATTTTTATAATTGTTTTACTTGAATAAATGATTGAATTGAGTATATATTGAGAGTTTATTTCTTTTTAACGGTTTCAAATGGCAAAATCTAAGATTTCGTTCTACACGATTTTATCGGGAACCTATTTACATACAAATGAAATCAAATTAGGTATATGGAGGTTTTAGGGTGCAATAAATGTTTCTATGGTGGTTAGACTTTCCACCCTCCCCCCCCTCTCTAAGGGGGGGCTGCTATACAAATGGAACTCAAATTTCTGCATTACTCGAGAATTAATCAAGCAAATGGAACCAATTTTTTTCATGTGGAGGTTTTAGGGTGCAATGATTCTATGGTGGTTAGATACTCCTCCCTCTTTTTTAGGTGGGGCTGCCATAGGAATGAAACACAAATTTCTGCATAACTCGGATCTAATTAAGCAAATAGAGCCAAATTAGGCATATAGAGATTTTAGGGTGCAATAAATGTTTCTATGATGGTTAGACTTTCCACCCCCCTCTCTAAGGGGGGTGGGGGGTCTGCTGCCATACAAATGAAACACAAATTTCTGCATTTCTCGAGAATTAAGGGGGTCCCATAAAAATATAACACATATTTCAACCAAAAATATTACAACCAAACATGAAAATTGAAAAATTTCGGAAAATTCTGAAGGGAAAAGCTAAAATTCGGAAAATTAAATTCCCATATGTTCTACAATACATAGTGACAAGGGCTGTTAGGCTATTTGATGTTCGCGCTAGCGAAATTGATCTTTGTTTGAAACTGGAAAATGATTTCAATGTGATGAAACGCACTCCTATATCTTATTCTATCTATACCAAAGAGAAAAAAATCGCCGGATGTGTTGATAATAGCAGAACTCGAGGAAGGAATTTAACGATTTAGGACTGTCTTTATTCTATCATATTTTCTGTGAAAAATATTTATTCCATGTAATGGAGAAACATGTTATTTGCAGATGGTTGAAAAATCTTGAACGAGAATTGTGTCTGAAAATAATCTGATATTATAATGACGAGTTTCGTTACAAATATTAGGAATTTCATAGTAAAAGGTAAATTCAACGGGGTCGATTCGAAGATCAATCGTGAACAGTTCTGCGATTGGACCCATGAACTTGCTCATAGTAAGAAAACGTGGATGTTTGAATTGATAACAAAACACAAATTTTGGGCGGGACGAAGTTTGCCGGGTCAGCTAGTTCCAAATAAAACGTGCAAAACTAGTGAAAAACGGTTTATCTACATAAAAATTACTCCCAAATAAATATCTTACATTTTTGGCAGCCCTAAAGAAATTGGATTTCACCAGATACCTTCAAAAGGTTTTCCTTAAGCAGAATATTGAAATAATATTCCAAGCGAAAAAAATATTTTTTCTGGGTGGCAATATAGTTGACACGAAAAGGTTAGAACCAAGAGCCCAAAGTCTTGTCAGCCACAAAATTTTATTGCAATCCGAAATGATGCTGCCAACTACTAAGACGAATTGGTATGAAATTCGTTGCATAAAATACATGTTTGGTACGGTAGAGTTGATTTACATTTTCAATTTTTATTTCGAGGATGTTTTTATTCCACCCGGAAATCATCGATTACCTTTTTGATACATACAAACAGAATACAAAGCTCAATGCTGTTAATGCGAATTGCGAACCTTTTATTACTGATCATATCTAGCTCAAATCGAGTCGATCGGATTCCAGACAGCGGTGCAATTTTGTTCGAGGCAACGGGTCGATTTTCATGCCGTCTGGCGAGAATGCTTTCGTATTTTTGCATGATACGCGCACATTATTCCGCTTTCCAAAAAAGATAAATTTCGTTGGCGCAAACATCACATAGTCTAGCAATGGTAATTATAGCACATATGGAAATTTCAATTTTCCGAATCTTCCGACCTTCCTTTCGAATGTCTCAATCATATTGATCTACGAGAAGAGACGAACACAACAAAATAAAGAAGGCTCAAGTCGGACCAGTCCTTCCTCGGGTTCTACGTTTACCAATACATTTGGCCTTCCATTTTTATTTATATAGATTGAAAGTTTGAATAAACATAATTACTTGGATGTTGAGCAGTATTAGATAACACGATTTGGTGTAACTGTTATTGAATCCATGAAAACCTGCAACGCATTGACTATTTCCTTCAGATAAATCATCCCATCTTTCTAATTAAAACATTCATCCACGAGAAATTCACATCTTGTGAGACCAGTCACTTGCAGCGGATCCGCACCATTCCGATTCGTTATCAAATCATTCCGTCCTTGTTCATCACAAGTAATCATTTCGTTTCGAATTAAGCAACTTTTCCAATCAGTGCAACTACTAATTGAGCGATTTCCAAACGGCATTGCGTTCGCAGTTCGTGTATCGATTTTTACCCTTCGGGCAACCAGGCTCTGCTCCTGCCAGAGCCTGAACGGATGCGATCGAATGGGAAGTTTTCTCTTCCAATTTTGGTGCTGTCAAAGCGCTTTCGCCCCTGAGCAGGAACTATGTTTATGTGGTCGGTGAAATCCATCTGCAGATGTGCAGAGGAGCCAAGTGATCACTCATGTTTTCATTTTCGATTTGCGGTTAAATTTATTCCGGCAGGCTCATGTGGCTCACTTCACAGGGGTGCTTCGCCGTTTGTTGTAGGTGGCCCCATCTCTTTCGATTTAGAAGAACGGTCCGTTCATAAATTTTTCATTTCGAATAGTCGAGATACTTTTGGAGGGATTTGATGCCTAACCGAAGAGGGAGCTGCAATATTAAAACTAATGCATTGGGCATCCCTATATCTCTTCACGTTCCAGAAATAATATAGACGTCTCCACGTTTGGATCCCTCGACCAACACTCGTCCGGGCGAGGTCTAGTCCAACTTGCCCGAAGGTGCACCACGTTCAAAGTGAAAACATTTCTGAACAGTAAACGGAAAATCACTAGATAAACAAGTGAGAATCGAATCCTTCTGGTCGCCACCCATTACCACCGCACACCACCCACAAATGGGCCCCAACTATCAATATTACCGGTTAGTTGGGATCGAACAGTTGTGTTTCTCACTCTCGAGCGCCCACTCGATGGCCCACTCCCACTCTCTCGGCCATGGTGGGAATCCGGAATGTTGAAGCCAACTGGAATCAATTGGGTAAACAACTCGCAGAGAGATAGAGCGTCACTGGATCTAAGGGTGCCACTCAAAGCCTCTCCCCGGAAATATTACCCCCTCTCAATGGACAGCTTCAGGCTGGCAGGGGAATTGCAAGCACACTGGAAATGAAATGTGATGTAATTTAAAGCAGATGAAAATTTCACCTTTCTGGTGGTTAGGCTGCATCAGCAATTTTCACCGGAAACCGATAGCTGCCAGAGTGAGTGGAGAAGGATACTCGAAAGAAGCACCTCGGACCTGCAGAGGACCAAGGACAGGTTCTCTTTGTTGACGGTTTATATTGAGCACAAACATATGCACAGTTACGCAGGAGTGGAAATCGTCCGTGTGCGATGGGCAAATGTTTGCCGAAGACTAGCCTTCAAACAATGAGATGTGATTTGATGTTTTGCTTCTTCTGCAAATTGTGCGAAAAATGTATCGAGCTTGCAGACGTGAGGGAAAAAATTCTCGCGTAACTTTTGACAAGGTCCAATGTAACATTTTCGTCAACTCGAGAAAAACGAAGTTGAAGACCCGAACATTAATTTGCGAATTGTATTGAAAGGTATCGATCTCTATCGCTACTTTCACCACTAGCAGTCAAGAATAACTCTGAAAAACCAATCGTAACTGTTGTTCAGTGATTTGAGCTTAAATTTGAAGCCTAGGAACGAAAAATGTTACATTGGACGTTTTGACTGCCGCGTTTGCACATTGGACATATTACGTTGCACGATGCGAATCTGAAACTAACTACTAAACAGCAATTCAAATATCAGCATTTCGTTCTAAAGACATATTATTGTTGTTATCACTCGTTGAATTGCACTGAAATCGCTAACAACGCCTGTAAGAAGCAAAAACCCAAAACGACCGAAGTACGACTTTGTGTTTTTTTTTATCCCATTTATTTATTTAAGGCTCATTAGCATTTTAGCTGTAACAGAGCCGAATTTTAATCGTGTTCATGTCACATGGTTATCATATATCTATAATTAGCACATTACACAGTTGCCATTTTTCGGCGCTAGAGTCCCTTCTATACCATCGCCAGGGATGGTAAAAAATCATATTCAACGATCAATGAATAAGTATATCCCTCTAGTCGGATGTTTTTAAATCACCCCCAGCAGGCGAGGCTCTTTTATTCTTCATATGTACACAGAGAGAATACTTGGAACGGTGAGCTACCAAGATCTCAAAAAAGCAATATGAAAGCGGAATCCCCACTGCTTGCACTCTCGAAGCATTACTTCTACTACTCAAGTTTTATCGTGAGTGCAAGCCACAAACGATTAATCCCATCCCATAGAGCGGATGATGAGTTCTTGATCGGAAAGTGTAACAAGAGACGATCAACTGAAATCTTACGACACTCATCGAGGGATTTTTAATTCTCTATTGCACAGACCGCAGTGAGTGACTGACTCGGTCTCGTGTCGATTTTATTTTGCTGTCGTCTCCCGCCCGATAAACAGCAGATGGGTAATGGATGCAATTGATTAATTTTATTACCAGCAGATTTGGGCGAATCTCATGCCGCCCAAAATCGTTTTCAGATTCCAATAATTCTGAACATTCACATTTCTCTCCAAATAATTTTTCAAATAGTAATTCAATTAGTGACTTTGCGAAACACCTTTCGAATTCGATTGAATTTCAGACCCTTTTTTATTTTGTAGATAAAACGGATCACATATTTGATTAATTCAATTCTGTGTGGTTACGATCTTCGTTGCGAATAAATGTAATGAAATAGTATGGACGTATGATATTCATGTATCGTGGACTTCCGACATATGTGGCAGTAGATTTATCGAACGACTAATGTTTTTTTATATCCCTTCAACCTTGTTGCATCTCTCAAGTGTACATACTGCTTTGACCGCAGATTTGCATGGTTGAATCTGGTTAATTTCAGGTATTCAGTCTTCATATTGTCGAATGAATACTGTTGGAACAATAGGTATCGCAGCAAATGATTATCAACATCCTACCTTATCATCAAACGGTATGCGAATAATTTCAGTGAACTGACGGCATTGGAATATATGCTTTGTGAGGACCACACAATCATTATCAGAGCGAATAAACGTCCGACTGGAAGTCATGAGCATCAATTCAATGTGCCCAAGATAAATTTATCCTTTGAAGGTCATTAACCTTTCTAAAGATCAGATGGAATATGTTTCAATGTCGTCTGGAATAACCTGTCCAACACCTTATGATCTTAATATTTTTTTTGCTATTATTCTGATGTTTCATAACACGGCACTCTATTGATTATTCGCCGAAAATGAATAAAAAATATCCTTGAAGTTAGCCTACGGTTTTAGTAGCAGTGCATTATGGTGAGCCAGTCTCAGGATAAGAAAACATTTAAGAATAAAGCTTTTTTTTTAAATGAATCAATAGTAAAACAAAACGTCAAAAAAATTCTCAGCTTTGTGATAGCAGATAATCATTATCCATTTGAGTTTTATGAGTATTCCATCCCCCCACAAACTGTGGATAGTCTATCTGCATACAAATTATGTAGAGTTCCACAATCCAAAAAAAATTATGAGCAAATATTTACGTGCTAACACAAAAAAACACATGTTGACATATTTGCGCTAATTTATGTTTTTTGATTAATTCAAGGTAATCAAGGTCTTTTCTAGACACCAGTTTACTCGGCCCCGAAAAAAGTGGTCTGTATTAGGGCTGGCGGAAAAATATATCTCGCAAGATCACGTGTTCGATGTCGTAATAGCCTTGGCTAATAACGCATTTACATAAACTCATAAAATTAGTGATTTGAGGGGGATTATTGTTTGTAGTCTTTTGATTAATTTAAACGCCATCTGAGAAATCCTCTGTGAAACATGAAACATTAAAGTCGTCCTATCTGCTGTAGCGCATTTTTTTATTTTACCCAGTTTCATCGAAGTAAACGCGCTCGGAAAGGAAAATTGAACGCCCGGACGAGAGAGCGAGAATCGTAAAGCGTACGTCATAGAGACACTCATTCCCATGGAGCAAATTGTTGTTAGGAGTTGAAAACAAAACGAGGAAGGAGAGTAACTCAATTATTCGAACTAGTTTCAGTCTAGCAATGCTTTGGTCAACTCAGAGTTACCAAGAGAAATTCATTTGGTTATGATGGGTGAGGATTAATAGTTAGTCGCAGTTTGCACAGATTGCGATCTGTGCAGTTTGCGATTAATCGTAAATCACATCATGCTCCCTTGTTTTCCATCCTTGACCATCGCATATGATACATATTTACACAGTAGCCATTTAGGCGTAAGAGTTTTTCCTTCTGTTCATACATTATCCAGTTAGACCGGACAGCGGAGACAGTTGTTTGATCATTGTTGAGTTATTTATAGAACAGCAGTCCGATGTGTCTTGCAGAGCAAAGCAGTTGCATGGATGAATCGATCTTATTTCGACCGTGGATCGATCTCCATCGCTGATGATTGTTGCGTGGACGTAGTTATTCTGTAACAACACAAAGATGGTCAATGAGGGTCCTGAGTTTTGAACTCACGATCGATCGCTTACTAAGCGAACGCGCAACCAATGTGGCTACGGAGACCCCCTGTCTTTGTGTTGTTTTGACTGCTTTGTTACTTCGGACGTTCCGAGCGTCGGAGGAAAGTGGCATCCGAAGTAACAGCCGAGTGCTTAAAATACGAATCTGCACATTGGATATTTTTTGTATCGGCGATAAAAAGATGAACAAGATAGATACATGAACGATTGTTTTTGTAATGCATTCAATGATTGAAAACTAAGAGCGTGCATCCATTAACTCGATTTGTTTACTTTTGTTACATAGGACCTTTTCAAAAGTTAAGCGAGAATTCTTGGCTAATAGAGTTGCCGAGCCGGAGGAAATCTAGGTCAAAAAAAAAATTGTCACGCAAACTTTTTTTTGCTTCTGCAAAATTCCAAAATAATTCCAAAATAATAAGCGATAAAGTGTTCTCAGATATGTGCATTTGCAATGTTTGAATAAAAAAGTGAATCAGAACTTCCTCAAGAGGATTTTGGATATAAATTTTTATTACATGCGGTATGAATGGACGAATCAAAAGTTATGATTATAATTTGGCATGGAAATGCCGAAAAAGTTCAACGACGATAAATTTCTACGAAAATTCGGTCCGAAAGTTACAATAATGTGGAAACGAGCTATAAACTACTGACGCAGGTGTTTCTACAGGAACGAGAGAAATTGTTATCATAAGAAGTATCTGAATGTGTTATTCTCAACCTTTTCAATATCAGGGATGAATCTATTACGCTAATCCTTAACGCAAAAAAAAAAATATATATATATATAAAAATATATATATATATAATATTATATAAATATATATATATATATATATATATATATATATATATATATATATATATATATATATATATATATATCCTTCATCGTCACAGCCAAAACGGCACATCTACGGCCATTAGCTTCGAATTTGGTGGTATCAATAAGGAGTGTTGTGTTATGAACTGCTGCCGTTATGTCTTTGAACATGTATTGAACTAATGCCTACTGCCAAATAATGCAACGAACGAACGTAATGAATTATAGAGGTTTTAAACTTTTCAGTTCATTCGCCTCTCACAAATAATGCAACATTCTGGAAAACCCTTAAAGTAACACTAACGCGGCTCGGAAAGGGAAGTCTTCTAATTACCGTTTTGTTTTATATTCCGAACAGTCTCAAATTCCGAACAATTCGTTTTTAATGTAAATTTACTAAACTTTTATGTTATAAATAATTGAATAATGAAAACACAGACACTCTTCGAGGTATAGGCTTCATTTTGACATCATTTACAGATATCGATACAGCCTACAATTTATAACATTAGACATTTGAAAAAAAGTGACAGTCAAAACCAATGATTAAATGTTTGCGTTATTAAATTTTTCAGTTTTTGTAGTTGTTTCAACTATTTTGTTTGTTATTTTCATGTTAAGTGCTAGAGAATGTATGAACCTACAATAAATGGGTGAAAAAAAGTGTTATGCAGAAATCTTCATTAAAAATAATATTGAAGTAGTGTTCGGAGTATGAATCAAGTTTCTACGCATGATTCATATTCTGAACACTTCACTTTCAAATGTAAATTTACTGAACTTTAATGTTATAAACAATTGAATAATCAAAATCCTGAAATTCATGGGTTATAACCTTCATTTTAACATCATTTACAGGTATCGATACAGCCTATAATTTATAAACAGTAATAGACATTCGTTTAGCCGCACTTAAAAAAAACTTGAATCACTTACAAAACAACTAGGAATGTTCTTTTTACCGGGAGACTTATTTTCTGTAGTGATAGTATATTTAAGTCAATTTTATTGAAAGGTCGTGCGTCACAATCACATACACACACGCACACACACACACACAAGGCGGCATCGGTGGATATAAACATTCAAACGTCGTTTTTTCCCGAGACATACGTTTAGCCGCAGGGCATAAAGATCGAGTTTTCGCATAATCACCAAGCCTTTATCTGTGTTTTATGAAAAAAATACATGGGAATGTTCAATTTACAAGATAAATATTAGATGTGCAACGTAAGAAGTTGGTCAGATTAGTGATTCACGTAGAATTTAAAGGAATTGCGAAAGGTATTCTATTGACGGAAGAGGGGCAGAAAATAATAAAAATATTCAGTGAACAAAAGTTTTCTAATCGTAACAAAAATTTGTCTATCTGAGAAAGTGGTACGGAATTTCTTTAAATAGTGCCAGAAATATGGGATATAACGACCAACAAATGGGAACACCAAAGTTACTTTGCTTCTTAAAGGTCGAATAAGACACGAAGCAACCAGGAAACGATGTCCTGCTGATACATTAAGGCAGAATCGGTTGTTCCAGTAACGAAGAGGCATATTGCGCACATCTTGAATGAGGCACCAAACATCATGTGGAAGAAACCTCAAGGAAAGCCGAAACTGACCGCCACCCATAAGCAGAACCATCTTATTTTCACCCGGCAATACATGGAATGGAAACTAGAATGGAGAAATGTTGTATTTTCCGGCGAAAAAAGTTCAATTTGGATGGTCCGGACTGTTACAGTTGCTATTGGTACAATTTAAGTCAACGGCATGTCGTGAGATCGAAGCGAAACTTTGGGGGCGGAAGTTTGACAATGTGGGGAGCCATTTCCTATCACAGCAAGCTTCTCATTCGTTTTATTTTCACCCGAATGAACTCCGAAAAGTATCTTCAATTACTGGAGGACGTTTTGATTGGCCATATTGAGAATAACGCTACCGAGGATGTCGTTTTTTCAGCAGGATTATGCATACATCCACGTTTCCAAGCAATCGAAGGCATGGTTTGCCTAGAAGGACATTCCGCTTCTTGAATGACCTGCTGGCAGTCGATTGCAATCCCATACAGAACCTATGGAGAATCTTGGCCGAGATGGTCTATGCAAACGGATGAAAATTTGACAACATTTCCAGTCTCAAGGCAATAATTCAGGAATGATACGCTATAATCAATATGGCATCACTTTAAAAGCTGTCTGACTCTATGCCAAATCGAGTTTTCAAAGTGATCCGAAATGGAGGTGGACATACTAAATATTAGCTACCGATTGGACACGAAATTTGCGGCACAAATTTTCTTTTATTGAAATTTTGAGATGCGGCTAAACGAATGTCCGCCCTGATTCCACATATTTGAATTACTTAGAAAACAAAAAGTGAATTTATACTTTTTTTTTAGAATGAATTCGATGAAAATAAACAATAATCGTCTTTTATGAACAAAACTGTACAAAGAATTGAATTATTTTTAAAAATATTGAGGAAAAATAGGGTGCGGCTAAACGAATGGCTATCACTGTATTAAGCATTTCAATGAAAGTGACAGTCAAAACCAATGATAAAATGTTTGCGTTAGGAATTTCTGTTTAAAAACAAGCATCGTTAATTTTCGGTTTTTGTAGTTTTTTCAACTATTTCGTTTGTAATTTTCATGTTAAGTGATAGAAATGGTAAGAATCTACAATAAATGGATGAAATAAAATGATATTTTTTGCAGAAATCTTCATTAAAATTAGTGTTCGGAATATGAATCCGGTTTCTACGCGTGATTCAAATTGCGAACACATCATTTTTAAATGTGAATTTATTGAACTTTAATGTTATTAATAATTTAATATTCAAAACCCTGACATTCTTTGGGTTATAGACTTCATTTTAACATCATTTACAGATATAGTGGTGAAGGCGATCTGGCGTAGTGGTAACATTCATGCCTCTCACGCTAATCATGAGTTCAATTCTCACTCCCGACATTCTTCCAAAAATGGAAGTAAAAGTGACGAACCAGCCAAAAGTGTTGAAAGACACTATAATACAGAAAGAAAAAAAAAGATACCAATATAGCACCCTTGGTCCCGAAACCATGTAAACTATAAGACACAAATACAATCAATTATTAACAAAAGCACAATCCAACTTTTTTTGCGAGCATGACATTTAAAAAAAAACTAGCTAACTGGCGATTCATATCGATCATATGAATCGATCCAGTAGTTTAAAAGTTATGATTTTTTTTAAATGCATTTTTACTGTTCGGAGTATGAGACAAAAGTGTTCGGAACATGAGTCAGTGACAAAAATGGTATTCGGTATTTGAGACAAAAGTGATTAAACATATTTTTTGTTTTTCACCATGAATATGTATTTGTAAATCATTTTTTTGTAGTCAAATAAGAAGGCTCTATTTTATCCAAAAATCTAATTAATTTCGCGAAATAGTACCATTTTGTGTAATGAGACACTGTTTAATAGCCATCAGAGCTTAAGTGTTTGGAATATGAGACAAAACGGTATCTCTTGTTCACATCCACGCAACATGGTTTGAATGACGCACACGCTTTTGAAGAATTGCGAAAATGGATGAATGACTCAATTGCTTCGAAACCACATCGATATCGATATAGTTAAGTTGCCCGAAATGGTAAAACATTGATTAAAAAGACTTCACCGAAATTATTTCCTTTTTTCTCTTTTGCCTATAATAAAGTCTGCTTCATTTAATATTGGAACACAAACAATTGCGTGTAGTTCAGTCATTTATTAACGAATTCATAATTTGTTTTTCATACAAATGTAGCATTTTCTTTACTCTTTCATAAAAAAAAAAATTAAAAAATTATTCATTGCTGTTTCGAAGAAATTCTCGTACTTTTCCCGTAATACGGCACATTAGGCGGCGCACACCCTTTTCGTCCACCGTTTTGGCGATTTGATTCCACCAGTTCTTCATTTGAGTCATGTTCCTAACAAGTTTTCCCTTTGCCTTAAGCCTCCGCTTCGTGATTGCCCAGTATTTCTCTATCGGCCGGAACTGGGGGCAGTTTGGGGGGTACCATTCCATAACCGTTTTGCTGTAATGGCAGCTTGCGAGGTCCGGCCAAAACATTACTGGACGGTCGTGGGCACGAATGAACGGCAGAATCCGTTTCTGTAGGCACTCTTTTTTGTAGACTTCTGATGTCATTGTCTTGTCAGTGAGAAAGACTTTGGTTTTCTGTCCACAACTGCATATCCCCTGCCAAATCATGTACTTGCGGGCGAATTTATCCGCAAACACGAACTTAAATTTTGCAGGTACATCCCCCCGAGCCGTCGCCAAATAAAATTTTTGACCTGGGATTTGCCCAAAGTCCGCCTTCACGTAGGTCTCATCGTCCATCAGAATACATCCGTCGAACTTGGTCAGCACTTGGTCGTACAGCTTTCGAGCACGGATTCTGGCCACATTGTTCTGCTTCAGCGTCCGATTTGGCTGTTTGCTGGCTCGGAATGACCTTATTCCTTCCCGGAGACGAATTCGTCGCACAGTACTGTGAGCGGCCTGGAACTTATTGGCCAAATCGCGGTCTGAAAGATTGGGATTCCTCTTGACGGCCTTGATGACTTTCCCACGCAGTTTCCGGTCGACAGTTCCACTCCGACGCTTCGAATGCGGCTTCCGAGCCGTCGTCAATGTTTCCTTGTACTGCTTGATAACACGCCATACGGTATTTCTGGGCATTTTAAGCTGTTTAGCTAGCTTAGATGCCAACAACAATGGATTATCAAGAAAACTGTGCACAATTTTATCTCTCCGTTCGGCTTCCATGGCGGTTGTTTACAAAATGCTATCGTTTGGTGTTATGACCAAATCCGTCCACTAGGAGCGCCACAATGAGCAAAAGAATTTGTTCCAATATTAAATGAAGCAGACTTTAATATATCGCGGCGTTTTGTTCTGAATTGCTAACGAATCCATAAAACTCGTTGATTTAAATCCGTTTTTCAATCAGTTCTTAATTGATTAAGGATGCATAGAAAAAGATACGGAAGAAGAATGAAACAATATCGGCAGTGCACCAATAAATCATAAAAAAAAGAAGACGGGTGGTTGATATATAAAGTATTCTCGCGAACAGAGAATGAACAACATTCCATTGATAAAGCTTGCGGAATCGTGGAATCTTAAAACCAGTCGAATTGGCTGCTAGGTGTTAAACAGCGAGTAAATCGAGATAGCACGATGATGCGTTGAGTCGTCATAGTATTCATAATATTCTTAAATTTACATTAAACAAAACATGTTTATATATGGCTGAATTCAGTTTATCTAAAAGAGTACATTGGCAGAATAAGGACCCAAAGTTCGACATATGGCAGTATGTTCACGCAAATCTCTTGGCTCTGTTCAGGGCCACCAAGCATTTCACAAAAGAGTTATTATTACATATTATTACATTCTTCATTTCACAGGAATTGAGACCATTTTGACTCAAGAGTACCTTTTTTTAATTACGAAAAAAAATTACAAGACATGTTTTGTTTTTGAGCTGGTATTCATTGTAACACCTAAACAATTTTTTATTTTCCATGATAGTGTATTTGAAAAAAAATTGTTGGAATTTATAAGCATTTTCATAAAATGTCATGGACGCGATGGTGTAACACGACAAACATATGAAAAAGGCCCTTTTTCTATGAGAAAGACAATAAATTAAAAACATTTTTAACTATATCAAGAATGTCTGCCTTTAGAACTTTAGAATTACACAGTAGTAGCCATTTAGGCGTAAGGGTATTCTTTCAGTTCTTCCATTGTTCAGCAGACGGACAGCGGAGGTAGTTGATATTGATCATTGTTGGGTTATTTATAGAACAGCAGCCCGATGTTTCTTGCAGAGCAGAGCAGTTGTATGGATGAATCGATCTTTGTTCCATCGTGGATCGATTTCCTTCGCTGATGATGGTTGCGTGGACGTAGTTATTCTATAACAACACAAAGATGGTCAATTGAGGGCCCTGAGTTTGAACTCACCATCGATCGCTTGGTAAGCGAACGCGTAACCAGGTGGCTACGAAGACCCCTCTTTTTTGTTCGATATTACATTAGAATTTATAGTTTGTGGTCGAAATTGGTTAATATGCTAAAAATTCATCAAAAATCGTTGTTCTACAAACTTCGTCAGAAATAATTTCACCATGTCACATTTTTTAAACTTCCTGAATTACTTCTATTTGTCATGGGAAAAAAATACTATATATTTGAGATATTGTAAATTGTTTTCTTGATAAATAAAAATGTACTATTTTTCCTTAGTGTATTTCCCGCGTTCAAATTCGATTCTCTACAACTCTTCCTAAGATACAATTTTGGTATGACTCATAGTTTTCGAGAAGATACAAAGCATTCTTATACCAATACGATATGCTCTTTTGATTACTGTTCTGTTAGATATTGTTGAATTAGAATAATCCCAGTTCCTGTGGAAAAATTTTTTTCTCCAAAACAAATACAGAATTCTGTACAAATAAAAAAGACTTGTTTGTCATTTGACGATTCGATTTGCATTTGCTCAAATAGAAAAAAAAAAGTTCGCAAAACATGTCAATCGCGAGGAATTTTCACACAAAAATGTATAACATTAGTAGTAGGTTTTCAAAGGAATCATTAAAGTTGTTGTTGTTGTTGTTGTTTAAAAAATCTCTCTCCCTGTTACTGTGTCGTTCTTGCATTGTATTGACAACTTGTTGTTTTTTTTTTATCCCATGTGTTTATTTATTCAGGTTCATTAGCATTTTAGCTGTAACAGAGCCACATTTTAATCGTGTACATGTCACATGTCTATAAATCTATCTATAAATAGCACATTACACAGTAGCCATTTAGGCGTAAGAGTATTCCTTCTGTTCTTTCATTGTCCAGTTAGACCGGACAACGAAGACAGTTGATATGATTATTAATGTGTTATTAATAGAACAACAGCCCCATGTTTCTTACAGATGGCAGAGCAGTTGTATGGATTAATCGATATTATTTCGACCGTGGATCGATCTGAAGATTGTTGCGTAGACGTAGTTATTTTGTAACAACACAAAGATACTGAATTGAGGACCCTGAGTTTTGAACTCACGATCGATCGCTTACTAAGCGAACGCGCAACCAATGTGGCTACCAAGATTTATTGATTATCGTATTTGGAAAAAAACATATTGTTGTGTATTTTTTTATTTTTATTTGATATTTTTGATGAAAAATTTAATTCGCTTCATTCCATTGCACAATGGTCCAAGAGAAATATTTAAGTGGAAATTAGCATTTAGAGCTCGACAGTTATTCTCTAGAAAAAAATTGTCTTCGACAAAGTTGTTACATATGATAAAAAGCTCAATTTTATGTTATCAAGAATAGGGTGACCAAAATTTTGCGACGGAATAAAATATATAACTTTCTTATCTTTATAGATAGATGTGAGCATAGTTCGACAATGTTGTAGTCCCAGTTATTTGAGACATCTTCGTAGAACAAAGTTTATTTCTATCTCTTGATATAACCGATTTAGTGCCTTTTTCTAAATTACGTTAGGGTCACCATGAAAAAAACTGTTTTTTTTGCTCTAACTTTTATATTTCAAATTCTACATACACACAAACACGCATCTTTCTGGGGCAAACATAAAAAATGTTTGTTGCCGGAATTTGAAAGAATTTTTTTTTACTCTATATGATATGTGATTTTCAAAATTATATAATTTTTTGTGTTTGAGTAAATTAGAATTGAATTTTTGGATGAAAAAACATCAATAACTTTGAGTAGGATTAAGATATTGACAAGTTCTGCATCGCAAAATATTGGTTTTGATAAACTCTAAAAGTCGTACGAAGACAATTTTGATGTAGAATTTTTAGTATAAAAGTTAGAGTAAAAAAAAAAGTTTTGTCATGGTTACCCTGAGGCAACTTAGACAGAAAGCACCAAAAATAACTTTGTGGGAGATATTTGTTCTTTAGACAAAAACTGTCTTCAACAAATTTGTTACATATGATAGAGCGCTCATTTTGATGTTATCAAAAATAGGGTGACCAAAATTTTCGATGAAATGAAAAATCTAACTTTCTTATGTATATAGATAGAGATAAACATAGTTCGACAATGTTGTAGCCCTAGTTATTTTAAACAACTTTGTAGAACAAAGCTTTTTTCTATCTTTTAATATAATCGATTTAGCGCTTTTTTCTAAGCTGAATTAGGGTGACCATGAAAAAAACGATTTTTTTGCTTTGACTTTTATATTTCAAATTCCTCATCAAAACTAACTTCGTATGACTTTTAGAGTTCATCAATGTTTACCTCTATCTTTAAAGACGAGAAAGTTAGATTTTTTATTTCATCGAAAATGTTGGTCTCCCTATTTTTGATAAAATAAAAACGAGCGCTCTATCATATGTAACAACTTTTTTGAAGACAGTTTTTGTCTAGAGAATAACTGTCGAGCTTTAAATGCTAATTTCCACTTAAATGCACCTCCTGGTCCACTGTGTATTGTTTGACCACAATTTTTGTAATTTTGAGATAAGATAACTTGTTCTTAATGACGCTATAAACAAACTAAGTGACATATTGTACTCGAAATTAAGATTAAGACTTCTGACAGTAGTACCAGAAAAATGGAAAATGTTCAGTGGGAAGAGTATAAATTCCCGGTGACAGAATGTATTTTTTTAACAAATTTTTTGTTTGATATTTTTTAGCATTTAGACAATTTTCCACATTTAACCTTCAATTAATATTTTGTAGGTCTTAAAGTTAGATAGGGATAAAGTTATTCATTACATGCTGACCCGGCAAACGTTGTTCTGCCATATAAATTACTTCTGGTGAATATTTTGACTGTTGAATAAAAAATAACTAATGTATTGCAATACACATGTATTGCAATACATGTGTGTTCAAATGTTTCAACATAGATCGAAAAAAAAGAAAATTAATAGAAAATTAATTTATTATGATCGATGAAGGATAGATTCCATGTGGATATCGAGCAGATACGTGAAGATTTGACCGTATATTGCATTGGACCGTGGGAGCTTCCCGAACCTGAGTGTGAATGGAAATGGAGAGAAATGGACCGGATCGATCGGATCTCAGGACTCGTCTTTTGCATTCAGAAATCTGATCATTCGTGCTATGAAATGTAGCAACCTTGCCTCGGCGCAAAATAAACATCAAAATAAGTAATCCGTTTTCGTGGAGCAATTTAATCTGTTTCAGATTAGCAGACACGAAAATAATTTTAAATCTCTTAAATTTGGATGAAAATCATTACTCGATGTTGTTTAAATACTTAGAAAACAGTCCGAACTTAACGATTCTTCAATAAATCTTGTATACATCCAGCAACATGTTGGACGAAATACGTGTAATTTTGCCCATTAAAGACTGCATTTCTTTTGTTTGAACACACGTGCTGTCGTTTGAACAAAGGCTGTGTAGGTGTTACTCATGATAGCGTCTCGCTATCATTCCTCGAACCGCTTCTGTTGATTGTCTCATAGGAATCGCAGTCGTTCGCTCTCTACCTTTGCGAATATGTTGACCATGGATTATTGACACCGCTCAAGACATCCTAGAATGACGTTGTCCAGACTGCGCCAATTCATCAAACGACACACATAAGAATCCATCGAGGGCACTCTTTTGTTTGTTTCGTTTCCTCCAACCACATAATATTAAAATATTAATTCAAAATGAGTAATGTTGTTCCTAATAATTAAAGTAACTGTGGCGCATTGGATCTACACACGTGCTCTTCAATCGGTTTTTTATCAGGATTGACGACAATAGCGTGACTGTTATTTTGCATTCCGAGCATGGGTGTGATTAGAATAATTTCAATAATTCATTGTGCTCATCCAAAAAGCGATATTCCTAGTTTTAGTCGAATTGAGGTTACTTGCGTATGTGTAGGGTGAAATTCGATGAAGAGGACGAAGTGCCATCTGGCATTAAACAACGTAAATAAATTTGTCCTGTTTGAACGACGAATCAATTATTTGGTATCGTTTATATAAAAATACATATATCGCGATAAAAAAAGGAGGTGAGGGTGAAAATTGGTTATATATGGTTATAAGTTTTTTTCAAGCCAAATTTATGCAAAAAAATACGAAAACAAAGTTATTCATATTTTATTTGCAAGGGACCACCCTAATCGGTATCAAATATAAAGTAATAGGTATCCTAGCGGTATCATATATAGTTTACGACCTATTCTCATGCGTACCAAGTTTTTTGAGTATAATATCATTAAAATCGGTCGAGCAGTTTCGGAGGAGTTTGACCACGAACATCGTGACACGAGAATTTTATATATGAGATATTTGGGTAAAATTCAAAACTATTTCCCATATACTTCGGATTGTCTGATTTGTGTCAAATATGCACCGGTTTGTTGAAATTTTTTGCCATTCTAAAGGTAGCTTTGCAATATCTTTATCATAGAAGTCTTGGTCCTCATTGGCGAAAAACTCTACCAATAGATTTTTACAATCTTTTCTTGATCGCAATATTTTATCACTCTGAAAATTTTTCAGCGCGAGAAAAAGGTGGTAATCGCTTGGTGCATTCAAACATCCCAATCAAGCTCTCGGAATTGTGTGGCCTTGATTTGTACTGATGGAACACAATGCCTGGACGCCAATTCTGGACGTTTCTGGTCAATCGCTAACTTCAAACGACCCATTTGTTGACAGTAGAGATTTGAATTTAATGCATTACACTAAAAAAAATCTCAATAAAAAAATTAATAATTTTTTTTAATTGAAAATTTAAAATAAAAACGAAATTGCACGTATTTTCTGATGCAATATCGGGACCATAAACACCATTCACAATTTCAACGACCTGGTTTGTATTTTCGCCTTTTTTGAAGCAAAAGTGTGAAATGTACTGAATTTTCTCTTTGTTGACCTCCATTGTTATTACCCTGTAACTCATAATTGAATGGAATGAACAAAAAACAGTAAAAGATTTTTTTCAGTGTGAAATGTCACCTTTACAACGAGCCTAAACTTCAAATTTTATGATCGATATTACGCGAGATATTGATCACTAAAGCCAGATGCCGAATGAATGATTTGGATCATCTTCAACACTATATTCTACATCTGTAATAGCTTCTTTGTCACGCTTAGTACGCCATCTCTGACGACCTGTAATATCTTGTAGCGAAAAAAAGCTACATAAACGATCCATAGTAGTTCGAGTTAATTGCTTCGAAGGACGGTATTATCGACTGTAAAATGAACGAGAACGCAATTAGTTTCTCTTACCATGGTTTGGTAAAAAAAAACCTGAACATCTGTCTATTTATAATGAATTGGAAAATCAGCTAAACACAAAAAATGACATCAGGCAAAATGGTGCACATATCAAAAAGTATTGCCAACTTATAGCTCAGTATCTCTGTAAAACACCCATGACAAATGGTGAAGTAGTGCGTGAGGTTTTCAATGACTATTATTCGAACATTGAAGCGCAATTATCGCAATGAAAATCGAAAACTTGATTAATGTGGTCATTCCATGAACACAATATTTATGCACCCGTCGAACCGAACTGAAGTGTTTTCCGCGATAAAAAAATACGAACAACAAAAAATTATAGAGGGTGGTATCCAAGACACAACCGCTAAGGACGTAGGACTACGCATTCGTTTTATTTATTTATCTTGTTCTTCATTTTCGATATTATTTATAATTGCAAAGAAATTTCATAAATCACTCTTTATTAGAAAGTTTTCGGTGTCAACCCATAAAAACAACTAAGTATCAGTTGTAAGTATCAAGTGTCGTGCGTCATGTTGTTTAGTGTCGCTTAGTGGTATCGCACCTATAGCATTCTTCCGTGCATCGCCATTCAACCAGCACCAAACAAGCGTTCCACAGACAACCCACATGAAAACACACATATGCATCGATAAAAATTAAACATCGCGAGAATGACCGTTTCTCGAATTATTGATCAAAACCGGTAACAAAGCTTCGAAACGGGGCGGATGAACAAATACGGGGATATGAACAAATCATAATTTTTGCGCAATGAAAACAAGAAACACACAGATGCCAAACACTGGTGACTTGAAGCGACTTAACAAGTAATCATTTTCCTTGTGAGCCAGCAATGATGTCCCAGCCTGATTTTCCCTACATAATGTGGCGAACAATATTATAATTACGCCATCTTTGCCATGGTTCGACTAGATGTGTTGATTTGCAATGCCAGATGCGAAGTGAAAGAAATATTCGCTCGCGTCCACAGCTCGAGGGGAAAACGAAAATGACACAAAACAAGCAGAATGAGAATGGTCATTCATTCTCGCACGACGCTCGCCGACAACAATGTTGCTTCGATGACCACCGAACGGGAAATGAAGATTTCCCTCAGGGGAGATGCAATATTTATACGCTAGCGACAGCGCACTTGCTGTGCAAGGGTGGAGTTTATGCTGCAAATATTTTCTTTTCGTTATCCTCTTCGTTGTTTCTATTCTCGCTTCTGCATAAGTTGCCTGTTATTGACAGCACGGCTAGGGAAGCACACAAATGGACAACACAAATGTGTGGGAAGATGGGAATGTCTCCAATTTTCATTAAATCGAACCATCTTTATACTCTGGGATTGTGATGTATATCATATCAAACAAATATTAGAGAATTTTCGATTAGATTGGTATGCAAACCATCAAAATCCGTTCGCAGCAAAAATAGTTATTAACGTTAACTTTATTTCATAAAAACGTGACCTGTGACGGCCGCTATATCCCTTCCCTAAACTTGTTCGGAAATCCTCAACAACCTATACTCAGCTTATTTAAGAATTGAGTCAATCTTCAAACTGGAGTAATGCACTAATCCTTGGATCTATCGATCGATCCTACCCGTATACGAATAATTAAGAAGCTCCTAGATGTTTTAAATAAAAATTATATTTCTGATGGCTTCAGCACGTTTTTAGGCGTGGTAACAGCTCTGTAATTGCAATAAAGATGGAATTGATCACAAAGTAATAATTTAAGCAACCTAAAATATTACTAAAATAGGAAGCTATCTCAACGGTAGACAGCAATACGACGAATTTCATGCCAACTCGTCTTATGGCTTGGCAGCACCATCTCAGATAGCATTGAAACGTTGTGGGTGTAAAGATATGGGTCATTTAAGCAACTTTCAAGTATGTTTCAAGTATATTCGAGAAATAATTAAACTACATTTTTGAAAAAGCCAATTTTTTTTCTTATTTTTTTACAAAAACTTATGACAACCTACAAAATTCTTGTCAAAGGATGAAATGTAGGAAATTATTTAAATTTTCACAAAAAAATACCAAAAATTTTTGGAAACAAATTTAACCGACAAAAAAGTTATTTAAAACGTACGTATTTTTTTAAATTCCCAGAAATATATATAAAATATTAATAGCCCAACAAATCGTCCATACATCGGAAGATGGGCACTTTTACAGGGAAAAAGTTTTTCGAACAACAGCTTTTTCACGTTTTCTTTGAAAAAAATGCAACTAACACTAATTTTGTTTAAAGTCAAGATAGCGATATACTGTATTCAACAATGTTTAAGATCTTGTTAGACTTTTGTCGAAGACGTCAAAATTATATCTGTTATAGTTTTTGGAATATAAGTCATTTTTGTATGAAAAATCCTGAAAAAAAATGTTTTGCTCGTAACATTTTTGTGTGTAAATTCTCACGTTTGACATGTTCTTGACATGTTTCTAAATAGAGAAAAGTTAGCAGAGCATGTAAGTTGCGATAGTTTATACATAAATATGTTAATAATTAAACATTAATGCTATTTTTTCAAAGAAAAAAATGAATAAATTGTTCGAAAAACTTTTTCCATGTAAATGTGCCCATCGTCCGATGTATGGAAAACTTGTTGGAAATTGTGAAAATTTAAACAATTTCCTACATTTCATCCTTTGACAAGAATTTTGTAGGTATCATAGTTTTAAAAATATAAATTTTGGTAAAACATTTTTAAAAAATTGGCATTTTCCAAAAAGTAGTCTAATTCTTTTTCGAATATTTCAAGTATGCAGAGTTGCTTAAATGACCCATGTCTTCACACCCACAACGTTTCACTACTATCTGAGATGCTGCTGCCAACTCCTAAGTCGAGTTGGCACGAAATTCGTCAACTGTTGCATTAAATTATACCAGAAGTACCTTATGTCCAATAACTTCGTCCTTCCTTAGATGTGTAATCCGACGCCTTTCATAGCCATCATCTACCACAGTAATTAATTTCTGTGGTTTGTACTTATGGTTGTCAGTGATTATCTTATTTTTGCCTCAATATTCTGCCTGTTGATTCGTTTATTTGATTCATTGTAGAACTGATTGGTGTGCAACTCTAGGATTCTCCAATAACAGTTGAAGTTTCTTGGTACAGAAACAAAAAAAGAGAAAAACAAAGTACATAGAAAT
Organism: Toxorhynchites rutilus septentrionalis; assembly: GCF_029784135.1. Lineage (NCBI taxonomy): Eukaryota > Metazoa > Arthropoda > Insecta > Diptera > Culicidae > Toxorhynchites > Toxorhynchites rutilus. Next base: position 88,407,173 of record NC_073746.1, read on the forward strand.
TACCGTCTGATCGACTTTGGGAGAACTTTCAGTTTCAATTTAATAGCGAGAAATTGAACAGCACCTGTCATGTCTGTAACCCCCAACAATGACCGAATTTTTCCCTCCATTCTGCTATTTTCTTGGACTTCGCCGCCAAAACAAATTCCCCGTTCGATTTAATACGCAAATAAATCAATTATTGACAATGGAAGGACCTTGGCGAGCTTCCGAGCGCGCAAACAATAAATTAATGAGACGAAGCAAATTCTTGGGAAAGCCGTTCTTTCCAGGTTACCGAAGCGGTGCTGGGGGGAAAAATTCTGCCCAGAAAAACAACATTAACTTGTGTACTCTATTCAGTGGCTCGAGAGAAAGAAAAAATTGACGGAGAACCACAAAAAATGGCGTTGTTTTTGTTTCCTGCCGAGCACGCATCCTTCATTCGCTGATGAGAAACAAAGGAAAAGTTCACTTTCTCACCGACTGATTTCCCGCAATTCGATACAGTCGTAAGCAGTGGGTAAGCTCTTCATCGCCATGAGGAGAAGAAGTGTTTGAGGGGGTCGAACAAAAATAACAAACACCAAACACTGATTCGCTATCCACAAAACTTCACCCGAAAATCATCGAGCTGGCCGCTGGCCAGAATGTTTGGACAGATGAGTCCACACACCGCTGCGGAGTCCTCTCCGATCCGGACCGGATCGATGATTGTGTTGGCGTCGGGGCGTTCGGTGTGCGAATTGTGGTTGTGGTCAGGCGGGGCGTTGACAAAACTCGAACCGAGAAAAGTTGACAAAACCGATGACAGCTTTATTGTGGCTGCAACAATTTACACGAAAAACAAGGAACTAATAAATAACCGCAGAAATATGGGATTTTGCTTTGTCGTATTTTTTTCTTTTTTTTCTTCATTCGGAGCGGGAAAAACTGATGCCCAGAGCTGTTGGATGGGTTCGATTGCGTGCAGAGGAAGCAAGATTGGCTAAATTTTTGTTGGCACGAGAATGATGCGGTTTCGGATTTGCTGTCGAGAGTGTGTTGCGGTTTCCTCGGAGTCGGACGATCGTTTGGGTGGAAGGCGGAGAACATCCTTTTGAAGTTGAAAGGATGGCCAGGAGGGGTTGGGATTCGCAGGGTGGGATTTAAGGAGGGGAAGGGGGGAAAAGTTTCCCGAAGATTAAGTGTGAGAAGTAAATCAAAGTGAAATACTGAAGGGGCGTGTATTGTACGGGTTTTTTGTGAGTGTGTCTCTGCGCTGCGATCTCGGGCCTTATTTTATTGATATCAGTGGTCATATTACCGGCAAAAATTTGAGCACAGTGGCTTAATGGCGTGGGTATTTTTATTGCCAATTTTGGCAAAATAATGGTATAATCATGACAAGAAAGATGCGTCTGATTTATTCTTGGACGTTTGTTTCGGAGAGGACATAATTTGAATCTGGTCGACATAAAGGCTCGACATGACCTGACTAACGAGGCGCCTCCTTTAAATGAATATATGATAGAGATAGCGTTTGAGTATAATTTTCCGAAAACAAGATGCATGAAATCAGATTTTTTTTTTTTTGAAATCAAGAAAACCTATTTGCTACAAAAGAAGGCCGGAAATGGCATGGACACTCAATAGATCGAACAAGTGAAAATAATACGCATAGTTCTGTTTCAATTAAATTTTCGTGTTCAACCTTTAGTGTAAATATTGAGCACAACATCCATTTATAAAATCTCGTGTCACGGTGTTTGTTACCGAACTCCTCCAAACCGGCTCGACCGATTTTGATGAAATTATGCACAAAAAACATGATAGGCATTTCCGTATCTTTATAACCGAATAGCGTGGCCTGGAAACAAAAAATTCTGAATATTTATCATGCGTTTTCCTTAAATTCGGCTTCTAAAATACAAAAAAAAAAACAAATAAAATACATATATTTCTAGTCGCGACTTTAATACTTTTGTATGAACAATATCCAAATAATTAAACCGTCGTTCGTTTTTTAAATAGAACTAATTTATTTACGTTGCTAAACGACAGATGGTACTACGCTCGCTTCATCGAACTTGCACAAGTAACCTCGGTTCGTCTAAACCTCAATTCGTCCGAAGCCACGCGCATCGCCGGCGAGCTTTTAGAATGTGCGCAATGAATTATTGAAATTCTTCAAATGACACATGCTCGGATTGCAAAAAGAAAAACAAGCTATTATCATCAATCCTGATAAAACCCCAGCTGAAGAGCACGTGTGTGTATTGAATGCGAATATTGTTGAAGACATTGCTGGCTAATGCACAGTGACGCATTGCGATTCAAAGATGAAACAATGATATGGAGTTCATCATCTCTCTATCTTCTTCTTCGATGGTACTAACGTTCCTAACGCATGTCGTCTAGTGACAAGCTTCACAATACGTGTGACCACAGTGCCACCATCACAAGGAATCTCTATGACGAAAATCGACTGACCGCTCTGAAGGGACAACACGGATATTGTACAAACTTTAAAAAACGAGATCCCGCCACAGACACTTCATTCAATATGAACATTATTACTTATTTTGTATATGAATATTATATTTATGAACATATAGTTAAAGGATACGAAACAAACAATAAGTGGATTTTTATATGTATCGTATGATGATTCGACGTGATCAGGACAGCGCCATTCTACGATGCCGTGAGCTATGTCAACAATGCATGATAGACATATATGCAAAGGTAGAGAGCGAACGACTGCGATTCATTCGACAGAATCAACAGAAACGGCGTGAAGAAGAATACGTTCACTTACGAGACGCTATCATGAGCAAACCCGACACAGCCTTTGCTATTGCCAGGCCAAAATGCATGCATTGTCATGACATTACAGAACATGTATTCAAGCAAGAAATGAAGTCTGTATTGAGCTTAATACCACATTATACCTATTCGGTCCCAGACGTTGCTGGATGTATGAGATTGAATGGCGAGGATTATCTCATACACACATTTTTATTTTGAGTAGTCGACAAAATACGCTATGCGGAAATCGGTATTTCCTCTAAAATTCTAGATCCGTCCACTGGTCACCTACTCTTCTATGTTCTGAAATCCGATCGTGTCAGAATTACCCGAAGGCATCGCAACATTGCATTCTGTAATCCGTTCGGCTCAAATTCAATTGAGTTGTGCAACCTTGCCACACTGTTCGACATAGACTACATGTTTCATTTCTGTGAAGGGATAATGATAATGAATTTTCGAGTGACTAAAACTAAAATTATAAATGAAAATAGATCCTAATATGTGTTCTGCAAGTGGGGAAAAATCTAGAACAAAAATTATCTCTGATAATTATTGTATATAATGGATAAAGTGCGACGAGATTTATAGAAAGATAGTTTGGTTAGGTCAGGACTATGTCTTATAAGTATTTAAACCACTTCGAGTAATAACTTTCATTCAAATTTCAACCTATTTTTTTTAGAAAGGTAACGGTTTGATTATTTCATTTTTTCGTCGGCGTTCATCGTCTTAGCGCTCCATTCAAACACAACTATGAACACATGAGTCAAGAGCATTTCACTCCGTTTATCGAATGACGATGCGCACTGTCACTTTCGGTAGCACAAACATCAAACACACTTTCGTTCAAATCGTTTCATTCATTCTATTCTATCGATCAAATTCGATCGATTTTATAAATCGTTAAAACATTTAAGCACACTAACAAATGATTGTTTTTTATTAACAAACAACATATCCACTAGCAATAATTTACATGGCAGGACAACGTTTGCCGAGTCAGCTAGTCAAATATATAATTCTTTGAAGCCATCGTCTAAAACTATTCATTCATTAGGATTCCATTTAATTTCTTTCATTTTTCCGAATCACTTTTGACGTAGGACTATGGCTTTGATTTCTTTATAGGGGGGTCACTCTACGAAAAATGTAACGATTTATTAAGAGTTTTCAAACGCATATTACTCAAAATCGTTACTGCGACATATGTTGTGTTATATACCATTAGACAGGAAATTTATCCAACAAATTTTTTGCTTAAAACAATGAACAGTGAATATAGTAAAAAAGTTAACAATTTGACGATTAAAATGGGTATGGTTTCTTTCGATTATACTAACGACTCACTTCTCTCTCCGACGTAACGAGCAATCTTTTTGCCTAAATTCGGGCGTTAGCTCATAATCTGAGTTGATTTGTATACACCCATACCTCGCTTTACGGTCTAGATAGGTTCCACAAAATTTGGCCGTAAAGCGAAAAGCCGTATAAGGAATCAATTATTCTAATACAAATTCATACAAATTCAATCAGATCAGCTCCAAATTTGTTGAATGTGTAACATGGTTTATCATTCAAAATGCTTTTATCATTTTATTTTTATTTCATTTGAATCAAAAATTAAATTCAATTAAATTTATGTTACTTAAATCAAAAACACATACATAACAAGTACATACATTTGTACATAAATAATAACAGACTCCAAAAACCAACAATAATCTATAAACAAAAATGAAACAACTTCATGTTACATTGAATTCGGTTTGCATACATACTTACTAAATGTCTTCAATCTGAAGACGATGGTAACCTACAGATCACTGTTATCATTTTTCGCTGGTAAGGATAGGCCTGGCTTAAAATAATTATCCAACGTTGTCTTGCCTTCCTGTCTATTTCATTCTTCAGTGATTTATAACAGCTAATGACTGGGTTAATTCCCCGAGAAATTTTCGTTTTCAAGGAGTATGATTACTCCTTGAAAATAGGAAAAAGTATCGATTTTTTTATGTTAGCTTGATGTTGGAACGACTGGCTCTGTCTCTTCATTAAACGCCGGTTCTGAATGAATTGCTCATATGAGAGGGGTTCTCTATCGGCTTCAAGTAGCTGAAGCTCATCACGTTCGTTCAAACCTTCAAAGCCGAGATCATGTGCTAGATCCAAAATGTTTTGCCTAATTTCTGGAAGGAAATTAATTTCTGCACCAGTACTTTTCAAACATTCTGGTCTCATTTTTCCAAACATGGTTCATTGTTTAATTCCTTCCATGATTCACTGATGCTGTCATCAGGATCCACGATGGTATAGCGTCACCAAAGTTTTATTTACCATCGGTTTGCTTTATAAGTTGTCTAAAAGTTCGGCACAGGTAATATGCCTTAAAAATGGCTATTGTGCCCTGACTCATTGGTTGGATCAGAGCTGTTGTATTTTTATGAGTATACTCAATCATTACATCTTCAGATAATTCGCATAAAGGGCCTGGCCGGGTAAGGAAGTAAAAAGTGCCCCCAAACCAAATCACTAGCCGTATGGCAAATATTGTAAAGGATATTAAATAAGAAATTTTGGCGGTTTATTTGAACCCCTATCTGGTTTGACGTAGGATCTATAGTGAAAAACGTACTTTTCGTTAATTTCACGCCATCCTCAAAAGATCCGAGATAAAAATTTGAAAAAAATACTGAATGTGCATCTTACTACGATGTATCAAAAAAAATTATCAAAAAAAATTTCATCAAAAATTTTAGTACTAAAAAAAATAATGAAATCTTGAAAATTTTTTTTTTGGGATTTAGAGATTCAGTACTACTCTAATTCATATTTTAATGTGTTTCTACGGCTTTTCTAGATATGTGTGATTTTTTTCAGATTTTTTTCAGTGTTGCGCGGTATCAAAAAATTTTTTTTTTATGTTTCCAAAGAGTGGTTAGGTAAGGGAGTAAAAAGTGCCCCCAAACCAAATCACTAGCTGTATGGCAAATATTGTAAAGGATGTTAAATAAGAAATTTTGGTGGTTTATTTGAACCCCTATGTGGTTTGACGTAGGATCTATAGTGAAAAACGTACTTTTTCGTTTATTTCACGCCATCCTCAATAGATCTGAGATAAAAATTTGAAAAAAATACTGAATGTACATCCTACCATGGTGTATCAAGAAAAATTATCAAAAAAAATTTCATCAAAAATTTTTGTACTAAAAAAATATTAAAATTTTGAAAATTTTTTTTTTGGATTTAGAGATTCAGTACTACTCTAATTCATATTCAAATGTACTCTTACGGCTTTTCTAGATTTATAAATATCTTCAAACTGTTTTTTTTTTCAAATATCTAATACTAAAAATAAAATGAAAAAAAATACACAGTACAAAAAAATGTTATAGATTTTCTGGCATTTCGAAATTTTGAAAAAAAAAATATAACTTTGAGACCCACTCCTGCTCAAATTTTTATTTAAATGCGTTCGTATGTGTCTTTTTTCTACATGTGGCGTAATTTTTCCTGAATTTTTAAGAGCATTGTGTGACACAAAATAATTTTCTTCATCGTCTGCATTATTATTTTTATTTTTTTGAAATCGATTATTTTATTGTATTCGTGGTTTTCAATTGAAAGATTAAAATAAAAAAACAAATCGAATTTGTGGTCTCAAAGTTATATTTTTTTTCAAAATTTCGAAATGCCAGAAAATCTATAACATTTTTTTGTACTGTGTATTTTTCTTTTTTATTATTTTATTTTTATTATTAGATATTTTAAAAAAAACAGCTTGACGATATTTATCAATCTAGAAAAGCCGTAAGAGCACATTTAAATATGAATTAGAGTAGTATTGAATCTCTAAATCCCAAAAAAAAATTTTCAAATTTTCATAATTTTTTTTTAATACTAAAATTTTTGATGAATTATTTTTTTGATAATTTTTCTTGATACACCGTGGTAAGATGCACATTCAGTATTTTTTTCAAATTTTTATCTCGGATCTATTGAGGATGGCGTGAAATGCACGAAAAAGTACGTTTGTCACTATAGATCCTACGTCAAACCACATAGGGGTTCAAATAAACCGCCAAAATTTCTTATTTAATATCCTTTACAATATTTGCCATACAGCTAGTGATTTGGTTTGGGGGCACTTTTTACTCCCTTACCTAACCACTCTTTGGAAACATAAAAAAAAAATTTTTTGATACCGCGCAACACTGAAAAAAATCTGAAAAAAATCACACATATCTAGAAAAGCCGTAGAAACACATTAAAATATGAATTAGAGTAGTACTGAATCTCTAAATCCCAAAAAAAAAATTTTCAAGATTTCATTATTTTTTTTAGTACTAAAATTTTTGATGAAATTTTTTTTTGATAATTTTTTTTGATACATCGTAGTAAGATGCACATTCAGTATTTTTTTCAAATTTTTATCTCGGATCTTTTGAGGATGGCGTGAAATTAACGAAAAGTACGTTTTTCACTATAGATCCTACGTCAAACCACATAGGGGTTCAAATAAACCACCAAAATTTCTTATTTAATATCCTTTACTATATTTGCCATACAGCTAGTGATTTGGTTTGGGGGCACTTTTTACTCCCTTACCCGGCCAGGCCCTTTGTAGGATGCCCTGGTGCAATATCCAAAATGAGCAAAGTCTTGTTGCTTAAGTTATAGCCTCGCAAATATTTTTCACTTCTGCTCAAAAGTGGTTTTTTCACCAATCCTCAAAAGTCTTTTTGCCGTTATAACGAAACATTTTAGGCCGTAATTTGAAAACGTGCCTGAATTGAAGAGGGCCGTTATAGCGAAATGCCGTACAAAGAGCGGCCGTATAGCGAGGTATGGGTGTAATGAATTATTCTCCATTTATCGATGATAGGCATTTATCAGTTATTGTATTGTATGTTGCCCAATCAATTCGTGTTCAATTCACGTTTTTATCGTGTAGGTCTTGCTGCAAACAATTTATGTAATTGTGGTCCTGAATGTCATAATATCGAGCATGTTGTTTGGTTATGTAAAAAAATGAAATTAATAAATGTAACTGGCTGCTGTGTTAGAAGATCGAAGTGGTATACTCGTGCATGTCAAATTATGATAGCTTAAGTAGTCGCGATTTTAATATTATGCGAATTTATATGTTTTCCTAAGAAACCCGCTTCACTTCCTCGAATGTACATGCCCATTCTTCTTTCTCTATCCTATCATAAACAGAACTTAGTACCCAATGCGATCAATTCACTACAGCAGCTACACGAACTTCCCAAGAGAGGACTAATGGCCATAGGATATTAAATATACAAGTTATTACAATTGCCTACAAACAATGTTTCGGACTACGTGGCAACGAAGGAGAGAATTATCTTTTTATCTATAATATATTTCTGTAGTCATAGATTTATTTGACTTAGGCTTGTATTCATGTAGATCTTAATTGAGACTTGTGTTTAAAAATGATACATGATGACTCTTTGTCTTCTTCTGCATAATTGAATAAATAGAAGAAAAGGGTAGTCATGACTGCAATGATATTTTTGTGTACATTTTTGAACAGAATGTGGTTCCGGATTCTACCACGTTATCTCATCTAACCTGTTTAAAGGATACAAGTTCATACAGGAAACGGTTTTTTAGGGCTTTCATTTGATGCATCAAAAGAAAAAAAAATACAGATTTTAAACTCAAAACAAAAAAACTCAATTCAAATACACTTACCACACACAATCACAGTCCTATGTCAAGATCCCATCCGTGCCCCTAGGCCCAGACCCATCAACTTTTTTTTTAGTTTAATTAGGGAAATCACATCCAACATATATTGACCGAAACAAAAAAAAATAGGCGCGTACTGAGATTATGCGTTTATATCAATACAGAACTTATTCCCCAAGAAATGACGGTAATCGATAATTTAATGACGAGTTTTAACGAATCACAGCTCCGTGTGTGTTAAACTATTAGAAGGAAATGTGCTTTCCCTCCTTGTCAACTGCACATCTGCCAGCAACAGCGCCCGGAGAAAATTTGTCCCCGTCGAAAATGGCCACCCTAATTTCCTCCCAGACGGAAGAGATGACAAAAGCAGAAGGAAACAACGCTTAGCAGCTGGCGTACGTCAAAAAGGAAACCGGAAAATTTAATTTCTTCCCCAATACCCAACTACTTAATTGATTTTCTACGCTTTTTTGACTGTGCGACCTAGTTTGCTGCATCGGATCGGACCACTTCCGTAGACCGGGGTAGAAAAGTGTTGGATTGAAACTATTGAACAAGGAGCGGAATGGGATAATAATTTGACGGCATGCCAAGTAAAGCAATTTCTACTCTAACAGACAGCGGCATTATTGTTGATTGGATTACAACAACGGTGAATTCGCCATCGCCATAAAACCGGAGAAATGCCAAGGACCGTCATTTTGCATTAAACCCCCCAGAAAGATTATTCAAAATGAAACAATCAAGCTGGCGCACCCCAAATGCTAATTCTACCAATTCGAGCAAAACCAAATTGTCGGACCACTAGTCGGCACAAATCTGGGAGATTAAATCTACATCGCGTTAGTGCATGTTGCTGAACGCGACAAACATTACATAAAACGTGTTAACGAACGCTTTCGAATGAGGCAAACAATCCGAGCGACCGACCGACATAGTTATGCTCTCCTCCTCGTTGAAATATCACAAGCGAATTTTTAGTGACACAAAATAACAGTTTAACTTTCACCGGTGAATGTTTGTTTCCGCCCACCTACCGTTCCCGCATTATTCCCACAAGAATAACTCGTACTTGTTTATCGATTCCGGAAATCTCCATAAAGGGGTGGGGACGTTGAGGGGCGAGAGGGGATGTTCGAGGCATTTCCATAACTCTGTTTCGCCACCCTTCGCTGAACCGTGAAGTGCACTCCGTGCACTGAAAGATTGTTTTGGGTTATTTCGAGGGTATTTTGAGGATTTTTTTTTTGTAATTGCAACAATATTTCTCAGGAATTCGACAATCTCTTATTTTTTTTTTTCAACAAATTGTTTGTTATTTATTTTATGTTTAGTTATATGTGAGAGAGTATTTACCAGATGTATGCATATGAAACTTAGATTTTTCCTTTCATATACACGTTCATTGCAGTTGAACGGTTTAAAAAAAAAATCAAAGTAATGACCATTGTAAGGTACACATTTTACCCATCTTCCAGGTGATTTACAAATTTACATTGAGCTCAGAATGACTGGATGAAACTTGAAAATTATTCTAATAAAATCTCTATTAACATTCAATCTTTTCAGAAACTTCTTCTGTAGGAGCATTGTCTAGAGATACCATCTGGTCGGAGTTGAAAATCAGGATACCTGTCACAGTTACGATTATGACCAAACCATTGTGATTCTTTGAGATATAAATAAATGAATACAAGTGAAATTTCTTTATTAAACACTAGGCGATTTTTGTTCCGCCCATAATTTTGATCTGTTTCAAATAATTTAGAACATTCACGTTTCCTCTCGAAATCATTCTTCTGAACATACATTAGCGATCGATAATACACAACATCAATCTAATACCACGCAACACTTTTCGAATTTGATTGAATTCAACATTTTTAAAACAAACAGGTTGAGCGATTCACATGTAAGTCATTTCAATGTGTTGTGGTAGATGGCGTTTTGCATTGCAAGTAAATGTAATGAAGAAGTCTGGTGGTCAGTAGTTTTTATTGTATTTTATTGCGACTCGGGTATATTCATTATTTCACCGTGGACCGACATAAATGGACGAAATAATTGTCGAAAGATCAATGTTTTTTACATTTGCCTCCGAACTTATTTCTTAAGTGTACGTACTCCTCAAATTTCCTTCGTTAAACCTAATGAATTTCAGGAACTTTGTTTCGATTTCGACATACATGCCGAACACATACTGTTTGAACACTCAACGGTATCGAAGCCAATGGAAGTTAGTTTCCTGCCTTATCATCAAATGATGTTCGAAGAAGTTCAGCAAGCTGACGGCATTGTATGAAATCATGAACGGCAAATTTACGTCCCCAAAATTGAAAGAGACATAATATTTCAAACAAAATGTAATTGGAGTTAGTAGATTGATAATAGCACAAAATCAGTAAATTATTCAGATTCCTACATACGAATACCGAATATTTTTTATTTAAATTATTAAATTACCAAAATTTGCTGAATGAATAACACTTTTATTCCATACGTTCTACCAACTTCCCTATTTATTTTAATAACTTTTTTGGCATATAAACCTGACGCAGCCTGAAACTCAACAAACCCAAGAACATTTTTTGAAATCTGTTGATCTGTTCTCGAGTTAAATCGTGTCACACGGACACCTAATCATTTTTGTTTAAATATGAGATGTGTATATTCCACCTGACAATCCGTTATTATTTTCACAATAGCGAAAAATCAATCTCAATGCCGTCAAAGTTAATTCCAAAAAAAAAAAAAGAAATTGACTGCGATTGGACAAAAATTTTCATCGAACTTAATTTTTCACAGCAGAATATTTAGGCAGTCGTTTTTTTCGATTTTTTTTATTTATCTGCAATATTCTTCAAAGTATTCAATCATTCTAACTTGGGTGAAGGTAAACTCAACGATATTCAGACGACTCCAACCTGATCAGCCGTTCTCCTGTGATGATGAGTTGTACGTACGCGGGTAAAACCTTGTTTTATACAGCGTCTTTCAGATGAAACGCCCACGCAAAAAAAACGAATAGCTCCTAACATTTTTTTTTCGCTCCGTCGATGGTTACCCTGCATTCCCCACTTCGGGACGACAATATTCGGATACTCGTTCAGTCCGATCGGATGATTTTTAGTGTCAAGAACGTGTATTTTTGGTGAAATCGTATTTCTCGAGCAGCCGAGGCCTCATTGAAACTGTGTCCTCTTATGATAAGAATTTCAACATTTCTCGTCGTCGATTACTTCCTCTGGGGGTACGTGAAGGACCGTTGCTATGTTAATAAGCCACAAAATTTGGAGGAAATGCAAGAAGAAATATTTCGGATTTTCAACAGTAGCGAAGTCGTAATGTTAGAGTTGTTCATGAAGAATTTTGTTCACCGTTTAAAAACGCGTTATCGAAAATCGAAAGAAATAGAAAATGTCCTAAAATAAGCTTTATTTTCGTTTTTTTTTTAAATAAAAATCGGTTCATTTTTGTAGAAGTTATTAAAATTTGTTGCGTGAGGGTTCAATCTGAAAGACCCTGTATATATATAAGATTGGATCTTGGGCGATCCATGCGATGAAAATACTTCATGCTTCAGTCTTTTTATGAGCACAGGAGATTTTTTGGCGGTTACAGAGTCATCAAACATCAAGTGTAATAGTACCGAAGCACAAGTCACGGGTATGAAACGCAAGATTTCCTCTTGCAACCCAAATTTTCTTAACGGCTGGATTTCTGACCGTATAGTTCAGCATGGATTTGGAAGTGGATGCCAATCGAATATTCTGGCAATGTTTCGGTGTTTAGATATGCTTTTCCTAATCTTATCTACCTGTATGTTTCACTAGCTAACCCGGCAAACTTCGTCCCGCCCATTTACTTGATTAATTCTCGAGTAATGCAGAAATTTGTGTTTTATTTGTATGGCAGCCACCCCTAAGAGAGGGGGGAGGGGTATCTAACCACCATAGAAACATTCATTGCACCCTAAAGTTTCCATATGCCTAATTTGGTTTAATTTGCTTGATTAATTCTCGGGTAATGCAAAAATTTGTGTTTCATTTGTACGGCAGCCCCCTCTAAGAGAGGGGGAAGGAGTATCTTGACACCATAGAAACATTTATTGCATCCTAAAACCTCCACATGCCAAATTTGGTTTCATTTGCTTGAATCATTCTCGAGTAATGCAGAAATTTGTGTTTCATTTGTATGGCAGCCCCCCCTTTGAGTGGGGGAAGGACTGTCTAACCATCATGGAAACATTTATTGCACCCTAAAACTTTCACATGCCAACTTTGGTTTCGTTTGCTTGGTTAATTTCCGAGTAATGCAGAAATTTGTGTTTCATTTGTATGGCAGCCCCCCCTTAGAGAGGGGGGAGGGGTCTCAAAATATCACGAAAACCTACCCCGGCCCCAAAAACCCTTACATACCATTTTTCATGTCGATCGGTTCAGTAGTTTCCGAGTCTATAAGAATCAGACAGACAGACAGACATCACTCCATTTTTATATATATAGAAGATTGTTGATTTCAAATTTCTGTTTCAACCGCTATGACCGCTATGAGCCACCGACACTTATGAATCACATGCGTAGTGTTGGCCTCATAATCTTTTTTTATTGAAAAAGGGTCACTTCTGGCGCAATTCATCGGTAAAATGACACTTTAGTTTAGACATTTGAAAAAAAAAATAACTTCGAATATCGAGACGAAACACAAAACAATAACCGTGGTCAGTGAAAATAATTGGATGATCTCGTGGTAGATCCAACTGTTACTTTTTATATGCTCACAAAACATTGGTCTTCAATAAAAAAGGTTTTACTTAAAAACATTATACACTGATAATAATTCTGATTCTACAACAAAATTGAACTTCTCATGAAAATGAGGACAAAGGCTAGATTGTGAAAAATAAATCAGGACGCCCCAAATCACGTCGATTTCAAAATCAGGACATGTCCTGCTAAATCAGGACAGACGGTAACCCTAGCATTGTCCAACGGCGACCATTAGTTTTATCTATTGTAGTATATTTTTTTAGAAACTTGTAAAAGTATAAAGTTTTACCATCTTTAAAGAGCACCCTCTTCTCTGTGATTCTACTAGCTCTTGTCGGCAATTGAAAAATTCGTATTTCACATCGAATCACCATGTTCGTCACGAAAAAACATATAAAAGCGAATAAAAATCCACGCAATCTAATGTCCAAATTGTGTGCAACAATGCTACTTGGTGTGATGTGGGGGAATGCAAGTGAGTAAATTCTAAAAAACATAACTATTTTATTCGGTAAATTATTTTAATTTCTTTACTGTTTTGCTTTTACTTCACTGTTTGTGTTTTAGACAGAATTATTCTTGTTCATTAGGGATGGTATGGAAATGATAAAACACGCAAAAACGAAAGGGTTTTCGAAGAGTGTGTCAAGCAAAGCATTAGATATTGGGCGTACATGAGGCAGCGGGGAGTGATCTCTTGCTTTATGATTGATTTGCTGAATCTACGTTGACGAATCTACGAGATGTGCGACGACGTAGTGTACAAATACTTGCCAATCGAGGACATGCATCAACCGCCGACTAATCACGATTGAGATGAAATTTGAAGCAGGTACCAATAATTATGGATTTTTGTGATTTCAATAGTTTTCTGAAGAAGTTTCTGAAATGAACAAGTTTTTAAAATTACGGTTCTCCGGCGGAAACGTACCTCTTGATGCTTGTATTTACAAGTTTTCAGCAAACCTATTTGGAAAAATAGTTCTGAAAAGAACTGATATAGGAATTAATCCTTGTGCTTGATAAACGGTTAAATAGATCATGTTGCGACAGGAGCGAAGCATAAACACAACGTGATGTATTTTCGTTCCGGTTGTTACAGGTGAACTGAAACTCGTTTACTGCTAATGCTGCTTACGTTGTTATTGTTTTTGCTGATGTTGTTGCTGCTCCTGTTGCTGATGTTGAATTTAACTACTCTGCTTGTCAAATGATTACCGTTGTCAAGGAAGCGAGGGTAAAGTGGTTAGCGCTAGGAATATTTCCATGTCCTGTGTCCACATACCGCAACAACAATCATTTTTCGAAGCATTTTGTAACCCAATTTATTGTTGCTCAAGATAACGGTTTTACTAGAAAAGAAATAGTACACATTTCATAACAAACTAAAAATTGTAAAATCAAACTTTTTGTTTTATTTGGGGTTCAAATGGTCACCTGGAATGGATAAAATGTACACATTTGTTTGAATCATTTTTGAAACAGTAGGTACATGTATGAAATAAGCTGGGTGTATTTACTTAGAGTCGCAATTTAAATTTTCCTGTACGTACAAAACTTAGTAAGAAACAAATAACTAACCCGAAGGCGATCTGGCGTAGTGGTAACATCTATACTTCTCACGCAGAGATCACGAGTTCAACTCTCACTCCCGACATTCTTCCAAAAATGGAAGTAAAAGTGACGAACCAGCCGAAATGTGTAGGAAGTCACTATATAAAAAAGAAAACACAACTAACCCTTAGCAAAATGAGGCTTGAATATGGTTGGATGATATATTTTTCCAGACTCAAAGTCACAAAAAGGGATCCTTTCAAGAGCAGCATGTATTAAAGTATGTTCAAACTTAAACATTCAACTCCTAAGGTTGACTAGAGTGATATAAAAATTATATGGTAGCTTCGTTTTCTTATTTTCCTTATTTCCCTTGGATAAAATGATATGCACGGTAGATAGCTTTGTTTCACCTCTAGGAGTAGGGTTACGTTGAGCCAAACATATCGAGAGAGAAAAATATAACATTCATAACTAAGGCTAGAGCAGCTATAATCGACCTGCGGCCCGTGGGCCTGGCTGGCTCTTTTGATTGGCTCATCTGGTATTACTTTATTTGAACTATTTTGTATGTATACACAAAAACGAAAACCTAAGAAATCATCACTTATCTTGACATAGAACTACGTCTTTCATTAAGGGTGCCAATCAGAAAACAGGTCACGTTTTTATGAAATGAATTTAACATTAATAACATTGCCGCGAACGGATTTTGGCGATCTACATACCAAACGAATCGGAAATTCACTAAAATTTGTTTGATATGCTATACATTACAATTCCCTGGTGTGTAAATGGTTAAAAGTCATAAACATAGAAGTATTTCAATTTTCCCATAAATTTATTTTGCTCATTTGTGAGCTTTCCTACCGTCAATAACGAGCAACTTATCGACAAGCAACGAAGGAGAAAATTAGCCTGGAGTATAAAAATTGGATCTCGACGAGACAAATTTTCAGTATCGCTCTGTATTCGAAGCAATGAACATCGGTTGTTCTTCTTTCTTTTGTGTCATCACATATCTTCGTTTCGGATTGAGCTATGGACGCAACCAAATTACTCACTCGCTGATGTAAACTGACGCCATTGCATAAAGTTCTGAACTACACAATTGTGTGGTAAAGTTAGGTTAGGTTAAGTTAGGTTATAATTGGCTCACCAAGAAAATAATAGTTCTGGAATTTCAAAAGGTATTCGTTGGTACCTTTCAAAATCAAAACATTGAACTGACGCTTTGGTGAAGCAGGCGTTAAGGTTGTGTGCCAAATAATTATTTGGGGAGTATCAAGCTAGACCATAGTGAATGTCGTGCTGGAATGTTATGAGTTATTTGGGTTCGTGTGCCAGTAGCAAAACTGCCTTCAACAAGTATGGCATTTGCGCTAACTTTTATCATAATGAAACAATCCAACTCTTTTCGAGGTTATTGAGATTAACGGAATCAGTTTATTTCGTTCATTTAGTCACCAACAAAGTGATTTCACTTGCTAAACCTTCTCCACTTTCAACTTTCTCCACTAAGGATGACAGCTGCGCTTATCTCGAAAATGAGAAAGTAATGCAACTTTTTTCGAGGTCAGTAATATTAAAAGAAGCGTATCTTTTGAGAATAGCGCAAAATTGAAATTTCGCAGCATTCTAAAACTATATCTGAAATTATAAACAAGCAACTTGAATGAAATTACAGCGTATTTCTACGTCAGCATTGGGGTCATGTCTGGGACACAACCTCCTATAATTCTTCTTTCAGTAATGGTACCAAATCAGAAGACAGGGCACTTTTCTATGAAATACAAATAGAAAATGCAGCGTTCACTCTACGGAGATAAGAGATAAGAGTTGTGAAAGTATTGCAAATTAAGCTCCGCCGATTTTCAATTTATTGAGTAAAAACAAGCTACTCGCGATTCACTCATTCACGATTCATCAGTCATCCAGATCGAGAGTTAATATCTCAAATATCTCAGATATGAACCCTTTATAATTCGAACCATGACGATCATCATTATTTAAGTCACAGTCTCGCTCCAACTAGCAGACAGCAGTCTTTCTCATTACTGATGTCAGGTATAGCGGTTAGATATCGCACATAGTGGTTCAATTTTGTTTAGTGAAGGCCCCGCATCAATTTTTCATGCCGTCTGGTGGAGAATGAGTCTGTATTTTTGCACCATTTTTTCTGCATCAGTACCCGAATGTAAGTTTAAAATTTCGGAAGTGAGAGTGTTACGTTTTGGGTGCCAGATTTCGTGCGGAAATACCTCTTTTCTGGCTGAACAAAGTGGAACGACAATCACTTTCGAAAGAAAAAAGTTGTTTAAGTGATGTTTGTAACTTATTGACCCAACTTATTCATGCCTTAAATACAGGTTTAACACGTTCGTCGCCCTACGCGACGTTTTTGAGTTTCCGGCAAGGCCCGACTTGCGAATAAATTATTAAATGAAGATAAACTTAGTTTGTAGATAACTTTTACATGATATAGAAATATTTTTCTTAATTTGAAGACGAATTGACAATAATAACATATGCCAAAGTCATATTCTATGGATTTCACAAAAAACTGCAGTATAAACCATCCGTACTATAAATTAATAAAAAGTATAGTATAAACATTATAATAATATGATCATGATTTTATTATTTTCCAACACATTCTGCAGTTACATTAAGGTGCCTATTCTATCAAATTCCTTCTAAAAATACTATTCAATTTGAACGAGGAAAGTGTCACCTATATCTGGGTGACGAGGTGACGAGTGAACTATTGAAATCACAAAAAAATATAAATATTGCTGAAATCACAAAAATCTATAAATGTGTTTGAAAGTCCATCGAAGTCAATATTGGTCAGATTGGTGATGATGCTCACTTTCGCCACAGAATGTGTTTTCAGAATATGCGCGAAGGAAACATAGTGCAGAGTTTGCACTGACAGGCAGAAGCAAAGTAGAAGAGAAATATCAAATACAACGTAATGCGTTGGTTTTCATAGCGATATGTGGATATTGATTGTGTATGATTGAATCACACATACGGTTTGTTCATCTTATGCGTTATCGAAGAGAAAACTCTCATTTTCAATCTTTCCCAGTTCTCTCAGTTTCATTCATTCTCAGTTCATTTACCTTTAGCCTCAAAAAAGGCCAATTTGGAAAACTAAACAAAACAAACAAAACATTTGGAAACCCTTGTTTCATGAGCACTCTGGTCGTTATCATGAATGATTTATTGGTGACTTTTTTCGATTAATCAATTTATCTTTGTCAATTCGAGCATTGTTTCCGGGTCAAAAGTGGCGTCAATGTGTAGCTAATGTCAAGCCGAATGTGAAGCGAAATAATTTCGCAGTCCTATGTTAACAATGCAGTTGTGTTTTGGACCACCCTTTCTTATTTATTTTCTTTTTGCGGCCCGCGACACCATAAAGTGTTTGTGGCCCATCTGAAAAAAAAACACGAGTACCTCTGCACTAGAGCCATGAGTTAAATTCAATTATGGTATGGTCAATGAATGGTTATCTTTTTTTTTATCTAGAAAATCACTTTTATATCTCTACTTCTATGATGAGAGTTGATTGATTACATTTACATTTTTGGGTACCTTTTAACATCGAAATTGTTAACGACCTCAAAAATATACTTGAAATGAAAACGAATATAAAGTGTCTGGTAAATTGAATGCTAACTAAATCTTCCAATGAAAAAGCTTAAATAATTGCTGATTTTGAGATTGAAATCTTCAAATATCAGCGCAATATAACAATATATCTTAGCTAGTTGCGATCTCAAGTTTATATGCCCATTCTACATTCTTTTGAATTGAGTAGAATTTAACACTCACTCATATGGGACCGATTTTACATCACCTGTTGTTATAGTTACTATTACTCACTACAGGCAATGTTCCAAGCAAGGATAATATTGACAAGGCATCGGAAGAGAAAATTAGTAATTAAAAAAAATTGTTTAAGGGAAAAAACAATGCAGCTCAAAATATTACCTGAAAGCAGACAGAGCTGAAAATTATGTGTGTTGTCTTTGTAACCACGAGCTGCAACACTTATTATGTAACTACATAACAAACACTATCCAACGATTCAACGATTGAGAGATATTGAAGAGAACCCCTCGAGACATTAAAAATTAAAAATTATTCCAATCCACTGAATTATTACTTCAATTCTCTGAACCTTATTTTCAGTGTAGGCAAATATCAGCGCAAACGACCCTCCAGCGCTCTCAACTTTCCAACCCATCCGGACACCAGTGAAACGTGATGGGCGAGAAAACGAGGCTCATTCCAAATATTTTCGCAAATAAATAAATTAAAAGCGGAAATTTAAGTGCAACATTTGTTGCTATCACACTTTCGCCGGACCGCTTGATGTATTATTTTTTACCGCTCCGAATGCCCTCCCTGCACTGTCCGTTTCCACTGTTGGAAGTCCAACTTTTGATGATAATGGCGCATTTGCTGTGCGATACCGAGTCATTTTCGGTACCATACACCATGTGAGCAGGCAGCAGTTGTATTCCACCATGGAACCCGCCGTCGTACGTGGCGGCAGGATCGTCTACCGGTACCACCACTCGGACATACGCCAAGCTGCAGAATGTGCAATGGCCCGGCTTGCACACATGGCCTGGCTGGCAATGGCTTTGTGCACGCGGATATTGCCATTCAGAATTGCCCCTGTTTGCCCCCTGCGTATGCATGAGATAGTGGCGAGCAAACAACAACGGATCCTACCGGCGCAATACTGGGATTCTCACGCTACGCCACTCGGCGGACGCTCTCCTCCAGAGCTGCACTTACAGAATGAAAATTAAAAATTAATGCGAGAAAATTAAATAAACACATTCTAAAACAATAAATTACAGGCGCTGTTCGGTTCGTGTTGAGAGCGCTGTGCCCACTGGAAGGGGGCCATTTAGGCAGACTCTACTTGCAGTGGGTCTTGCCTAGTTGTTTGGATGATGGGTGCAACACGGGTGCAATGAGGTTCTTTGCAATCATTATTTCTTGAAATACAGTCAACTCTCTCTAACTCGATATTCAAGGTACCATCGGGTTATGGAGAGAAGAATACTTGTAAAATAAATCAAAGGTGTCATGAAATCCATCGAGTTAGGGAAAAAATCGAGTTACAAAACATCAAGTTAGGGAGAGTTCACTGTATCAATAATCGAAGATAAACAGAAAACTTTGAATCTCATACAAGAAATGTTAGGATCAAAATTTGGTCGAGTCTAACTTGCAGAGATTTTCAAACCCCTGAACACCCTGCAACCGAACGTACCAAGTTGACGAATGAGTACGGTGTACATAATCTGATGGTAGTAGTTAAACGACATGTCCGGCTATTCGGATGCTGTAAACAAAACATAAAACAGGAAATAATTCACCGAAATTACCGAATTAGCTTCTCTTGTGAACAAACGATCGAAAAGTGGTATAAGTACACCCAAAGATAATTTTTGGCACATTTTCTGGAATCCCGATTTATTACATTAAATGAGCTGAAAGATAACATAAAATGTCCTACTCCCCAATACATGTATATCATTTGTATGATATATGCTAGAGCCAATATGAGGGAGCGAAACAGGAGACACATTTAAATGAAAGCTTTTCGTATAAGTTGCCAAATACACGGCCCAGACAGAGAAAGATATATTCTCGTTCATGTTCTTCTTTATCGGCTTAGAAAACACCTTCCAACTTCATTTTATGATGAGGTGTAATATTATCACGCTCCTTTATAATAACGCTGTCAGCTATATGGATAGCGTGGTCGTGTAAAATAACTTCGCATTCCAGCCGTCCTTGGTTCGATCCCCATTGACGTCGTATGGAATTTTTTTTGCACAATCCCAAATGAAAAGAGAAAAGAGAACAGAAAGAGATGTCTGCACGCATACATACAAACCATTTTTAAGCTTCAAAATAGCTCATTTTTTGCGCATTTCACTCTCATGACCAGGAAATGGCATTTTTTCTGCCAAATATCACAAGCAATCGATTTGAATCTCATGGAAATATACTGCTCTTTGCTAATAATAACATCTAACGGCGTAGAAGTTGACTCTTTAATATTTGAAGCGCAGGTAACAGAAACTACTTTTCGTAATTAAGAATTCTACGATCATTAGCCAACAACTATAACAAACTGTTGATTCACGAAGGGACCATAATAGTGTCCTTGCTCTAGTGTCAACTTTTTCATCTTTCGAATGGTAGCAACAGAGCCATTCTAAGGAGCGTGATTAAAAAAAAAGAACCAGTTCGAAGAAAACTGGTCGGCGCAGGCCGAATGGTCTTTCTCAAGATGAGAGTTTTAGATTAGTTTTCCGAATTGGCATTTTTCAAGGGTTGTGGCGAATAAACCGAAGAAGTTTGAAGTCTCCATAATTCCCCGAACCCGATGAACTTTTTTTTTTCATCACACGCACACATTGTTGTTTATATAGTATATAGTGAACTGTGACCGAGTATGTCAAATGAGAAAAGGGCTGGTACACTATCTGTTATGGCCGCAATATAAAAAAAATCGCGTTGTATATATAGTGAAGGGCTCACATTAACATCAGGAAAAAATTACGACATATAATCAGCTTGTGTTCTCGCGAAAATAAGAATGAATTTTTATGCATCAACCATTTTTGATGATTCTACGAAACCCCATACACCATCGGTCTTTTTAGGGTCACCGAAAAATTTCACTAAAGATCATTCTAAAATAATATCCAAAGTGATAAACTAGTGATTTGAAAAAAAATCGGGGTCCTACGACAACAATACGGTCGTGTACTGGAGACAACCTCAATTTTTTTAAAATTCGTTCTCCCGTTTGCAGCTACACGGGAAAAATGGGACTGCGACACTCTGAAAGAACGGTAAATTTCTTATAAAATATTAACTATCCGATCATTCCAAACTGTTCCATTCCAATGTTCCAAACTGTCCCGTAAGAATTTTCATCCGCTTGCGAGTCCGGACAGCTGAGCAACCCAAGACTAATTGGAGCCAACATGTCAGGCTCTTCATGATCGGGGTATTACATGTCCGTTGGAACTGTGATCATAATTGTCGCAATTGGAAAAAAAAGTTTTTACGAGCAATTCGGTTGGGTTATCCTAGCTTCATTCCATTTTCAATTTGCAATCCCTTATAATGGAGTTCATCTTATTCGAAAATTTGTTCTATTTTATCCACGTTCAAATGGTCTGTGGCTGTCAACGCGCACAATGCTCAAACTTTTGCAAACTAGTTAGATGGAATTGTTAGAGTGTTCTTTTGTTTTTGTTATTACCCATTTCCCCAAAAAAATTTAGCTATGAAGGAAAAAAATATTAAAAACGATTCGACGGCAAATTCTTGTTCCTATTAGCATCGACGCTAAGACGCAACGAATTCCTTCTTCTCCCCAACTGACCGAAAGAGTATTGCAGATCCGCAATTTATCCGACATTGGTAGGTTTTATGTGTTCTGTTTCTGTCTTGTTGCTTAATGTTTTGTTCATGTTCCTTACTCTGCGCAGGATGAAACCTAGACGAGACATGAAAAAAATTAAAAAAAAAATTCAAAATAAGTAAATTGCACTTATTTTACAGTTGCAGTATCGGCACAATATACACCATTCACAATTTCAGCGGCCTGTCTTGTATTTTTGCATTTATAAAAGAAAAAAATTAAAATGTACCGAATTTTCTCTTTGTTCACCTCCATTGTTAACACCCTGTAACTCACAACTGAATGGAACAAACGAAAAACAGCAAAAGATTTTTTTTACCAAAATGGAGATATAAATTTTTGAAAATTTTTGAAATTACAATAGCAGTTCGACAGAAAAGTTAGTAAGGTAACACAGCAAAACTATTTTTTTGCAAAATTCAATTTTATTATTCAACATAATTGCCTTCGACGGCGATACAGCGATTATAGCGATCTTGCAACTTGATACCATTTTTATAGTACTTTTTCGGTTTTTCCAAAATAGGCCTCAGTTTCGGTAATCACTTCATCATCGGTCTTAAATTTCTTGCCAAAGAGCATTCCCTTCAGGTCTGCGAACAGAAAATAGTCGCTGGGGTCAGATCTGGAGAATACGGTGGATGCGGAAACAATTCGAAGCCCAATTCATGCAATTACACACGAAATTCGGATTTTTTAATTTTTCTCAAAATAAAAAAAAAGTTGCTTCACTCTCAATGCTGTAACTCACGAACCAATCGACCGATTGCTGTCAAATCTTGACACGTATCTATTGAAAGATGGTGCTTTGTAATAGCCAAATAGATTTTTCAATATAATTGAAAATAATGTTCCTGAATATTAGAAAATTTATACTGCTGCTAGACACTACAATCTGTCCAACTTCTATAAGACCACCTTGACTATATTTCGTAGTAACATAAACAGATAAAATTTCAACAAGTTATTTTCATATATTGTTGAACGCTTAGAATAAAGTATATTTAACGTCAATTTCGTTCAAAAGAGTCGTTTGTATATTTATAGGGCCTCAATATGATAATTTCAGCTGTCCAGTTTCTATAAGCCAATTTAAAAATTCATAAGTACTATCAATGAAAATCTTCAAACAATTGGCAGATTTACATGTCAATTATTGGTGATCTTGACATTTCAGTTAATAACCACGAAAATTGTGTTGTAATACTCGATATTTTCCCATGTCTCCGAAATTGTGGCCTTGAGTTCAACAACCGTGGTGTTCTGCTTTCCCTTAGCGTAGATCCTGCATACTAGGATCCCCCAAAGTTTTCCAACAGGATTCAAGTCTGGAAAGCGAGCCGGCTAGTCCAGTAAGTCAAGATGTTTAAACCTTAACCCATTGGTTAGTTTCCTTGCTGGCTGAAAATGTGAATTGCAACGATGTCTATACAAAAATGGTAAGAGAGATGATTCCAGAACATGTATGTAATTCTTGCTATTCATTTTGAAGGAACCGGAACCGGAGCCTATCTTTTTCCGGTTGCATAGAGTCCCCCAAGCCATGCACGAGCCTCCACCAAAGTCCTGGTGTTCCTACTGTACTGCACTGTACTGTTCCTCCTGCCATAAATCACGCCAGTACTCATTGAAATCATCAGGACCACCCAAATTGAACTTTCGTTCGTCAATGAAGATAACCTAGCAAAGTTTAAAGTAAAAAAGCAGCCTTACAAAATGTGTTCTTTTGAAAACATTCATCGTCATAACATACCATGTCCCACTGTGGGTTCATGTGAGATATGGCAAAACTCAGACGTCTTTCGATGTGAGATGAATTAATATTAGGAGCTTAAACCTTTTCAACCTTATATACGGACTTTTTACCAAATCTTGACAAATTGTCTCCCGAGAAATATTTAAATTCAAAGATTGCTTTATTTGCATAAGCGATTTTGAAGTATTTGAAGCAGTTCTAGCTATTTCCCGCTTATCCCGGTCAAAGAGCTTCGATCTACGTGCAACTCTCTAATTGTTACCGTTACCTGGATGGGATCGTCCAATCCGACCCGCCTTTTCCTCTGATACCAACATTTTTTTGGTGAAATGCGTCGATTTGTCCTTTTTCTCTCTCCGTGAGCTCTTTTCCCTTCGGTAATTTCCAGATTTATTGATAGAAACAACTGAAACAACGGAAAATTGTAACTGGTGTTATACAAACTTGACACTTGGAAAAACAAAAACATTTGTTTACGCTCAGCGCTTGCACATACACACATGCGGAAATCATTTTGTATGGTAGTTACCAATACCAATACACTAGAATCTAAATTGAGACGTTGTTTGCCATTTCGTAAAATGTGGATGGTCATGGTATGGTTCATTTTTTTTATTAATTCGTTTATTTTTACGGGCTCAGTTACTTAAGTTTAAATGAGCCGAAAGTATGGTTTCATGTCCCTATTCATTAGCTTCTGGACTGGTCACTTTGTTAACCAGATCGAAACTCTATTACCGACTTATGAAGAGTAATCGTACGAATAGTAGATGCAGCTTACAAACAGCACGAATGATTTGAAGAACTCAAACGAGCAGTATTCTCTACGTGGAACGAAATACGCATTTCAACGTGGCGCAGTTTGGTCGGAATCACCCCGAATAGCTCATTTGGGGTTCAGATCTCTCTGGCTTTGCACGAACTTTCCAAACGAATCTCGCACCCTATTGCTATTGAACACCTTAAAGAAATGAGTCAAATTCTATTCTATCCCTTTTAAAAAGCATTATCAAAAAGTAGCAGAAAATTCTAAGTGAGGTATCACAATTATTTCCCATTCGAATCAGAGCTCAACCCGATCCCGGGGCAAGCACTTCTAACGACTTGAAATCGTTTGCTGAAATGTCGAGATTAGACGGGGGAAAATACTCCCCGACAGTGATCCGATTGTACATTCATCCCAGCCCGAGTAACATCAATTAATTTCCCAAACTTTATGATCCGGCATAGATTTCTGCACCCCGGGAGAAGTCCAAAAGTTTGCCAGTGTGCCACAATCCGAGAAAACTTTATGTTTGATTCAGCTGCCGCCAGGCCGCACAAGTGCGAAGCACTACAGCAAAAGGATTAAATCTCCTGCCGTCGACTGATTTGCCGTTAAATGTCTCACACTCGACTTGTTTCCCCCGAATTAAATTTAAATCGATCATAGAAGATGCTCCCCGCTTGTCTAGAGGATGAGTTTGGTGCGGGGGAGGGTGGTTGGCGGGGTTTCGGATGGTTTTGTCTACTATGGCTTTGCTGCTAATAAGTTCTCGTGCTCCGGAGGCGAAAGTAAATATTTAACCAGCGACGAGAAATGGGAAAAGTTTCATCTCAAGGAGGAAGTTTTGAATATCGATGAGGTTACACAGGGCGCACGAGATTGCTGTCATCGTTTCTCCCCAGAGGTGGTGGAACAGGTTTCGCTCCCGTTTCAATGTACCTCGCAAAACGAAACGGTGGAAGATCCCGATGAAATCGATAGCTGCTTACATAGGTCGAGAGCGCAAACACCTTTTCTGGAATCTGGACGAGAGCGCGCGAGCGCTGTTAATGCGAACTTAATGAAGATTGAACAAATAATCATCCAATTTGTCGGATCGATAGTGGTTGATGTGCTTAGCGAAGGGTTCGCCCGCCCCGGTTCCGGGCCAGGGCAAACGAAATGCCGCAGTTAGTTATTCTCAAGTGCGCGCTTGAATTCCTCAAGGGGTTGGTTGACTCTGGTCTCGCATAACAGCCTCATGAGTGAAGTTTTGCTCGTTGAACTCTCCGAGGGTGTTTATTTGCCGGCGAGCCGACTGTCTGATTGAATTATACCTCGGGCAAACATCCATTACCAAGATCAAAAGCTCCCATCTCGGTTCGACTCGAGGCCTGCGGATTATCAGCTCGGTCCAATTCCATTCGGGGGCGGCGAATCGTGCCCATTCGTTTCCATTCCATTGGTTGGTCTGTTTTCTCGGTCTAAATTATTTTTCCCAGAATCGAACCACTTTGTTGGTCGACCATTAGTGGTGGATACAATATATCAATTTAAACATTGTACGCGGAATGAGGTAAAATAACTGATTCAGGCAGAGCTTTATTTCAAGAGAATCCCACACATTGAGAGGAGTTAAAAAGAAAATCACCTCGTTTCACCCCCAGAGTCAACCGAATCAATCATGTAAATAAAGTCTGCAAAAGGGAAAAGAACGTGAAAAAGTGGGACCCTTATGCTTTAAATGCGGCCCACTTCCAAGGAATTTCTTTGAAACCGGAAATTGCGCTTTGTTTTTCCTTCCGGATGGCTGGGTAACCGTTCGGTGTTTTCGGATACAGCATATCAATCTTGCCGGTTGGGGATTCTACAGATTCACTCGTTCTAGGTATCATTTAATTTGAACTGTAGAGTTGTATTCATAAAAAAAAAGTAATACTCACAGATTGTAATGTACATCCGCCATGTTGGGGCGGTAGCTAAGTGCCGCTTTCAGAGCCTCCTTCGCCTCCTGATGGCGGCCCTGCGCGCTAAGGACACTTCCTAAGTTTCCAAGTGCTGTGGAATAAAGAGAGAGAAAAGGCGGAAAACACATTGAGTGAGGTATCATAATTAGTGAGATTATTCATCGCATCAAATTAGCATCTGTTGCCACATCGGACACCGCGCTCGGGATGGCACAAATTTTCCAAGCATTTAGCTACATTAGTGAGCGATGTTTATAACTCGAAAATTAGCAAAATTATCACTCATAACATTTCTCGCCACCATTTCGGGACACTTAACGGCATTCGAGGAAGGTTTTGTTCTCGCTTTTGGGAACGGCACACACGCGCGATGCGTATTACATAGCGAAGCTCTCTATTTCATAGAAACAGATTTACTGCTAGAAACGAGGAAAGACAAGAGAAAGTTTTCACTTCCAGCGTTGAAGGATCGTTTCCTTCGGGGGTGTTCTTGACGAAGCTGGTGACGATGACGATGTAAATGATAGCCAGGGACCGACGCGCGAGAGCACTCATTAGCATTAACTCACTCATTAATATTCCTTACGATCGGAACCGTCAGTTAAAGTGAATCCTTGTCATCTGCTTTTTACGATTTCTGTCGGGGGTCGAAACTTTCGTCATAATTTCCGGCAGGGAAATAAAAAAGTGATTCTGGTAGGACGAGAAAAAAACAAACAAGAATCTTCCGTTCCTTCCTCGAAGATCAATTATGCATATTTTGTCGAAAGTTCGCCCGGATTGGGGAAGTGGTTTAACGTGTAACTTTGATAAAGTTTTGCGTTTTTCTTCCTTCTTCTCCCGAATTCAATGGCGATGGCCGAAAAACGATTATCACCTTTACCCTTCTGCGATTCCCGGGATGAAAGTGAGAAAACCTGGCGCGGAAGTCCCATTAATTTGGGCCGCCAAGGTGTCACAGTGAGCCACCTGCTACGTGACCGGCGTCAGTTTTAATTCCGTTTCTCGGCATCACCTTTTTGGGGGTTCGTTTTTTTTTTTTTTTGTTAGAGCTAACCTTGATGTGACGAGCATTTCGCCGGAAGTCATTTCAACACGATTACAAATCACGTTTCGCGAGGAGTTGAGGGGGGAAGTAAAATGGAGTCAAGATTTTGCCTAATTTCGTAACAATCGCAACAAAAGGGTATGCAGTCGTTAAGAGTCAACCGTGATATTAACAAGATTGTGGGAGAAAAAATCCTCACAAATAAGGGCTGAAGAGGTAGAGCAAGTGTTTAAGAATGTTGTCTATATTAACCAAAACTATGGTATTTGTTTAAAGGAAAAGATATAATTGAATGAAAAAACTCCAGAAAATATTTTTTGTTCAACTTCGTTTAGTTTTAATAGTCATTTAATTCAGCCTCCTCGTTGATTCTCGGTCTGTAAGACCGTATGCGCGATTACGAGGGGGTAAAAAAACAAAACATCGTTATTCGAAAACCAGCTGTACGATTAGAATGCAAATTTCAATAATTGTAATTTCGAATTACAATTTATGAAGAAAATCAGTGACAATTACAACTGGTCTTATGATAATGGCAATTTGTTCTGTGAACTGAAGTCTATGTCTGTTTAGAAGAATAGAATGAACTTTTAACAGGGATGGCCTGCTGTAAGTTTGTGTTTTTTGGTTCTCAAAAAACACGAAATCTGTTTATATTGTACCAAAGTACAACTGATAATGTATTCATTTAAAAATTAATCTCTATAACAGCGTATACCAGGGATGTCCAAACGGTAGTCCGCGGTCTACCGGTCGCCCGCGTAGTTATTCTTAGGCGCCCGCCAGCTGGTCTAGGATAGTGTCACCTACAAACGCAATGGATAAAATATCCCTCCATGTTTTGCCGTCATTTCTATGGTGTTTATGCTAACCTCAATGGAACATATTAGTTGTAAGAGTAGATATTTCTTCATTAAAGTTTCCGTTTTAAATATTTTTTTTATTTTTTTGTCAGATTGTTAGTTATTTTATATTAACACATCCAGTTGTTCGGCCATAATTTGTAATAAGACAAAAAAATGTCACTAGAAACAATTTCTGCAATTTCTCCAGGCACATCATTTGTTGAATGATCAATTGAAAATAATGGACACATCCGGCAAAATGTTTCGAAAATCAAGAAAAAAATGATTTTTGGTGAGAACTTCGTCTTCGAAGACTGCAAATGCGAGTTTAATGAAGTATTGTTATTTTTATTTTAAAACTATGATGAGTAATGTGAATCAATTGTGCAAATTTCTTTCAAGAAATATAGTCATGAATAGAACACAGTGATGAATGAGAAACTAAAAATTTCTAAAATTAAATATTGAGCCCTATTATGGAGTCTAATTGAACAGAATTTTGCTCGTTAACTCTATTTTGTTGTTATCATAGATACAGTCAATGAAAGCTGTTGTCATAATTTTTCGAGCTGTTTGGTTTGCCTGTTGCATTCCTAATATTTTGAATTGGGAAACATTTTGACAACATTTCGAAATATGCAACACATGAACAATACATTACGTTCGAGTAAGAACTCGATTCGTTAAGATTCTATCGATTTACAAAATACGAAAATTCGCTCGGTGTGATAGTGACCGGATATCGGATACCGGATAACCGGATATTCGGATTTTGATAAGCAAATAGGAAACTGGGAGAAACTGTATGTGTACATGAAGCGCATAAAAGTTCATATTTTAGGGACTAACAAACGTATTTTTACAAAATAATAAGGAACTATGGTTAAATGTTCCGTATAGAATGAATATTCTCTAAAAGAGTATCAAGTTTTCTGCATTGAATATTGAACAGTTTTTTTTCTGTTAATTATTTTCTATTACAATTATGAAATTTTTGTGGATATATTGAAATAAGTTTAATACTAGTCGAGTAAGAGTAAGTAATATGAATATATATTTCTGTTAATTATTTTCTATTACAATTATGAAATTTTTGTGGATATATTGAAATAATTTTAATACTAGTCGAGTAAGAGTAAGTAATATGAATTTAAATAAACATCACAACATCAATCAATTATTTTCATTCGTTATTTAAAAAATTGGAACTGTTTTGATAATCTGAGACTTAATTCAACACAAATCAAATCAAACGAAGCAAATGAGACGAAACTGAATTAAACCTCACACGCGAAGCTCATGATTTCTTTTGAGACAGTTTCAACGAAGTGGCAAATGAAAATGGTAGTCCATTTCCACTAAAAAAAATCCATTACTAACGAAATCGACTGTTATGCGAAAACATTTCGAATCGATCGCAATACAGTTTATCTTTCAGCTCCTTGCAGTAGTGTCAGTCTTCAGAAAACATACGCTGCGCTGTACTTGAGTTTAATTTTCATCAGCGCGCGTTCATAACAAACACGTATTCTCTCTTGGTACGGGTTTTTTTTAATTTCATAAACAAGAGAGCGCCGAAAGAACACAGTGCAGAAATCAGATAGGGGAGAGTGGTACAAAACGCACCATTTAAGCAAATCAGTCATTTACCGCACTTCTTGTAATTGATTCATGCTGTTTAACATCTAGAATACTTCTTCCATCACTGCCAATTATATCCCTGATGTAATTTGATATAACATACTCATATTCGCAAGGATTTTTTATCGATAAGTTAATAAAAGTACTTCTATTTGTTATATTTCATAAAAAAAAACATATTCGATGCTAGATACAGCTAATTGAAAATACATTACATGAATAAAATTTCAATTAAATAGTGTAAAACCAATAAACTTGTTGCAATTTTATGACATTATGCAATCAATTACACCCACCCACTATGCAACTATCATCAAAGCGAAGAGAGAAAGTCAGAACCAAAGGGCTGACATCCCTATCCCAACCAACACAAATTGAGCGTAGGCAGCATAGAAAGGGCTCAAGCGTACAAGTTTCTTTTGTTCTTCTCGTAATGTGATTGTGGTCAATTCAGTCGTGCTGTCAAATTCCTTTTGTTTTTTCCGTAATGTGAGTGCGGCTTGGAGTAATTTCTATGCTTATGATTTTCTGTGCGAACCACAAAAAAATGGTTACATGCCAGGGCATTGGTCAAAACGAACGTTTGTTTTTATAACCTATTTTTTTATTTAAATCGTTTATTTTTACAGGCTCAGTTACATAGGTTTAAAGGAGCCGAACTCCTTACTGTATTGTTACTAGTA
The DNA here is from genome assembly GCF_029784135.1 of Toxorhynchites rutilus septentrionalis. Lineage (NCBI taxonomy): Eukaryota > Metazoa > Arthropoda > Insecta > Diptera > Culicidae > Toxorhynchites > Toxorhynchites rutilus. The sequence continues at coordinate 88,438,148 of NC_073746.1, forward strand.
TATATACATTTTTCCTTGATTCTAATGTTAATAATATAGGAAACCGATTACTCAACTCAACTCGGTCAACTCGAGTTTAGAAGGGTGACATATTTTCTTCAGGAAAAGGAGGGGATATGAGGATATCTCCTAGATCACACTCACACTCTCAATCACACTCATCACACTCAATTCTTAAACCTATCTTATATCTAATATGTATTTACATTTCATCTTATTCTTAAGAAGGGATCCGATCTCTCACAAAGGAAAAGGAAAAGGAAAAACTAAGGGTTATAACCTATGTAACGAATATTTTTTCCTGTGCATACTGCCCCAATTATTGCTTTCAAATTTGTTGGCAAAATTCTTGTAAAATATGACATGTTGGTGTGATTTTTAAGTGTGATCATAAAGTTCAATGATTCGTTGTGGAGGTAGAGTGTAAATATCCTGATATTTAAACATTGACTAACCGAAAAATCTTACCAAGCAACCATGAATATTTACAGAAAAGACAGATGCATTAGTTTTTCTCAATTTGTATCTTATTTTATTATGATGGGTATGTTTGTGTACTGTGAACATATGGAAGAGATTACTGCGAACTGAAATGAGTAAAGTAATATATCATTTTACATGACTAATCTAAAGATTTTTCACAATTGATGGCTTGGGCCATTTTACCTCACCGGTGCGTTTTGTACAGTTCTCCCCTACATCGCTTCTCAAGTGTTTGATGCGCGCTTCATTTTATACACACACACACGCATCAAATTCAAGCGCCCGTTTTGTCTTCGCTCGTTCTAAGCAAAGCATAAAAACAACAGCGCGCCTCCATACCAACCGTGTGCGGTTGTGTGGAGAAAAATAACTCAACAGAGAAAGTAAACTAGATTCAAGTGCGATGTAAAACAGGTATAGAAATACGACGCAAAATACGGCGTAAAACACGGCGAAACATTCGGAGCAAAAACGATATTGACAACAAAACATTTGATATGTGTTTCGGAGCGTGTTCATTCGCCAGAGCGCCAACAAGGAGTGAGAACTCAACTGAGTATAAAAAACTTGTTACATATCAGCGCTGCGTTGCATTCTGAAGACTTAGGAGTGTTTACAGTGAAAGACTATTCTCCGAAACTATCCTGGAGTACGAAGCAAATCGTAATCGATCGTTTAAAAAAATATGATAAAAGTTATAGTGTTAATGAATTAATGTTATGAGTTGATATTAACCTAATTTTGAAAAAAAAAGATTCATCTTGTGTTAATGAGAAATTATTGGAACTATTTTAATATCCGGTATCCGGCCAGATAGCAACTTTTGGCCGGATAGTTACCATATATCCGATTCATCTCTAGTTCTTATACCTCTTGGTAATTGAGGAATATAATAATCATCTTGGGTGTATTTTTTTTATGAAAAATAAATGCTTTGTATGTTCATAAATGACAATTTCCTTATAAAATAAACGATATTGATTGATGAGACTCTACAGGAAAACAAAGTATAACTTATTTATTTTTAAGTAACCGATAATTATTTTTGTTTTGAAGAATAATTTATCATTGAATATTTATTAGTATGGCCTATGATTTTCTTTTAATTAACCCTCCTGTAATAGGTCTTTTGAGGAGGCTGAGTTAAACGACTATTGAAACTGAATGAAGTTGAAGAAAAAATATTTTCAGGATTTTTTTCAGTTAATTGTATGTTTTTTACTTTGAATAAATATCAATAATGCCTAAAATACACAATAGCAAAGCTACAGAAACACGCACGAGTTTTACGAGTTATGATTATGCGTGCGAGTACAGGAGTGTTAAAATTTTGTTCTATCTTCTAGTACTTAATTCATTTTCTCATGACTTTTTTATACAGTCAATGTTGGTAGACCGCAGCCTAACATTTGAACAATTAGTCGCCCGCAATGCCCAAAAGTTTGGCCCCTGGCGTATACAAAGCAATACATTGTCAACTGGAGGTTCGTGATCTACATGGGACCACAAACCCCGTCTAAAGGGTCACGGGGAGTCTTGTTTGAAACTATTATTTCCGTTCGATGAATATATTTTAAAAAAATAGAAGGATGGTGTTCACTCTTTTAACATATGACCACGGAATTGTTGCATTCAATTAGCCTGTTTATCATTTCCGATATTATCTTGAATAGGGGGTCTCCGTAGCCACATTGGTTGCGCGTTCGCTTAGTAAGCGATCGATCGTGAGTTCAAAACTCAGGGCCCTCATTGACCATCTTTGTGTTGTTATAGAATAGCTACGTCCACGCAACAATCATCAGCGATGAAGATCGATCCACGGTCGAAATAAGATCGATTCATCCATACAACTGCTCTGCTCTGCCAGACACATCGGGCTACTGTTCTATAAATAACTCAACAATGATCAATCAACTGTCTCCGCTGTCCGGTGGTCCAACTGGATAATGGAAGAACAGAAAGAATACCCTTACGCCTAAATGGCTACAGTGTGAATGTACCATATGTAATGGTATAGAAGGAATACTGGCGAATGGCAACTGTGTAATGTGATAATTATAGATATGATAACCATGTGACATGTACACGATTAAAATTCGGCTCTGTTACAGCTAAAATGCTAATGAGCCTTAAATAAATAAATGGGATAAAAAAAAATTATCTTGAATAGACTTTTTTCGTAGCCGTTTTTCATATTAAGTCTCAGCAAAAAAAATATGTTGCCTGCTCTTTATCTAGACTGAAACTAAAAAAGTAATCATATAGTAAACAAAAATCGGCCTCTCGTTCCAATACGCACATCAGCCAACAGACGAAAATATCATTGCGCAGAAGCCAATTCGGATATTTTCAAAGTAACTCTTAACTTCAACATATGGTGTTGAATGCTCGCTGTCTAGAGCAAAACTAGGAGACAAATCACAGAGTAAAGTAATGTATATCTCTTATCTGCTCGCCACTACATCACGTTGCTCGTGGGAGAGCACAGACAGCATGTGCAATCAACCAATCAGAACGAGGCATGTTCGTTTGGATGATTATGACCAAGTATTGCCGTACGAACTGGTGGTATCGATATCACAGGATCTACTCGACCGATGATGACCGATGACCGATGACTTATCTGAATCGTTATATAGCCGTTTTTTGGTATCTATTTCTATCAATTTTTTATGAACCTCTGAACAGCGATTTTTCATGAAAAATAACTAATTTATAACAAAGACTCTTGTGAACGCTTTAGGTATTGTCCTAAGATTTCAAAATATGCATTGGAATTCGTTCTGTGACACAGCGTTGCTTCAGAACCGATACCACCAGCGAGGTACCGATTTTCAGACAGCATCTAAGCATCTATTTTTGTCCACTACATCTTCACACACCCAGATAAAAATGTTTCCGTAAAACATTCCAAAACATGGAACTTGAAGCTTCAAAATGGTTGACATCCAATCTTCATGCGTTGACTTTTCACGAAGTAACATCAATCCAAAATAACCAATAAATTTCGACTTCGCACTCTGTTCTTCTAATTTTTCTGTGGAGTGAATTTGAGATAATCTTCTTCTTCTTGGATGGCGTTAACGTTCCCTGTGGAACTTTTGCCGTCTCAACATATGCATTAACTAGCGTCATTTGTTAATACTTAGTTGAGATTTCTTAAGCCAAATAACACGCCTTGAATGTATTCCGAGTGGCAAATTCGTGAATACGCGTGACCACAGTGCAAGTCGAAGGAAATTTCTTTGACGAAAAATCCCCCGGTCAGAACGGGAATCGAACCCGAACACCCGGCATGATAATGAGAGACGCTAACCACTCGGCCACGGGTGCACTATTTGAGATAATAGGTAAGCTAATTATGTCAGTGATGTGATGTGTTTTCAATTTTCCAGGATTATAAAAGCTTTTCGGTATGTTTCTGCATATTTTATTGTCTAAATTGCTAGTACATTGCTAGGAAGAAAAGATGCTTATTCTTTAGAAGTCGCATGTATGTGAAAATATTTTTATTAGCTGACAATAGTATATGTAACGTGATTCCCACATAATATGTGCAATTTTCTGTTAGAATTAAACATAGGCTGAAGGAAAGATCATAATGGTTCCATTGAAGACAAAATCCAGCAACGACTATTTTCAATTTTCTTTTATTTTTTCAAATTTTTATTTATTTATTTATTTCTATAAAAAAATAATAAATAACCTTCTAATAGATCTCAAAGTATGTATTACTTTCATTGTCTATAGTCAATTTAATTACTTAAATGAATTTTACAATCTTTTTTGAATGTAGCTAGTGAAGTCGTTGCTCGCACGCGGTAGGCTGTTTCATAGCGTCATTGCTCGATATTCGAAGGAAACTCTTAAAACATTTGTTTCGCACCTTGAAAGTATCAAATTATGAGGTCGTGGAAGTGATGACACTACGAAAAAGTTTTTCAAGTATTTTGGGGCTTTTTTTAGAATTTTAAATGTCATTGTGCACGTTGATATTCGCTATGACTACAGTTGAGTATTAATTTAGAAAATTCTGAGAAATGGTCAAATCTATTAAGTCCATACACAAATCTGGTAATAGAATTGAAAACTAATTGTTATTTTCGAAGATTTTCATTCATTGATTTAGCGTAAAATATATCACCGTATTCAAATAGTGGTATAATCAAGGATCGAACAAGTTTTAATTTGATGTGTTGAGGGGTGAACTTTTTGACAAACAGTATTAGTCTGAGCTTTCCAGTTTAAGCTACTGTCCATTAAAATGCCATGGTTTTTAACAACTTCAGAGTAAGTAGATTCCTCTGTGTCCATTTTCAAAAACGGTGCTCCATGTATGTTTATTTGTCTAGATTTGAAAATTATTGCCCGAGCCTTACGAGCATTGATAATCAATACATTGTTATTATTTTATTTAGTTTTGAACTTAACATTGAGTATACATTAACAAAGTACGCCCCGCGTTACATGCGTTTTGCTTGTAAATAAATGATAATATCGTTATATTTTTTAATTTTTTTTTACAAGCGTTCTCGTTGTATTTATCCATTCCGTCCAGTGCAATCTGCTTTCCACCTCTATTCAGTTCAGCTGCACTCATTCGTAAACAGTTCGCTCGCAAACAATACACGCTCAATCAGTTCGTTCCAAAAGAGTTCACTCTGAATCAGTTCGCTCCCAAACAGTTTACTCTCGATCAGTTCGCTCGCAAACAGCTCACTCTCAATCAGTTCGTTCGCAGCCCATCCGTTCGCTATCAGTTCGGGTGGCGAACTACCGTGCTATAAAAAAACGGCCGTTCGTTCACTCTATTTGGCGAACTAGTTCTTTCGTATCGTTCGTGAACGGTTTGCCCATCTCGACAGCAAGCTGTGTTGACGTTGAGAGTTTCTGGGAATGTTGTTGCTGTGTTCGTTGCTCTCCCCGCTCAGTGAAAGCGTTATGTACAATGAAGAATGCGTTGATTCAATAGAATAAGTTGCATCGAGAGTAACAATTGAATACATTGTCCGTTCTGTGGTTTAAAGTTTGAGTAGCAATTACAATTCTACGGTCAGCCAGTTAGCAATCAGTTGTCGGCAGCGGCGATAGTATCCATCATCATCAGCATCGAGACATTTCCACCGAATGAAAAGTGGAGGAGAGAAGCGAGAAGGTCCGGTTATGTCTTTTTTCTGTTTTTTTTATCTCTGTCAATGTTCTTGCATTTTGCATGTGAAATAATACAACAACAGGAAGTTTCATCTGTTTCATTTCAATAGAATCGTTTTCGGAAAATGGGGTATTAAATAAGGAACAAGAATCAGGTTCACCAAAACAATGTTTCGGTTCGCGCTCAACAAACCGATCGGAACCTTCGCTGCAGTGCGAGAATGAAACGAATGAACGTGTAACGAACTGAGCGTGAGCGAAAGAGGAAAGTTGATGGGTTTGCGCCTAGGGGCACGAACGGGATCTTGACATAGGACTATGATTGTGTGTAGAAATTGCATTTGAATTGAGTTTTTTCATTGTTCAAAATCTGTAATTTTTTCTCTATTGATACATCTGGATGTACGGGTGCCACACGAGTTGACGCAAAAAATCATTTAGAGCGAATCAACGCCTGCGATGCACTGCTGAAACGGAACGAACTCGACCCATTTTTGAAGAAGATAGTGACTGCTAATGAAAAATGGATCACGTACGACAACATAAAGCGTAAAAAGTCGTGGTCGAAGCGCGGTGAGCCGGCCCAATGGATCGTCAAGCCCGGATTGACGGCCAGGAAGGTTTTGCTGTGTGTTTGGTGGGACTGGAAGGGAATCACTATGAGCTGCTCAACTATGGCCAGACCCTCAACTCGGTTCTCTACTGTGAGCAGCTTGACCGTTTGAAGCAGGCGATTGACCAGAAGCGGCCAGAAATGATCAATAGGAATGGTGTTGTTTTCCACCAGGACAACGCTCGGCCTCACACATCTATGATGACCCACCAGAAGATACGGGAGCTCGGATGGAATGTCCTATTGCACCCACCGTATAGTCCGGACCTGGCTCCAAGTGATTATAATCTCTTCCGGTCCATGCAAAACGCTCTTGGTGATACTAAGTTGGCCTCGAAAGAGGCTTGCGAAAACTGGCTGTCTGAGTTTTTTGGAAATAAGGAGGGGGGTTTTATAAGGGGGGGATAATGAAGTTGCCTTCTAAATGGCAACAAGTTTGCGAACAAAACGACGCATATTTGATTTAAATTGGATAATTTTAAGTATGTTAAATAAAGCGTCAAATTTCGAAATACGACATTTCTTTTTCCCCAACCCTATATTAAGATCGCGACTACTCAACTATCATAATGTAATATGCGTGAGTATACCCTTTCGAACTTCCAAATCAGCAGCCAGTTAATTCATTAATTGCATATTCTACATAACCAAACAACATACTCGATATTGTGACATCCTGGACCACCATTACATAAATTGTTAGTAGTAAAACCTACACGATAAAAACGTGAATTAAGTACGAATTGATTGGGCAACATACAATACAATAACAGATAAATGCCTATTATCGGTAAACGGAGAATAATTCATTATACGCATCAACTCACATTGTGAGCTAAAGAAAACATACCCATTTTAATCGTCAAATTGTTAACTTTTTTTTTATATTCACTGGATATAAAACTGGATAAATTTCCTGTCTAATGGCATATATCGCAATAACGATTTTGAGTAATATGCGTTTGAAAACTCTCAATGAATCGTTACATTTTTCGTAGAGTGACCCCCCTATATAGAAATCAAAGATATATTCCTATGTCAAAATATATTTTATTCAATAAAAAAGAGAGCAGAGAGGTAGCATCTTGTAAAGAGAGCAGCAATATATTGAGCTAACGTGAATAAGCTGTCGCCATGAGTGCGGCAGATTCATTATTGAGAGACGATTTGTCAATAAGATTGAATTTGACGGGTATGTCTGTCACACCTCGAGCCCGAGCTGATCTCGATGCTGAATTTTTTTCATCATTTTTCGCCTTCAATTAGAGACGTTTGTTGAAAAAAGGGGTCCAAGACACGACCGCATTGTTAACGTAGGACTGCGAACTGCGAATCAGGTCCGCCTAAGCTAGTTTAGATCCTGGAGAAACATTTATTCACATTCAGCTATCTTCGTGAAATTTGAAACACCACATTTTCTTGGATCGATTGACCGCCGACAACATACCGTTTGTAAGTAAAAAAAAACAATCCCCTAAACGTACCCCAGACGCGGCCAATTGAGTTGTTTTGGGCCATACTGTCTCAGTCGGTGTACGAAAATAGTTGGGAAGCAACTACAGCTCAACACCAAAACAATTGTTCTCAAGGAGATCCAGATCATGATGGCGAAGGATCGGAAATCTTGAGGAAGATTGAAGATGAGGAGCTACTATTTGTCGATTTTTTCACACCTCAAACGCACATTGTATGAACTTGTTTTTGCATTTAGTCCCGCTACTTATGACTCACCCGTTAAAATATCCGTAAACAAAAAGAAAGAATATAAAAGTTATTCTTCAGATCAGTCATCCAGATGGTGACCAGACGGCAGTGGTAGTGAGACTCGAAAATAGCTCAAGGCCGACAGTCAAGAGATGGTTGAGTGCGCGGAATCATTGATTTTTACAAGAATAAGTTCAATTGAAAATTTGTACAGCAGGCAACATAATCATGTAGGAAGAAACGGATTACATTCTCAAGAAGTAACAAACTGGATTGAAAAATTAAATTTGTAAGTTCCTAAGAAAGTTATTCGAAATAAAAGGGGGACCCTACTCTGAAAGGTCGAAAAATAAGAGATTTTCGTGATTTTTTTTTAACCGGATGATGGAATCAAAGTTGAGCATTGGATCATTTTGAAGAACTGCGGACATCACTTTTCATCCCCAGTCACGACCTGATGTAGAAATGACTTTATTTTGTACTTGGCAAGCAAAGTTTTGCAAACGCTCTTCCGGTAACATCAAATTTACCATCCTGAAACTTTTTGAACCGCTCATAACGTTGCAGTTTGCCGAGAGCATGTTCGCCGTAAGCCTCCACCAACATTCCAAATGAATCGGAAGCGGATTTTTTGGATTATCACCAAAAATCAATTGCTTCCGCGGATCGGAGCTCGTATGCATAAAATCTACCTTTTATAACACCAAAAATGTTGTAACTGGATGAAACGTTGGATATTTGGAATTGTGTATCGTTGACAGATGTCAAAAACAAATACGATTGATATGACATTAGTACAGTGAGAAAAATTCGTTTAAAAGCAAGCTAAGTTTTGTTCGAAGTCCTCAAACGAATTATCATAAATCTGTCTTCGCCACTATATTTGATTGGTCATGTACCTTTAATAGGAGCCAAAATTTCATTTTGAGAAGCGAAATTCGTTTCAACGCACACAACTGAATATAAGCAACTGGCGCACTTATGACACCAAAAATCTTGACCATCTGTCAGTTCAGTTTCGTTGTTGTGTTAGTACGCAAAAAATTTGTTGGAGCAAACAAAAAAGAAAAAAAAAATATATGTGAGTGAATCAGAACAAAGAGTTGTTCATGAACTAAAGAAAACTGGTATGAGTAACCGGGAAATAGGAAGGAAAGTAAACAGATCCGAAACATCGATTTGAAATGTGTTGATGAATGATGAAAAATGTGGGTTTCTCAATGCATTCACTAAAGGGAATGCCGAAATAAGCAATCGTGATAGGATTCGAATTCTGGAGCTGGCCGGAACTGGAAAGTACAATGCATCGGAAATTAAGAAGGAACTTGGACACTCGATTACCAATCAGCCCATTGCAAAAATATTGCGGTGATCTGATTGCTTCAAATAGACTCAGCAAGTCAAGACAAAAGCCAAGAAATCGAATCTTCCTCCAACGCATATTCAGGCTCGATTGAACTTCGCCAAAAAGCACAAAGCATGACGAAATGAATGGGATAACGTTGTATTTTAGGATTGAAAGAAGTTCAATTTAGATGGCCCTGATTGCTGTGCATCAGGCAGGATCCCAAGGTCAAGCTGAGCCGAAACTTTGGAGGCGAAACATTCATGATTTGGGTTGGTTTTTCACGTCATGGAAAACCCTCTCTTGCTACAATTTCAACCAGGATGAGCTCAGAAGAGTACGTGGAAGACTGGAAGACGTTCCGGAACTATTTAGCGAGTATTTTATGCCTGAAGACATCACTTTGCAGTCATCCATGTTAGTAAGAGAAGTATGCAGTAGTTTTTCTTGCACGTCGTGTGTACAGCAGTGGAAGACAGTACAGAACAGTTCGGGAACTAAAAGTTGCTGTGAGAGAATCCTGGAGGTCCATCGCTGCTGCAACGCTTGAAAATTTCGTTAATCCCATGCCGAACAGAATTCTCCAACCATTCGTAAGAACGGAAAGCAAACTAAATATTGACTATTGTTTTTCCCTAAAATGAAACCTAAATCATTGTTTGCATTAATAAAAACCAAAGTGCGTTCAAATTGATTCCCTCTCACAAAAACTTTTTTTTATTTCTTATTCAGCCAAATAAGAACGTATAATTGGAAGCAGTGATGTAATAAACTATGATTTGGAGGGGCCAACATTTGCAGTTGCTGTGGATCACTTATTGTTTGTTGACGTACTAAAACACTAGAATAAGGCACTGTGTTAAAACAATTTTTCCACACTGTATGTGCAACTAATCATAAGTGAATTCCTGTTTGATATGTATATATCCGATATAAATGATTCTACTTAAACCTATGATCATTTCCTTCCTCTATTTAAAAAGGGGAAATGCTGTTATTGTATTTCAGAAAATCACTAGCTAAAATCAGAAAGCCCTAACCTCATAATCCCAAGACTTAAATCACCCCGAGCAAGCTAATAATAGCAGACAAAATTATCCACCTTTCTCTATAAATTTTCAACCCTTCCCACTCGGGAAGGCCACTTAACACCTTCTTTTCTGCAGCGTAAGATTCGCTCGTATCGCTGGCACAGCAGCTTCTGGCTTCAGCTCGCTGCCAGCGCTCATAAAATGTAAACATGATGATTTTTAAAATGAGTACTTTCGTGTCTAGTGTTGGGAACACCAGGCACGAATTCAGCTCGCTGCTGCGCTGTGCAAAAATCAAGCAGGTGTGTGGGTTGAAGGGATAGGGAGAAGTGTATTTGTTTTTGAGCTGCTCAAGAAGTTTCCTCCGCAGAGCTTACTCCCACGTGATTTGTATGATGTTGGTTCCGTTTTTTTACTACCAGTAACGAGCGTGGTATGAAGTGGAATGCTGATCTGTTCAATCGCGTTCTGTGTTTGTCTTATTACCACCACTCTAATTCATCATTCATTACAATTGTCCCGACTGTAAAACAACCATGAACACACATTCCAAATACCACACACGCACATACATCACCGGCTCTGCATACACAAACATTCCCGCTGGAGAAATTTTGCGGTGAAAATGTACTTTCTTCCTAATCTACTGTGGGTTCCGTCCCCGCAGGATCCGACCCCAAAAGCTCAAAGGTAAGCAATTTATTTTACGTTGCACTAAATCCAGCATCCCACCCTGTCGCTCGTGTTCGGAACATATTCACCGGGGCCCCAAATGGGTGGCTGAGCTGTGTACTAGTTGCAGCCAGCAGCAGCAGGAGTCTCCTTTTCCGTACCTATTCTCGGAGAAATCTTGTACGTCATTCGGTTGGTCGGGAAGCCCTTGGCCCTACGATTGAGCCAATCTTGCGTAAGCAAAGCGCCGCAGAGCCAGAGAAGAAAGCAAGAGTGCACACGAAGCGTAGGGGTGGCGGTGGGTGGCACCGAGATTGGCCATAGGTAAATAAAAGTTATAAATTACCTGACTCTACTCCGTAAATAATCGTAGGAAAGCGTCGCGTAAGCGTTTTCTTTTTCGGTACGATTTTCGTTAGGAGTACATACTGTGTGTGCGAACGTTTCACTGAACGACACAAACGGATGTTTTTTCTTCTGCTTGCTGGTAGACGCGTTTTTGGATGGTGAGGATGGAAGTTGGAGGAGATGATGGGTAGGAAGGAAATTGGATGTCAGCTGGGGGCGCAGTGGGTGTGTGTGTGCACGAGGCAGTCGAGACAAATGAAGCTTTTGAACCGGTTTTATCTGAATAGGGTTGCAGACGATCGTGGTATATTGAAATTGGGGAGAAAGCCGATTTTTTATGTCGCGGAGATGAAAGTGATCGGAATGTGTAGATATAGAAAAAGACATATACATCAATTTCCGATAATACTTACGGGTATGTACACTAAACTAAATAAACGAATAAATTAGAGCGAACAACGTTATTTCTCCAAAATGATTTCAGTTGATAGATTCTAATCCGCAAAAATAAACAATAAACATGCATTCCATTAGACTAGCCAGTAGTTGTGGGATCAGCGTAACAGCTTCACAACCCAAGCGGCCTGGTTTCAATCCCAACTATCGTTGGGATTTTCTAAGACGAAAAATCTCTGGTTACGTCTTTCTTCGGAAGGGAAGTGAAGCTGTTGCCCCGGCTCATGAGATGTTGAGTCTGATAGGTAGAAAACAGATGGTGAAGGCGCCTCCATGGTCGGTGATTGGCACAAAACGTGGCGGAAATATACCGACGTAAAATAAGCGAGATTGAGCTTGAGCTTGAGCTTGGGTAGACTGTACAATTCGTAGTTGCTCTCCGTGATTGACCTGAACCAACCAAATTGCACAAAGAACACGCAGAATGACGCTTGGGACTAGCAAATCATTCCTGTTGTGCAATTTTCGGTGATTCGAGCTTTACATGGTCAATAACGACGCCGGCCACGTTCTTACAGTCACCAGGGGAAGGGAAGGAATGTTAGTATGATATTCGCCGCCCGAAGGCCAGAAGGGTCGCCTCTATAGCGTGGTTCCCTAGCGTTTATCATGGAAAGGATAGTTGTTAGTAGGAATGGTTAAGAAAAATCAGGATTCACTGCGGTAAGTGATGTGATTATGTAAACACGAGCTATTGACTACTCGACGAAAAAAGACGGGTGGGTAATGTCGGGGACATAACCGGAGTGCCGTAGGACTATACAAAGGGGACAGCTTTTGTTAAATATATATTATAAATATATTGTTTTATTTTCTTCTCCTACGTGAATACCTACCTATCTACCTGAAAAATGGATTAGTTTACTGTTTACTCTTTATGAATATGTTGATGGTTCTGAAAAGAACCTTTGGTGTTGTGTTTTTGTTATCACTCGATATTCCCATCTTGTTCGGTTAAACCTTCCTGTTTAGCTATTGCATTTGCCACTCGCCACAGCTTTCACAGTTGGAAAATTTCTTCCCATCCAGCCTGTGACATATTGTTCAGTAAATTACATTTAATGCGACGTGCCGGAGAAACACTTTGCCACTCACTGAAACTAATTGTTGCCTTGATGAGCGCCGAACCGAAGCTGCTCTGTTCTTGATACGGGTTTTCTGATTGTCGTGAGCAGCTTTGCAAGCCAACTCGAGCACTCCGACGGCCGAAACTCTATAATCGCTGTTAGGTATACTGGTGCTCCGGCACCAATCCGTTCGGCCTAGTTACACTTGCGGAGCAATCAAGGAATGCGATCAACAGGGAACTGGAGACCTGCACGGTTCGAGTGAGACTTTGCCTTTCCCTTAACTTGTCCTCCTTTGTTACGTTCACGATGCCGATGCCGTACAACCACACGGGTTCACGGTTTGAAAGAAAATAAGATATTTTTTCGGGGTCCGCGTGTTTTATACTCTAGCGGTACACACTCACAGGATAGAGACAAATCGGCAGACTCAGCCAGAGGAGCGAGTCCAACGAGACGAACGATTGAGCGTTAAAAGGGAGCGATGGCAAAAAAATACATTCATTACGATTTGTTCGCTCGTTGGATTCACATGCAGGCTAAAAAGGGTCCTTTTCAGGATCACAAAATTATCTTCAATCTAAAGAGTTTATTGTTTTGTTATCACTCGATATCCCCATCTAGTTCGGCTAAACCTTTCTGTTTAGCGATTGCATTTGCCACTCGCCACAGCTTTCACAGTTGGAAAATTTCTTCCCATCCAGCTTGTGACATATTTTACAGTAAATTACATTCAATGGCACGTCGCATTACCACCACTCAGTATCGGATTGGAGGTAATTTTAACCTGTAATTGAACATTTGCGATGACAGTGGTACAGTGTCAACTTTCAATGTGGGGTCATAATTTGGACCCCGAACTCTATGTTTACAAAAATGTCCAACTAAATATGTCGCATTACAGGTCCGTCCAATTAGCTAAATGTCGAGATAAGTGTAAATTACTGTACTTTCAATCTAGAAGCAATTTAAGAATTGGTGAAAATCAATAACCTCAGAACAACTGCCAAATTCACATACTCATCATATCCTGGCAAACAAATTATGAAAAAATCAATTTGTGTTTTATTATTATTTTGGATATTGTTTTAGAAAGCATTGAACTGTATTTCCTAAACTCTTTTTGGAAGGTTTAATGGCGCTGAAAAGCGCCTTGTTTTATGGAATGGTTCCAATTTAGAAAACTTAGTACTCGTGGTTTTGAAAAAAACCATTTCGAACGCCCTCGATGCCACCAAAGCAGATTGTATAAAGAACAAACTTTTTTCTTCTGCTACCTGATGCCGTTTTGCGATTGCGTTTGCCACTCGCCACTCGCTGCAACTGCCTGTTGTCTTGATGTCCACCGAACCGAATGTGTTCTGTTCCGAATGCGGGTTTCTTATCGTCGCGAGCAGCTTTGCCAGCGATCACTTCGGCGGCCGAAACTATATAACGGCGGCTAGGTGGACTGCTGCACTGGTACTATCGCGCTTGGCCTAGCTACCCTTGCGGAGAACTCCAGATCAACACGGTTCGAGCGGGATTTTGCCTTTCCCTTCACTTTTCCTCCTTTACCATATCCAGACATGGCTGCTTGGGTTGGTTTGTTGATGTGTTGTGATGCGAACCGATGTGGTGTACGGTTTGAATGAGAATGATCGTTACGGCAGCGGAGCGGGGATTTTTAAGCTGACTGGCTGGCTCGAGAATTACGCATGTGTGAGACTGCGACCAATGTTTCGTTCATTTTTTTTTTCCTTTCCAATCGTGCTTCATTCTATTTCGCTGTTGCTCTGGTTGCCCGTTTTGGTCGGTACGATTTGAGGAGCACAAAATGGACCAATCAAAAATGGGCACATAGTGCATTTTGACAATGCTTGATATTTTACAATTATTCAATTATTTATCTCAAGAAAAATGAAATGTTATTCGTTATGATATATGCGTAGATATATTTCCTATCAATTGATGCAAAAACCTTTGCGATCTATTGAGAAATGCTCGAGTTATAAGCGTTCCAAATCTTGCATTTTTTCCTACTTGTTCAGTGTCTAAATTTCCATTTCACCCCCTATATCTTCCGGTTAGACGTAGTCCTACGTCAAAAAAACTTCATGTGTTACAACGCGCAGCAGATATTATCTTTATGTAGCCTGACCAGCTATTGTTACTTAATTATTTAACGCATCTTTTTTGCCGAAATTTCATCGCAGAAAAATAACTTTGGGGAACCTGAGAAGGTAACCGGAACGCTTCATAGAAATTAATAGATATCTAATCGGAACGGCGAAAATAAACTTTAGGAAGCCTTAGAAGGTAACCTAGAGAACTTATCTAAATTTAATCAAAAATATATATAAATAATTTATAACCTGTTAATTATCGAGCGTATTCTGTTTCGATGTTTTTTTTTTAAAAAGATGAAAGAATTATAAAAAGTCAACAGAATCGATGACCGCGAATGAAATCTATAAATCACCGCAACATTTTTTTCTTTCTTCGTTCCCTGCTCCTGCTGCTCTAAAACGATAAGAACTTTGTCTCCGTCATGAGAGCGGCAAATAAATAAATCTCCGCTGATTCACTGCTTGCAATAATCACCAGGGATGCCAGGTTTGAAGACATTTCTTCATTATGAAGACATTTGACCTACTGTGAAGACATTGGATTATGTGAAAACATTTTGAAGACATTACGAAGTATGTGAAGACACTTCAGTATGCTAGCGTATGTGGATTTTTGAGAGATTTTATTTCCATAAAATTCCAACTATTGGGAGGAAATATTATCAAAAGAAGTAGGAGTTTTGTCTCAGTGACATTCGCTCGCCTTTATATAAGTGTCACCCGTCTACCTTTGCTCCCAGCAATCAACGGAGGCTTTTGTCTCGGGGTCATTCATTGGCCTTTTTCAAACCTTTCCAAGCAGAAAATCCAGTAGCATAGAGAATGAATTCAACAATCGAGCGAAATCCACTTCAAATTCCGGAAAACTTCATGCGGTCTGAATATACATTGTCTCTAAAAGACACCAGTTCATCGAGCGCGGATGCGAGAATTCGAATGATTGTGACACTGTATTATTATTACACTGGGCCTATACTATACAACAGGCTAATCCAGATCCCTCAAACGAACACTTCACAAATCGAAGGCTTTTCGGCTACATATAATCTCAACAATAAGTTCCATGGATATGGTCTAAGTTACAACCAAAACCTCGATACTGAAACATACAAATCTAGCTATCGAAGCTCCGTCCCTATGGAAGAACGGGGGCTACATTCACTCAATCAACGACCCATCAAGCCAACCATCTAAACTCACAAAATCTAGTTCGTAGCTGCGCAATATATTGTTCGTTCAGATCTACTGAAATAAACCTGAAAACCCCAGCAAAATTAATGGAATGCGCCATATAACAATTCCTCAGCCTCTTCCGACATGACTGTGAAGACATCCCCTCGTATTATGTGAAGACACTTGAAAAACCACCTGGCACTGATATCACTCGCTAAAAACAGCCCATAACCAATATCTATTCAACACAGAAACGTACGCATGAAAACCATACAAAAAGATCTATTTTTGGATATAATTTGGATTCCAAAAGCGGCATACAATGCATACGAAACAAACACGGAGCATAAATATGAAAATGCAACCTGGAGTTCGTTCATTTGAACATCGAATTTTACATCTGAGGGCTGGAATTCCGAGCCAGTTATTCATATTCCAGGAGGCAACTGAAATCGCAATTTAAAGATGTTCTGTTTCACGGGTCATTTGCTCCGATATTAATGCAGCGGAACTATATGTCCATTCATGTCAAGCTCTTGAGGCGCGGTTTCATCAGGAAGCAACCGCAGGAAGCCACAGAAATGCAAGGTGAACACAGTTTGTTTACATGTTTTTTGGTTGCAGAATGTATCCCCACAAATTGAATTCAGTTCCACTTTCTCCAAATCACCCAAAATCCATGGATGAATGAGGCTAAAGAAAGTGGTACAGTTCATTCATTTCTGTTCCCGAATCACTGCGTTGACCATGAATTCCCGTGATCTCCCAGTATCTCCCAACCGAAACGCACATCTATGTTGACTTCCAGACAATTACTGCAAACATGATAATAGTGTTACTAATTCTTCCCCGTCATTTTTCAGAGTTGTCGCCCTGCTGTTGGTATATCTTTCCTAGCTGAAAAAGCTGGAAAATTAGTTCTGCTGAAAAGAGCGTATAAATCGAGATTAAACTAGAAATATAGGAAGGAGAAAGAGAGGAATTGAGAGAAAGAGAGTAATGTGAGAGGACTTAGCTTTGTTTAGCTCTCCGTGTTTCTAGCGTGTGTGCGGGTCTCATTCTGCAGCCCTATATTTTCTCCGGAATCTGCTCCGCACTACAAACACAACCGCGACGATGAACGACAAAGGGAGAAATGAACTCTTCTCCAAACTAAACATAACCAAACGAAAAACTTAAACGTAACACTTTTTTCACTTTCTAAATTACCCAAGAAAACATTATAGAAAACATTCATAATCCTTGGTAATCTCTTCTATAAACTGTTTCGGACATTTTTGAAACACCACTTTTTCTATCACCACGGACGGTTGAGAAACAAAAGCTACCAAGAAATAAAAACGGAGTGACTGAAAAACACATCTGTACTCAATGGCTGCTTCCGTGAGACTCCTATACCGACGTAAAATAAGCGAAGATAAAAAAAAACTAAGAAATCATAACCTATTATTTAACATAGGACTACGTTTTTCAGTAATGATGCCAAATCCCAAAACAGGACACGTTTTTGTGAAATAGACATAGCAAATAGACAATAGCATAGCGTTCGTTCTATGGACAATATTCATATTCCAATTTAATTCCCGTTTTCAATTTATCTAGCATGAATAAGCTATTCGTTATTACTGTATTTACAATTGATCAGGATACTAGCAAACAGACGGCAGTAATTTTATCCAAATGGCCTTCCTCAAAGCCGAGAGTTTTGTTTAGTTTTCCAAATTGGCTAGAGGCGAATGAACTGAGAAATTTTAAGGTCTCTATCATTCAAACAATGGTCATTATTATTCAATTCACAGTCTTGCTCCAGTTTGCAGACAGCAGTCTTTCTCAATGCTGAGAGCCAAAACAGCCACAGCTCTTTTGCTCGATACAAAGGAAGAATGGAAGAAAGATATCGCACACAGCGATGCAGTTTTGTTCGGTGAAAGCACCGTGCCGATTTTCATGCCGTCTGGTGTAGAGCGCTACTGTATGTTTGCACACATCATTTCTGCATCTGTACTAGAGTGTAAATTTTAAATTATGAAAACGAGAGCGTTTATTTAACATTTAGGGTGCAAGGATTTGAGCGTTAATGCCTCTAGGCCGGTAGATAGGTGGTATGGCAATCACTTTCGAAAGATAGGTAGGTATATTAGTGGTATTTGTTGCTAATTGAATCAACTTTTCCATAGCTCAAAAACATTTTTGATAGTAAATTACTGAAATCACAAAAATCCATAAATATTGGTGAAATCGGAAAATTTTAAATATGTTGAAATATAGAAATTCTCTATGTGGTATACTTATCTCTACGGATATGTAAACACGTTTTGTTTCTTATTGCAAAATATTTGATTCGTTTTTTTTTTATTTTTTGTTAGGGTGACTATTTCAAAAAAATTTTTTCCAATTTTTACCAGAAAGATTTTTTTAAAATTTCATAACTTTTGAACTACTGGACCGATTCAGATGATCGATATACCAAGTTAAAGCCAATTAGCTGGTATTTCTAAACTTCCTTCTAAATACTAAACTTCCAAAAAATTGGAATTTAGTTTTCGTAATTTTGTTTGATTGTATTTGTTTTGGCTATTTGTTGGGCTATATTATTTGATATTTTTTATTCAAAGGATTCTTGAGGATTTTTCACACATCACATCCGAAAATCAAAGATGTATACTTATTCAGTTTTGAGTTACGATTTTTCAAAGTTAACCGATGGTACGAAAAATAATTTTTCCCATTTTTTCAAAAACTAACTGAACTACTAAACCGATTCAGATAATCTGTATATTGAATTGAAGTCAATGAGCTAGTCTCATTAAAAAAAAAATACAAAATACAAAGTTGGATTCTAGTCGCATGGCAATATTGAACGAAGACTGAAAACATGTTAACTTTGAAAAATCATAACTTTAAAGCGAAAAATGAAACATCTCTGATTTTCTAATATGTTATGTAAAAAAACCTCAGCTTTCAGGAAAAAAATATTTTAAAAATATTGCGCCCTTGGTCCCGAGACCATGTAAACTATAAAAATCAAATGCAATCAATCATCACGAGAACAAAATTCAATTTTATTTTATTTTTATTTTTTTTATTTTTTTTTATTGTCGTCAATCTAAATTGTAGACCGATACATTCTTAATACTACTTAAAACTACTTACCTAAAACTAAAAATCTAAAGAGAGCTGGCTGGATAATTTATTCGTTTAATTTAAAGGACGATTTTAACAAGTTACAGAATCAATTTTTTTTATTTATTTATTTCGTCGAACCAGCGTAGACTAAATATGCTGCCCAAATATTACAGTGAAATTTAACGATATCTTATGCTATTCAGATAGTCTTTGAGCATTGATCTTGACATGGTTACATCAATTGTTTCACTGTGTTCGTTACAGAGGCTCATCATACGATTAATAGGACTATATTTGGCATAATTCGTTCTTCGATAATCTATGTAAAAAATGTTAGGGTTTCTCAGGTTCCTAATCGGTGCGTAAAAATTCAGGTTTCCTAATATTTCTTCTGAGTCCACTCGTTGTGATATGATATCAATAATAAATAGAATCATGGCAGAGGTCCGACGTTCTTTTAGGCTTTTAATATTGATTAGCATACAGCGTGCTTCATATGGAGGTAGATGATATGAAGACCAGCCTAGTTTACGAAGTGCAAATAACAAAAATTGTTTTTGTACAGATTCAATTCTGTCTTCGTGTGAAGTTATGTAGGGGGACCATACAATACTACAGTATTCGAGAATTGATCTGACGTATGTAATATACAATGTTTTTATTGTGTACGGATCGTGGAAATGGTAACTAAAGCGTTTAATGAAGCTCAACATATTATTTGCTCTATGGATGATTGTATTATAATGATCCACGAAGGTTAGTTTCGAATCTAAGATCACACCTAAATCTCTTACTCGTTGACATCTACTGATGGGTTGATTACCCAGTATAACACCATTGTTCAATGGTGTTCTTCTTCTTGTAAAAGTAATCAAAGTGCATTTCCTAACATTGAGCTGTAATAAACTCTTAGTGCACCAATTATATAATATGTCAACTTCATTTTTGAATGTTTGAAAGTCTTCTTCATTCTTTATTTCCATATACAGTTTCATATCATCTGCGTAGATAAGTGCCTTAACACTGTTAAGAAAAACGCAAACGTCATTAACAAATAAAATGAACAAAAGTGGCCACAAATGAGAGCCTTGAGGAACTCCGGATGTAACAAATATTGGTTTTGAAATTTCCCCATTAAATCTTACCATTTGGGTGCGGTCAGTCAAATATGATTCTAGCCATTTCAATAGCTTGACTTCTATCCCTATTTTTTGAAGTTTAAGAAGGAGTAAGGGTATATCAACACGATCGAAAGCCTTACTAAAGTCAGTGTATAGAGCTTCAACTTGATTACCATTATCCATTGCATTCAAAGTGAATGTGACAAATTCCAGCAAATTTGTTGTTGTTGATCGTCCTTTGAAAAAACCGTGTTGCTTATTCGTAATTCGTGTCTTTAGTTGTTGAAAAAGTTTTTGGTTTATTATGCCTTCAAAGAGTTTTGGAATGCAAGAAATAATTGCTACTCCACGATAATTTCTTACATCGGATCTATTACCGGATTTGAATATTGGTACAAGAAAAGAGTTTTTCCATATTTTTGGGAACCTTTCTGATTCTAATGACGTATTGAAAAGCCATAAAAGTGGATGAGTTAATTCAGATGCCAAATTTTTTATAAAAACCGGTGGAATTCCGTCAGGACCTGGCCCTTTCGAGACATCGAGCTTATTTAATGCGTCAAAAATTTCAATGTAAGTTAGTTTTCTGACTCCAACATCACATGGAAATTCTGGAAGAAATGCAAAGAAGTCACGATCTCGGTCCTCCTCAGCTGTTACAATATAAGCTTCTTGAAAAAATGTTGCAAAGAGGTTGCAAATTTTTTCTGGGTCATTCCCCACGGTATCGTCAAGGTGCATGCGTGATGGAAAACCATTGCTTTTTAATTTTGTTTTTATATAATTAAAGAAACTTTTCGGGTTAGATTTTATGTCCGACTCTGTTTTTAAGCTGTAATCTTCAAAAGCGCTATTAACAGTTGAGTTGAGCTGTTCGCAAATGTTCAGATATTTTTGGAGATTAGCGTCAGATTTGTATTTCTTATAAAATTTATATGCCATCTGTTTTTTATTTTTTAGATTCTTTATGCTTTGATTTGTAGTATTTATTTCGAAAATGACCAAGTAGTTGGATTTAATTTTATTTGTCGATCACCTTAATCGGTCCAGTATTGCAAAAGTTATGAATTTTTGAAAAAAATACATTTTTGGAAAAAAAACTCAGTGTACAATTATTTTTTTATTCAGACCTTATTGGTTGGGAAATATTAGGCGATTTGCTTAGGAGGTCCAAATGGCCCCCACTTACCCTACATTGGCAATAAGGATACAAATCTAATGTACCAATTTAACGAGAACAAGAATGATTAATGAATCACCCATCTTGAACTGCTTTTAAAAAACAACGCAAACCAATCGATCCTTTTTAGGGCTACCAAAACTTTTAACTGAAGAGTTGTTTTTGAAAATTAATTTAAAATTAATTAAAATTAAAAATTAATTAAAAAATTTAGAATGTATCGATCTAAAATAACTCCTGAAGTGATCAGAAGCAAATTGATTTTTGTAATTTTTTGCTAAAAAAAGCTTCTGTGAATTTAAGAGTGTGTTCGAATTTATTGGTGTAATGATAACGATGTTTTCTCATTCGCCTCTAGCCTTAAAAAGGGCCAAAACTGAACACTCGCACCATCTACTCTCTAACAGGATTACTGATGAATCGTGAAGAACTTTTTTGGTGACTTTTCATGATCGATCAAATCTATTTCATGAATTCGAGCAATCCCCGAGTAAAAAGTGGCGTCAAAGTGCAGTACATTCCGAGCCGGGTGTGAAGAAGGTATTTCAAACGATGAGAGCTGTGTTCTTCGACGGAAAACTGGAGGTGAAAATTTGTTCCACAGTGATTGCTGTCGACTTCGTCACCCCACCACACAACCGATTCGCTTCGGATTTTCTTTTGCCGTTCTAAGTGTTCTTCGGAACGTTGTTTTCGGAAGCGTTGCAAATGTAATTTTGCTAAGAGATACTGAAAAACTACTTGGATATTAAGGAAGTTCAGTGTTTCAGTGTCATTCTAGACAGCGAGCATTAAACAGTACAGGCAAACCTTTTTTTGTGCGGGGGATAGGGACCGCACAAAAAAAAATCACATAAAAAAATCGGGCAAAACTTCACCAGTAGCTTTAAAAAATCGTGTTCGGTACACATTTTGAAAAAATTACAAATAGCATAAAAAAAGTTTCCCCCAAGAAAATAACTCAAATTCACGACGTTCACCGTTCAGTTTCCTTTTGTTTCCATGCTTTTCGATGGGACAGTTTACCTTTCCGGTTGCCCGTGGCTGTTTTGTGCTTTTAGCTGCATGTCGAAACGTGTTGCTGTTAGGAATCATATCATGCAAAAACTTTGAAAAACATAGAGCATTTGATGGGAGGAGGTGAATGATTTCAGAAGTGGATAACTTCGTCAAATATGCTTCTTTTCATATACCGTACAAAAAAAAAACCGCACAATAAAAATCGCTCAATAAAAGTCGCACAAAAAAAACCGTACTAAAGAGTTTTTTCCTTGAATTTCCATAAAATTTGTTTCTCGCGGTTTATAATTTTTCATTCCTACGTTAACAATGCGGTCGTACTTAGGAAATCACCCTTCTTTATTATTTTTTACGGCCCGCGATACCTTGACTAGCACGTATTTGTGGCCCCACTGAGAAAAAGATTGATGTCCACTGGATCTCAAATCAAAATATTGGTTTGTCCGGAAAGTTTGTGCATTTTTTTAATAAAAAGTCAAAAGCACCATTTTTAAAGATGAACATACTAAAGGTTTAATTCTATATGCACTGCTTATCACACAATATCTTACACGCTGCTTGAAAAGCTATCCCAACTAGTTTTGTGTGGTTTTTCGGAGAACGTCAAGTCAAGATTTCCAAAAGTCCAAAGAGTCGAAGCCCTGAACAAGAGTATCTA
Source organism: Toxorhynchites rutilus septentrionalis (assembly GCF_029784135.1). Classification (NCBI taxonomy): domain Eukaryota; kingdom Metazoa; phylum Arthropoda; class Insecta; order Diptera; family Culicidae; genus Toxorhynchites; species Toxorhynchites rutilus. Next base: position 88,461,404 of record NC_073746.1, read on the forward strand.
GTATTAGCTGATCTAGACGTTTGTTCTGGATCGCTACAATCGAAATACTGATACAATATATAAGCAGTTTTTTAGTATCTCTTAGGTATCTCTTAGCAAAATTACATCTTCAACACAGAAAGAAACATGTCAGAAGACGCAGAACGGCAACAGAAAATCCGAACCGAATCTACTGTGTGGTAGCGGCGGAGGCGAAAACAAGAGCATCCAAACAAATTTTCATCTTTAGTTTTCCACCAAAGAACACAAATCTCAACGCTGAAAAAAAACCTCTCATCACTTTTGACCCGGAACCAATAATTAAATCACGAGAATGGAATTATCGATTGAAAAAAAAATACAAATAAGTCATTTACAATTTATCAGTCATCCAGTTAGCGACCGGAAGGCAAAACGGTTTTCCAAATGGTGTTTCTCAAGGTCGAGTTGTTTATTTTGATTTTTTAAATTGGTCTTTTTCGAGGCTAGCGGCAAATGAACTGAGACAGGTTTTAAACCTCTATAATTTAAAACAACATCATTACACCAATAAATTATAACACACACCTGACTTCACGAAAGCTCCTTCCAGCCAAAAATAAGTATGAAATATATTTTTTTAGAATACATCGAAATTTCTAAAATAACTCTTTACCCGAAAGTTTCCAACAATTCGTACAATCTCCACGGTATGAAAACCGACGATGCACGTCCTATTGAATATTTTTCTTCTGCTTTCATTCTACTCTACCATATGCTTGATTCCTGCATATTTTGAAGATGCAATCTGTGGCGAAAAGCAAAAGCAGAACAACTGTGTGTGTGTGACATCAGCATTGAAAAGGATTGCTGTCTGATAGCTGGAGTGAGACGGCTTGAATGACGACGATGATGTTTTAAATTATAGAGGTTTTAGAATTCATCAGTTCATTCGCCTATACCCTTGAAAAAAGCCAATTTTGAAACACTCAGCCTTGAGAAAGATAATTCTCGAGTAATGCAGAAATTTGTGTTTCATTTGTATGGCAGCCTTCCCTTAGAGAGGAGGATGGAGAGTCTAACCACCATAGAAATATTTATTGCACCCTAAAACCTCAATACGCCTGATTTGGTTTCATTTACTTGAATTATTCTTGAGTAATGCAGAAATTTGTGTTTCATTTGTATGGCAGCCCCCCTTAGAGAGGGAGGTGGAGAGTCTAACCACCATAGAAACATTTATTGCATCCTAAAACCACAATGTGCTTAATTTGGTTCCATTTGCTTGAATAATTCTCGAGTTATGCAGAAATTTGTGTTTCATTTGTATAGCAGCCCACCCCCCCTTAGAGAGGGGGGTGGAGAGCAAGGATGCAAAATTTCGAAAGAACATGTTGAAATCGAAAAGCAATTTTTATCAGTGAAAAATATCTCCACCGACATTCTTCACTTCTTTCTATCGGGGTGCCGCTGTGCCTATGACCGCTGGCTCACCATCTCGTTTGTTTTGATATAGTTTTCGTTCCATCAACAGAAATATCAGTTCATTCTCGATGTCAGTGAATGCTCAAGCCGAAAATATCACCTTTCATTGCGTCCTGGTGAAATTTTCGTTGGTCATACACCCATAAACTTAGCACTCAAATGTGCCGTTGCCCATCGATGTGTGTGCAATAAGCGGCACAAAAATGGGACCGGGGCTAGAAACATACTAGGAAAACACACACGAACACGCGTTTAAACGTCTGACGCGGTGTCAGTGAGATGATATTTCCTTGTATGGAATTTTGTTCCCTTCCACTGTCAGCTGATCGAAGATGCGTATGAAAATTTCGGGCGGAAATTCTCAGTGAGACAGTGGAACGAATGAGCGTGGGGAATAATGCAAAAACCAAATGTTCCACGTGACGGAGTGTCGGTTGCATGGAATTGAGTTTGGTTCATTTGTCATGAACTGCAGGGGAATTGGTGGTTGATTTTGATGTTGTCTCAATATCTTGCGCTGTCAGTAAAATGAGTGTGAGATTTTGCAACTCTGGTGGAGAGTCTACCCACCATAGAAACATTTATTGCACCCTAAAACCACAATGTGCTTAATTTGGTTCCATTTGCTTGAATAAGTCTCGAGTTATGCAGAATTTTGTGTTTCATTTGTATGGCAGCCCCCCCCCTCCTTAGAGAGGGGGGGTGGAGAGTCTAACCACCATAGAAATATTTATTGCATTCTAAAACCTCAAAATGCCTGATTTGGTTTCATTTACTTGAATAATTCTTGAGAAATGCAGAAATTTGTGTTTCATTTGTATGGCAGCCCCCCTTAGAAAGGGCTCCCTCGGACTACTATTTGTTTCTCAATTTGAATAATAGGAATCAGATTTTATTCATATAACAGAATTACTGAAAATAATGGCTATTTTTTAGATTTGAACACATTAAGTTTTTCGGAAGGGATCAACAAATTTGAGCAGCATTGAATGAAGTATATTAGCTTAAAATAAGACTATGTTTGAAAAGAAAAATGTCATTCTGACTACCGATTTTTTTTGGAATTTTCTGTTGCCGTTCTGCGAAAGATGCTGCATAGTATAATTTATGGTTTATTTCTATATGAAATGATGTTCTTGAGCGCGTTGGAGATTTTTTTTTAACAAAACAAATCTTTAACAAATTGGCATGTTGTACATGCTGATGCTGAGAATTAACTTGTTCTCTCAAAATGAAATCACAATATTTCGATAAATGAAAAGGTGTGTTTGTCCCCAAAATTCTCCAAAACACGTTCCATAGTTGCTACATTGCCGTTTGTGATTGTATTGCTATGAATTCGGCTTAGAATGATTGTTCTTGTAGTATGATTTCAAACCCCGTTCCAAAGTCCATCTTAAAACTCCCAATATACAAATTATCCTTCTCCTCATAAGCAGTTGATTGTTTCAAAATAAATGACTCATGCGTGGTCACTTCAATTTACGATTCCCACGAAACATTCCTCAAGCGCAACTGCATTATTTCGTTAATTGTTTTTCTCCCACATTCGTCCATGTAAACAAGCCAACATGCGCGGGCGATATGAATGCACCCTTACATCATGTCGCGCGCAGCTAAAGGCAATAAACCAGAAACCAAAACAAACCCAGTTCTATTCTGATTAAATACGCGACCGTACACAAAGTCGTCGTGACACTTTACGATTTCTCATGAAATCGATATGCGCGCTTATGAGCGCAGTAAGCATTTCTATTTCTTGACACCATTCACATCGAACACTGCATTCGATTGATTGGCTATTCCCCTTTGAAATCGACTTGGCTCCTCCCAATGAAACTCTCCACAAACTGTTGGCTAAGTTAGCTTAAGACTTTTGTAACTAGGATTAAGAGAGTTCTTGTATGACAGTCGACGCGGACGGCCGCGTGGAGCGACGAGAAATAAATAAAGTTCTTTTGAATAAAAGTATAACTTAATTAATAGTAATAGAAAATTCTGTTGACAAGCCGAAGCGCTTGCGAGAATAAATTTTACACATGAAATTTCGTGTAGACATGTCAACTCAAACATATAGCATCTAATACCTTTTACTAAATATATATTCCACAGGACGCCTCGATCATCCAATAATTTCGACATCAAATCATAACTACCTTCTCAGCTCCACTATATCATCGTTCGTAATGTACTCGACTGGGGATCGGGTGTATTTCTCCCTTCCCAGGAATAACTAATCTCCGATCCTTTTCTGGCTACAAGCGTTTATTTGCTCGACGATGGCCACCGAATATGTATAACTCGGTCCCGAGTTCGTTGCATGCATCCCCTCATCTTCCCCATAACCGGTACCATCCATTCGAGCGGATTAAATATTCAAGAGACAGCCAAAATGTGAATATTCGGTGATACCACACAAAAAACTGGAACACGGTGTCACAAAAAAAAGCAAGCAAAAGTAGAGAATAAAAGGAAAATGAACTTCATCTATGTTCACACATGAAAGAAAATTGGACTGGAAGAACTCAAAGGGAAAACAGGGGACCTTTGGGTGGATAAAGTGGACTGTGGGTAGCCCATTCGATCACTAATTTAAACCGGACCCCGGTTCGGTGGGGTGGCCGGGGGGGATGGGAATAGGGGAAAAATCAGATAACTTTTTCCAAACCTCTCTCGGTACCAGTTGGAGAGTTTGGATGCTGTGGCACACGGGGATGACATCATAAAGGTGACACGAGTGGCGGCAGCAGCGGCTGTGGAAGAAAAAGGCGAAAGATCTGGGGTGGAAATAAAAACCACATCAACCAGTGGAAGAGAATTCGGGCTAGGGGAGGGAGGTTCGAGCGGAGCGGGGCAACAGAATGGATGAAACATGGTGTGTGAAATTTATATGGCTCCCGAGGGTGATATAAAGCAACTTTGATCAGACGTTATTTCCACACTTTCGGTCGAAATTTCCTCAGCAACTGCAAGCCAATGCGAGTGTGAGTCCCTTGCTGCTGGAAGGAGTAATGTACGAAACTAGTATAAGGTGCGGTGACCCCAAGAGAGAGAGAGAGAGAGGGAAAGAGACTGGCCTTTTTTGCATCTTCGAGTCGAAAGCGGAAATCAGACAGATCAGAAAATATCTACTTCCTGGTAGAGATGATGAGATTAGTACAGGAACCACTCGGAAGGGGTTTGGACTGCTTTAACGAGGTGATTTAGTTCGGACCTTTGATTGATCCAGTCCATCAATTTTATTTACATAATTCGACAGATTTGAAGATTTTGGTTGAACTTATTAGGAAAAAACCTACAAATCGTCAAATAAGTGAAATGCTTAAGAATGTATTCAAGTGTCTCTTTCGATTATTAACCTTCGCTGGGGAGGTCTTTGTCAATACGCTGGACTAATAATTATTACCATAAGCTGTCCTTACGATAGGGCTCATCTTATGTTTATTTTAGGTGTTATTTATAATACTTCTCTTTACTGTTGCCTGAAAACAAAATTTCGGCATATCATTTCAACTTTCTAGAACACCTTGACACAATTTCGGGAATATTTTATACGATTCGAGTAGCCTCCGGAAGCGTTGCCAAGAGCCGACAACAAATGTTTTCATTTAATTTCAAGAACGCAAGCAGACAAGTCGTGAGGGTCGAAAAATGCTGCCTGAAATTATTCAAGTTCTACAATGCGAGGATGGTCACGGTAAGGTTCACTTTCCATCAATAGATGTAATTTAACGTTCAATAAATATTTTTTTCTACCAGCAACTCTTGAAAGGATTTACGCGTATATGAAGAACATTCTACCTGCGTCCACCCCATGGGAAGTCCGACAGAGTGTTCAAGACGGTTTGAATGCAGGCACAAATTGTGGCTTAGTTCTCAAAACCGAAAAAGGATTCAAATTAGGAGTGAACTTACACAAACCAGAATCGGCCCAATTTGTTTCAGCTCTGGAAACCCTCCAGCAGGAAATACAAGAACGAAAGAGTCTTCCGGCGGGGGAACCCGACGAAGCCGTTGCCGGCAGTTCGCGATTTGTGGATCGTAATTCTGGTTCCGGTATGCGCCCTCCTGCTCAGCGGCAAACTATTGCGACTAACCGCCGCCGGAACGAACCCATCGTCGTTGCCACCGGCAGATCCACCCCTGCGGAATGTGGTCCGGGTTGGCGTAGACGTCCACTCGCGCAGAGGCAGGCTATTGCCATATCACGCCGCAGGCAAGCGGAGCAGAGGGCACGTGAAATAATTCGCTCCCGGAGACAGGGAAGATCTCCAGCTAGACGTGGGTCTCGTTCGCGTTCACGTTCCCGGTCGTCCCGTAGACGGTCCAGATCGAGGGCTCGATCTCGGTCCCGATCGCGTTCACGGGGATGAGTTTAAATAATTGGATATATTTATATGATATTTTTTTATATTTATTTTTGATCAATTTATTAATTCCAAATCTAGTAGCTATGTTTGAAATAAAAAAAAAATTGTTTCACAGTTTTTATCAATCCTTATCTAACATCAACATTAATATTAACATTAACATAGGCAAAATACAGATTTGGATAGCACTCGTTTCGCTAAGTCTTTCTCAAATTATTTGGAAAATCTTCCAAATATTCAGGTCATTCCATCATGTTATCAACATCCCACATTTACTCTGCAGACAAAATTGTATCAGCAGTTCGACATGTCAAACTAACTCACGTAGACTTGGATCTAGAGCATAGAGTTCAGTTTATGCTCGAATAGGAGTTAAACTCCGCCTACGAATAACGGGAGTAGTATGTCCGAAAAAGAACCTGAAACTACTGAAAACCAGAGTATAGGGTCCAAAGGGTTTGAAAATATATTTTGATCAGTGTAACGCGTTTATTTTGCTTGTCGATGCTGCTGTCATTCATTCGACGGCAAACAAATTTACAACTATGTTCATTCATATTCATTCCGTGCTATCTGAGCTTTCCTTAAAGCTCGAGTCATGAGAATTCATTCACATTTATTCATTGCCATTCAACTTTCAGGAATGTTGTGACTGTTCATTTTCAATATCCCGATATGTGTGTGATTTTCTCATCGAGCCAGTGCCTTGCTTATTCAGTTATTTTTGAAGTTACTCCGAAAGGGCAACGCAAATCGGTGGCGCAAGCGGAAATGCCAACAAAAGAGCTAGATCTGCATGCACACTCACAGCTAAGGATTGCATAGGCTTGGACGGCGCAGGCATTCTGCAGAATCGATCCGAGTAGCGAATGCAAACTTTGTCCGCCAACGCTGGATGTTGGCAATTTCATCCGCTAATCCTATAGCATAGTTTGATCCGTTTGCAAAAAAAGCTCGAAATATTCCCATTGCGGTCGTGTTTTGGATAGCACCATTTTATGTTCGTGTGTTCGGAATTTGAGTCAAAAATTAAATGTTTGAAACTTGAGTCAAGACGGTTTTTTTAACATCGGAATTGGAGTCTTTTGAAGCATTTCTGACAAGTGGAATTGGAATTGCATATTTACTATGTAACATGAAAGCATTTGAACTGAGACGGAAACCTTGCATGCTTGAACAATTTAATTTCTTGTCACTATTATGAGCATTCTGTACTTCGTCATCTTCCTCAACGAATTTCTCCGTTTCGTCAGTGTCCGAGAACGATGCTGATAGTGAATGAACTGGTATATTAATATCAATGAATGACAAAACTAGGGATATTTTCTTTTGCTCACATTCCGTGAACGCAGAACAGAACGAAAAAGAGAATGAAAAAAACTGGATGAATCAACTGTGAGGGACTTGCTGTGATTGTGAGGTTTGGCGTTGGTTCATTTTCGGTATCCCGAATGCAATGCTATAATGATGCTAAATGTGAAGCCTTATTTTTGAGGAACATTTTCTTCTCTCAAGACGTAAAAGGAAACCTAAAATAAGAATCATTCTTGATTTCATGCAGGTCTCCTAAAAAAATGACAAAAAATGCGAGAGAATGGTTTACCGATGGTAATAATGTCAGGGAAAATTTCCATCTAAAAACCACGAGGCTTTTGTATGGTCATTTACCGTTTTGTCTCAAATTCCGAACACTTAAGCTTTGTTGGCATTTACACAGTGTTTCATTACTCAAAATGGTACTTTTTAGCGAAATTTATGTGGTTTTTGGATACAATAGAGCCTTTTCTTTCATTTTTCCACCATAAAATTCATTTACAAATACATATTCATGGTGAAAAACTAAAAATATGTTTGATTACAGTTGTCTCAAATTACAAACAGCAAAAATGCAATTTAAAAAGAAAATCGTAACTTTTGAGCTACTAGATCGATTCCGATCGATTATTATTCAATTATTTATAACATTAAAGTTCAGTTCGGAATTTGAGACAAAACGGTACTGAAATCATCAATCCAGACTCCCAGCATTGAGGACAGTGTGACTCCCAATTGAAGGGTCGTTTTGGAAAACGTATCGTACAATTTTCACTCCATTCAGGATCGTTCCAAAGTGTATGAATTTGTAAACGATCTAATTCCAAATCGTAGAAAATTACAAGCGTATAATATTGGGAATTTGGCTTCTGTCAGCTGTGGAATATGTGGATTAAAGGATTCCAATTATCATCGATTGAAAGAGTGACCACAAGCCAAAGAAATATGGAAAGGGTGCAGCCATGTTGTACAATCGATGTTTGGATTAAATTTCCAAGATTTTGTAGGTGTTCTACAAACGAAAAAATTAAAAAAAAACATAAAGCGGCACTATGGCTGACTGTAAAAGCAATTGCCTTCAATTTAGTGATAACAGAACCATCGATGTTTGTTTTTAAAAGGGATTACGGGAATTGAGATGGAACCATAGAAACGTTTCAAAAATTAATTTTGGAAATTTATCAAACATTTGTTGATAAATATTAAATAAATGTTTTGAATTGAACAAAAATTTGTAATAAAAAAAAACACGTAGAAAAAAAATTCCGAGAAAAACACGAAAAAGTTTTTGTTAGTACAGGTCGAACTCGATTATCCGGAGTGTTGATTTCTTTTTTCACTCCGGATAATCGAATCTTCCGGATGTGTCACATCAAATTGCATCACGGAAGAAACGCTGTAGAAATTTAATTTTTAGGAATTATATCTTCAACTTTCGCTTATAATCAGATAAGAGTGTATAGATCACGTTGGCCATGCTTCACTGTCAATTTTTCGTAAATTTGGAAAAATGTCGTCGAACGAAAAAGAGCGTCGTGAATTAATCCTGCGCACTCATTTCGAGAATCCGGAGTTGTCACATCGGGACATCGGTAAGATGCTGGGAATCGTCCAATCCACGGTCAGCAGAGTACTAAAACGATACTTCGAGAACCTAACCATCGACCGGAAGGTGAAGAACGGCAAAAATGGATGCTCCGTCAGTGAAAAAGATCACAAGCGCGTAGTTAAGCAGTTTAGACGTGATCCGAGAAGTTCGGTCCGGGATGTCGCCAATAAGCTGAATTTGTCAAGTTCATTCGTCCAGCGGACCAAGCAGCGGGAGGGCCTGCGTACATACAAGGTTCAGAAGGCTCCTAACCGCGACAAAAGGCAAAACATGGCGGGGAAGACGCGAGCCCGGAAGCTGTACACCGAAATGCTGACGAAGCCGCATTGCCTGGTAATGGACGACGAAACCTACGTCAAAGCGGACTTTCGTCAGCTGCCGGGCCTGTTGTTCTTCTCCACAGAGGACAAATTCAGCGTTCCGGAGGAGATTCGCAAGCAGAAACTATCCAAGTTTGCCAAAAAGTGCATGGTGTGGCAAGCGATCTGTTCTTGCGGAAAGCGGAGCGCCCCCTTCGTGATGACCGGCAAGGTAAACGGGCAGGTTTACCTTAAGGAGTGCCTACAGAAGCGCTTACTACCACTATTGAAGCAGCACGAGGGCCCGACCATCTTCTGGCCGGATCTCGCTTCGTGCCACTATTCAAAGGACGTGTTGGAGTGGTACGAAGCCAACGGGGTCACCTTCGTGTCAAAGGAAATGAACCCGCCCAACGCGCCGGAGCCGGAGATTATGAAGCAGGCCCTCCGGAAGAACCCAAAAGTTGTCAAATCGGAGGCGGACTTCAAGAGAAAATGGATTTCTGTTCAAAAAAAACTACAACCTGACGTTGTACAGAACCTTATGGACGGGGTAAAGAGGAAGGTGCGAGCATTCGGGCTTGGGCTCGAAGTATGAATAAAAAGAAAATGCCAAAAGTTGTTTAATAGTTTTTATTTTACAGTCTAAAATTTTCAAAAGGATCGGTCTACTGGGCGAATTTCTACAGCGTTTTTTCCGTGATGCAATTTGATGTGACACACCCTTTAATCGAGTCAAAACAATTTTTTTTCTTTATTTGTTTTTTTGCATGTATATTTCGTTTTTTGATAATAAAAGAGGAATTTGATTTTTGATTCATCCCCTTGAAGTTAGAAAACACCTTTCTCACATGAAAAAAATCCTCCTACGCATATGTTCGAATTTCAACAATGACAGAGTTATAGAACTTTTTTTTTTCGGACTCTGTTGCTTCACACTGGCTCTACATTACAAAGTACGCTACGGAAGACGATTCTGATGCTTTCATTCGAAAGATGAGAAAATTTAGTACAGGTACAGTAGTTGAACAACTAAATTAGTGAATTTTAATAACATTTTGGAAGTGAAACGCTTAAAAGTTAATAATTTTTAATGTGTTATTATTAATTTTATCCTAAAAATTTATATTGAACTAGATTGTTTCTATCAATTAAAATGGAGTTCTTTAACCGCTCCACAATTTGTTCTTTGACGCACAACTTCTATCTTTCTTAATTTGGCTGCAATATCGATATAAATAATTCCTGGTGAAAATTCAAGCAAAATCTTAAAAAATCACGATGTTTACCCCACTGTACATGTAATAGCTTGAACTTGAACACTTGAACTTCATCTTAACGTTGATAGGTTACATTTCTTCATGAGTTAAGTCATATTTGAAATATAAAAAAAATATCACATATAACCGAGTCCGTATATAATCGAGTCCAACCTGTACTGTATTCTATTAGTCAAATCATTTCATTTGATACCAATATTGAGGGGATTGCCAAAATTATATAGTCGACCATTTCGTGGCGGCGACCTTTTCAAATTTATGTTGTTCATATTGTAGTGTATTCTCCAAATTAAGCCATTCAGCCATTTTTGCGGCAGCCAAATTGAATTTTTCAAGATCATGGTATACGTAGTTTTATAATGACAGTAGAATTAAATGTATGTTCCAAATTTCAGATCAATCATTCAACAGGAACGGGGTCTGAGGAGGCGATCTGGCGTAGCGGTAACATCTGTACCTCTCACGCAGAGATCACGAGTTCAATTCTCACTCCTGACATTCTTCCAAAAAGGGAAGTAAAAGTGACGAACCAACCGAAATGTGTTGAAAATCACTATAATAAAGAAAAAAAAAGGAACGGGGTCAATTTTCTATTAATGTGGGACAACCCAACAAACATTTAAACATACATAGAAACAGGTCAAGCTGAATGAAAACATTCAAAAAGTAATTAGTTGTTTGAGGACTGTGGCCATATTGAAATTGGATTTTTCATTATCTGCTATGTTCTACTAGTCGAGAACTTTCTTTTGATACATTTTTGGGCATTTTTCATAAATAACTGTATTCTACTAGTCAAGCCCTTTCATTAGATACCCATATTGATGGGGTACTAAGAAAATATGTCATTCGCCATTTTGTAGCGGCCGCCATCTTAGATTTACATTTTTTTAAAATAACTGTATTCTACTAGTCAAGCCCTTTCATTAGATACCCATATTGATGGGGTTCTAAGAAAATATGTAATCCGCCATTTTGAAGTGGCCGCCATCTTGGATTTGCATTTTCATAAATAACTGTGTTCTACTAGTCAAACACTTTCGTTTGATACCCATATTGATGGGGTTCTGAGAAAATATCTAATCCGCCATTTTGTAGTGGCCGCCATCTTGGATTTGCATTTATCTTAAATAGCTGCATTCTACTAGTCAAGCCCTTTTTTTTACCCATATTAGCTGTTCAATGTAGTATTATCATACCAATTATTCAAAATTTTCAAAAATCAAAAATAAAATACTCCGGATAATCGAGTCTAAAATTCCGAATAATCGAATTCCGGATAATCGAGTCTCCGAATAATCGAGTCCGATCTGTATCAATTTTTCCCTATAAAAGTGCCTATCTTTCTTGTTGGTTATTATATAGGTTATTCATATATATTTTTTTGAGAATTTTATAAAAATACGTTTTTGAGAAAATTTAATTTAAATTTTTAAAATATTTTTTTTTCAGTGCAATTTTTTTTTATTTTTGTGGTATTTTATCATGAAAATTCATACCATTCTATAATTTGTAAAATATGAAGAAAAAAATGGGCTCGTTTCGAAACTCAGCCGGAACGCGTTGGACAACGAACGTGTTCAATGTCTAATGTCATTACACTCACAACTTTTCATTGCAATCTAAAATGGTACTGCCAACTCCCAAGACGAGTTGGCATGAAAATCGTCTATTGAACTTCATATTGACACATCACGCGGATTAGTACAAGTTGAATAAACAAAGCTGAGAATATATAAGAGCATTTATGCCATATTTTACGTCAACGTTTGTCAGCGGAATGTCAAATTTCTCGAGTTCAAATGACTTCCGCCATAAAACGAGAGTCCGTCTTTCACCCACCGAAAAGTATAAACAGTCATAAAGCTCCTAATCCGTAGTTCATAATCAGTACTCCTATGCGAACAAACGGTACTAATTTTCCGCTAGTTTTTTTTCCTATCTCTATCCCCCAATTCTTCACATTTTCGCCGAAAAGTGCACTGAACACATTCGTGGCTTTCTGCAGTAACTACCCGTCCCCAACAGGCAAGCAGGCAGGCAGGCAGCAGCAGCACCATCATCACGATGTTATCCTGTGTTTGTTGGGAACAAACTAGCGAACGAAGCGGCAAAATTGCGCCGTTTGTACAAACCAACGATGCTGCTGCCGCCGTCACCGCCGCCATGGCCAACGGCCCGATCCGGACAAGGAAAAGGAGGCAAACTGCAGCTTCAAATATCCTGCTCGTGCTTACACCGGCCCCACAGACTCGACCGACCCGTTCGAGGCGGTCTTCATCTCTTCTCATGGACCCGCTTCGGGATCCTGGACCGTCGTGCGGCTCTTGAGCTTTGAGCTCTTCGCTGGTAGCCACCACTGCTGCTGCTTCTGCTGCTGTTGGTGAAGATAAATATCTTCATTTCCTCCTCCGGTTTCGTGATCTGTTCCCGCACCGCTCCCGATGGTCCCCCTACGGTCGCCCCTCTCAGAGGCCACGCTCGTTTTGGCACCCGCTCAAGCCACTCAAACAGGGTGTAAATGAAGCCGGATATAACTTCGGTCTAGGTTGTCCAGTGATGAGCGTTTCGGGGGAAAATGGGATTTCGGTTTTCGGACCGGTCGGTGGAAATTCGCAAAGGAAACTATGCTGGCACAAGAAAATTCAAACATATACACACACACACGCTGTTCGAACTCATAAACGAGCATAAGATAGACAGAGACAGCTAGCTGAGAAGCTAATAAACAACTCGTTTATAAGTCTGTTGATTCAGGACGGGGTTTTTTTCTCATCCCCCATTCACACTTCCGCCCGCTCCAATCCCACCGCACACACACACACACACCCGGTAGCTAGAGAAATGACTAACTGGAAGTGACCTTATCTGGCCGCCACACTCCGGCCAGCCACCGACTGGCCGCACTAATACCGATGGGATAAATTTATTGATCACTTTGGTAAATGATTTTGATTTAGATAATTTGTAGCTCTAATCAATTCGATGCCACTGCGGAGCTGCCACAGATTGCGGGGGTGGATATTATCCTGCTACGCGCGAGAGGATGCGGATGTGTCGGCGGAGAGTGCACACATAAACGAATATTATTGTATTTACACGTCGCCCGTCCACAAGCTGTGAAATCAACAATAATTTGCAGCAATTTGTTCGATGCGTGACAGCCGCGATATTGATTTTGCAGGGAATATTTATTTGCTCGGTGAGCGTTTTTTTCCTTCTTGGTCTCTACCGTATCTTGTTTCAGTCATGATAGATTATCGTCGTATTTTGATAAATTGCAATTACTTTCTAGATAGTGGATAGTGGGTGAGCAAATAATTGTGCGCGCTCGTGTCCGATGCCCCCGGAACCATGTTTGGTATTAGACGATTGGGTGTGAGGGTACCCGTTGATTATTTATTCGCTTCCAATTCGGGGCCGGTCGAAAAGTGATATTGGCACAGTTCCATAACGATAATTATATTGGGAGCAATTATGTGTGTTTTGGCAAATGGGGAGAAAAAACAACATGTGCATAGTGAACTTCATCTGACAGAGTAGATGCGGCTTTGGAAGGCTTCAGGTACCAGGTGCAAGTTTATCCGGTGAATTACAAAGTGTGGTACAGTGGTTTTTAGATTTTATCAAAGTCAAAAATAATTCCACCACGAATGTAGTGAAATCTGAATGAATTACATGTATATATATTCAGCCATTCCATGCCAAACCGATATAGTGGTTCTCAGATTTTCGTGAAAAGTGGTAGTCTTGTTCTTTATCGTTTAAAACACTAAACCCGTATTTTTTTTAATTTTTTCAGTAGAGTGACCATTTCCATTTTAGGGTTGTCCGGAAAATCAACTTTTCCTCTTTTTCCAAAAATGACTTTTTTCAAAAATTTGTTAATTTTGAACTACTGGATCGATTCAGATGATCGGCACAACAATTTAAAACCAATTAGCTGGTCTTCTCTGAAAAAATGACACATTTGCCAATTAATTGAATTCTAGTCGCATACATCCAGTCTAGTCGCATAGAAATATTGAACGGACACTGAAAACATGTTAACTTTGAAAAATCATAACTTAAAAGCGAAACATAACAAATCTCCGATTGTTGGATATGTTATGTAAAAAACTATGGATGGGTTATACCTATGATATAACCGCAAGGTTGACGTAGGACTGCCGTTGGCTTAGTAATCATTTGTGTTTTTCTTAATTCGCAATAATCGCACTTCGAATGTTCCTCATTGGGTACGATATCGTCGCTGCGCTGTTGATTAAATTATTGATTAAACTAGTGAATGAATGAAACAATAGTGAATTCGTGAATTGTTGCATTCATTCATTGCATACAAGTCCCAATTTAGGTCAATTCATGCATTATGGTAGTGGTTATCGCAGCAAATAGTTATCAACATTTTGCCTAATCATCAAACGGTATGCGTAGAAGTTCAGTGAGCTGGCGACATGAAGGGGCATGCAGTCTTGATTAACCGAGCCAAGGCGTTGCATTTTTACCCGCTTTTGTAGACCGTGTTAGCAAAACGCATTCCGGAGTGTAAAAATGCATTGGGGTATAAAAAGTACTGCCGAGATCTGGAATCTGTGTTGGGAAAACAAATTCCGGTTTGCAAAAACGCAAGCGAGTACAAAAGTACTCGTAGCTTGCATCTCATTTGCAATGCCAATTTCCCCAGGCTCTATGGTTTTGGAGTCTGTGTTAGGGAAACATTCCGACTTGCAAAAACGCAAACGAGTAAAAAAGTACCCGCTGCTTGTACCCAGGTTTGCCAATAATATTATTCAAAAAACTGGAAGATTGCTCTCAAAAAAAAACTGGAAGAAAACTGGATCCTGGAGAACCGTTTTATTTTAAGAAGATTGGCTATGATTTATATAAAATTATTTTTTTATCCATTCCAATGCTAAAGAAATAAAATTTTCTTTGAAGCTTCGGGTAGTAATTATATAGAGTTCATAAAACTGTAACTGTAAATACTGTGAAACGATATTTGTGGGACGGTTTTATTTCGGCAAAACTTGAAGAGTCTCGCATTTATCGCTTCATATCCATAAAATCGCTGATAGAAGATCGTCGCAAAACTGCGAATAGTTACTTCAAAAAGGTACGGATTAGCATAAGATACGAGGTAAAATACCAAAAAGAAAAATACCATCTGCAACTTCCCATAATTTTATTTCAATATTCAAATGAGCACATTCAATACCAAAACAACACTGCTCAATATTACTTTGATATTGAAATTACCAAGTTTTGGTATTGAGAAGCTATTTCTCTCATTTATTTGGTATTATTCGTTGGCAATTTACTTCTTATATAAAACTTGTCCAACCCAAATATGAAGATCAAAATGGGGTATCCTTAAATATTACCTCTTATGGTAGATCAATAGGTTTGAACTTCAGAATGGTTTGGAGAACCCACAACATCTGAAATTTATATAAATTGAAACAAAGTGTAGTTCATTGGGTAGGCTGTTAAATAAGATATAAATTGAGTGATAGCCTGTTTTTGAAGTAGTTTGATAAGTTTCCAGCATTCGGTTTGCTCTTCGTTTTAGCATTTTCCACAAAACACCGACGAATTGAACGAAATGGGAAGAACCAAATAACAACCTCGACCGTCGCAGAAGTCCATGAGGTACATGAAACACGACTGAAAAACAGTATATTTTCACTACACGCACTGCGTGCTAACCGTATTGAATTCGGAAATATAAGCAATACTGAGTTGACTATGTAAGAAAAGAGAGATCGATCCAAGGTCAAACGATAAATGTAAAAAAAATTGCTCAAGGAATAGGTAGGTGGAGGGAGAGATAATATATATCATTGTAAATTTATTTTACATAAAATGGATAAAACTAGAGCACACATATAAAAAACTGGATAAAACTGGACGATATTCCAAAAAACTGGAAGATTTTAGGGTTCAACTGGATGACTGGATCGAGGAAAAAAACTGGAAGAATCTAGTTTAAACTGGAACATTGGCAACGCTGCTTGTACCTATTTTGCAATGCCGATTTCCCCTGGCTCCATGGTTTTGAAGTCTGTGTTAGGAAAATATTCTGATTTGCAAAAGCGCAAACGAGTACAAATGTACTCGCTGCTTGCATCTATTTTGCAATGCCAGTTCCTCAAGACTCCATGGTTTTAAAGTCTGTGTTAGGGAAATATTCCGATTTACAAAAGCGCAAACTAGTACAAAAGTACCCGCTGCTCGTATCCATTTTGCAATGCCGATTTCCCCAGGCTCCATGGTTTTGAAGTCTGTGTTAGGGAAACATCCATTAATCCCTGCGATGGTACCTCAATCGCTGTATACCGATTGGTGATTTCAATCGCCTGTTTTGAAAGCAATTTTAAGGCTATTGAAACAAGTTCTAGGATCGAAAAGTAACAAGTATATAACGCGTAGACATTTTATGTTTCGAATGAAGTGTTTATCATACCATTTCGTTCAGTTGTTTATGAGCTATTAACGTTCAAAATATCGGTCTCCGGCGTAACGCTTTCGCTTTCGAAACTTTGATTTTACACCCCGGTATAGAAATTAAAGACGTAGTCCTACGTCAAAAACCTCAGCTTTCAAGAAAAAAAATTAAAAAAATATGGCATCCCTGGTCCCAAAACCATTTAAACTATAAAAAAAAAACTAATAAAATAAATAAATACGAAATCAAAATCCATTTCTTTTCGCAAGTCTAACGTTTTTCAGAAAAGCTATCTAATTTTTTCGAATCGGTCCAGTAGATCAAAATTTATGAATTTTTGTGTTGGAAAAAAGAGGAAAAAAATGATTTTTCGAACCATTAACTTTACAAAATCATAACTCAAAAACGAAAAAAAAACGCCTCGACATATGTTATGTGAAGCTTTCCAGAAAAAATATAAAAAACTAGCTGACCCGGCAAACTTCGTCTCGCCCAAAATTTGTGTTTCATTTTCAATACCTTCAAACATTCACGTTTTCTTACTAAGCGCAAGTACATGAGTCCAATCGCAGAACTGTTCATTGATTGATTGATTGGGGAATTTTCTAATTGACCCCGTTGAATTTACCTTTTACTAAAAAATTCCTAGTACTTCTACCAAAACTCATCATTATAATATCAGATTATTTTCAGACACAATTCTCGTTCAAGATTTTTCAACCACTTGCAAATAATATGTTTCTCCGTTACATGGAAAAAATGTTTGATACAGAAAATATGATAGAATAATGACAGACCCCTCCCCGCTTCTCCCCTTAGAGAGGGGGAGGAGTGTACATTCACCATAGAAACGTTTCGTGCCCCTTAAAATCTTCACATGCCAAATTTGGCTCCATTTGCTTGATTAGTTTTAGAGTTATGCAGAAATTAGTTTTTCATTTGTATGGCATCTTCGAAGGTGAAGACCGACTCTACTCTCCGTAGCTTCGCTTCGACTAGAACAGCTACGGCAGTCACCCACAACAAAAAGTGACTTAACTAGAGAATGAATTGACTAGCGTTGACTAGCGAGGATGACTGGTGAACTAGTCCAGCCAGTGGTTATTTTAACTGACTCGACTAATGAATACAAATCTGCCTCTTCATTCAACTGACTTCAATCCACACTTCCATTTCCCCCTGACAGTAATTTTTTACCCGCGTATACAATCTTATTTTACGTCCATATAAAGAGGAACGAAAACATGATTTCTGATGCAAAAAAAATGAGTGGGTTATATCTATGATATAACCGCAAGGTTCACGTGGAACTACCTTAGCTTAGCAATCATTCGTTTGTATTGATTAAATTCTTGATTGAATGAAACAGTTTCCAAATTCAATTGAGTTCAATATATTTGCTCTGTGAGTGAAAAAAAATGAACAAATGCCGTGTAAAGTCAATTCATTTATTGTGATTGATTGTTCTTCGTTACAAGTAAATTTAATGACGGACCTTTTACGTTTGGTATGATGACTAGAACAAAATATATGTGTAAAATATATGTCATTCGCTTCTAGTGGCTGCACGATTTTCCCAGGTTCCTAAGTTTAGAAGATCATGTTAGGACAGACATATTCCACTCTGCACAAAGGCAAGCGAGGACAAAAGTACTCGCAGTTTGCATTTATTTGCAGAGCCGATTTCCCCAGAAACCTCGGTTTTGAAGTCTGTGTTACGGAAACACATTTCAATCGGAACAAAAATACCCCCGATTTGTATGAATTCGCAATGCCGATTTCCCCACGCTTCATGGATTTGAAGTCTGTGTTAGGGAAACACATTCCAGTCGGAACAAAAATACCCCCGACTTGCATGAATTTGAAATACCGATTTCTCCAGGCACCTTGGTTTAGAAATTTCTATTAGGGAACACATTTCGGTGGGAACAAAAGCTCCCCCTACTTTCGTGTGTTCTTTTTCTTCTTTTGGCTTTAAGAGGGTTTAAACTTTTCAGTTTACTCGCCTCTGGGCTCTTTCGTGTGTTTGCAATGCCGATTTCGCTGCTTGGTTTTAAAGTCTGTGTTAGGGAACATTTTTCGATGAGAACAAAAGTCCCCCTACTTTCATGTATTTGTAATGCCGATTTCCCCAAGGCTGCTCGGTTTTGATGGCTGTGTTAGGGAAACCGTAAATCGGGCCAATCAAAACGATGCAGTTAGGGCGTTTAGATAACGCCTAATATTTTACAGTTATTCAATTGTTTATCTAATGAAAAACAACATTTTGTTAGTTGCGATAGATGCGTAGAAATATTCCCTATCAAGTGATGCAAACATCTCTCCTATCCAGTACGGAATGTTCGAGCTATAAGCATTCGAAATCTTTCATTTTTTCCTGCATGTTCTGTGTTTAGGTTTTCATTTTACCCTCTATATATTCCGGTTAGACGTAGTCCCACGTCAAAAGAAGTTACCCCATCAATGGACTGTTTATGGTCTACCCATCGTTAATTCAAACCAACGAATTTAGACATTTATCATGTATGCTATAAAGGTCCTAGCGTTAGTATTAGTAAATAGTGAGCAAAATAGCGCACACACACTGCACGTTATTTTATACGTGTGAGTAATTTTCGTGTACGATACAAAAAAATCTAGCTCACCTGTAGCGTATGTCAAACCACGTTGAACTCAAACATCGATGCATGCACACGTACATGGGATAGAGAAAGAGAGGAACGAGTTCGTTTTGGGGGAAGTCATTCAAAATGCAATGAGGACAATTGGACTGGGAAGAATGAAATGATATAGTCGAGTCGGTAGAGGGAGATAGCGACTAAACGCCCGACTGACTGTTCAGTCGTTTTGGCGGGGAAACTGCGTGGAGAAGCCAAAAGTCATTACTAACTGACTACGGATATAGTCAGTCAAATAGTCAGCTGACTATCCTCAGTTGACTATGACTATGTAGATCCCTACTCCCAGCTGTTCCACGGCAAATTATTCGATTATTCCCAAAAATTTTATTTTTGTATTTTTTGATTGGGCTCAAATTTTGCAGACGCATTCTTTATGACCAAAAAGGACAATTTGCATAATCCATTTTTCCATTTTGACACTAGCCTTAATTTTGAGAAATTTGTTGAAAATTTTCAAACAATGTATTTTTTGCAATGTTTTAGGTTTTTTTTTAGAACTATATGAAGAAAATATGCATGCATATGTTGAAAAAATGTTTTATTTTTATTTAAGTTCGCAAAAAAACACTTTAAACTCAATTTTCTAAAAAAAAGTATTTTTGATTTTTTACACCGTTTTGTCTCAAACTCCGAACACTTCATTTTTAAATTTAAATTTATTAAACTTTATGTAATACATAATTGAATAATAAAAACTCTGACAATATTTGGCTATAGGCTTAGGTATAGGCTTCATTTTAACATAATTCGCAGCCTATAGTTCAATATATTAAACATTTGCAAACAAATGACAGTCAACACCAATGATAAAATATTTGCGTCAACAAAGGGCCTGGCCGGGTAAGAGAGTAAAAAGTGCCACCAAACCAAATCACTAGCTGTATGGCAAATATTGTAAAGGATATTAAATAAGAAATTTTGGTGGTTTATTTGAACCCCTATGTGGTTTGACGTAGGATCTATAGTGAAAAACGTACTTTTTCGTTTATTTTACGCCATCCTCAATAGATCCGAGATACAAATTTGAAAAAAATACTGAATGTACATCTTACCACGGTGTATCAAGAAAAATTATCAAAAAAATATTTCATCAAAAATTTTAGTACTAAAACAAATATTTAAATTTTGAAATATTTTTTTTGGGATTTAGAGATTCAGTACTGCTCTAATTCATTTTTAAATGTTCTCTTACGGATTTTCTAGATTGATAAATATCTTCAAGCTGTTTTTTTTTTCAAATATCTAATAATAAAAATAAAAAAATAAAAAAAAATAACACACAGCACAAAAAAATGTTATAGATTTTCTGGCATTTCGAAATTTAAAAAAAAATATAACTTTGAGACCACAAATCCGATTTGTTTTTTTTTTTTTTGAAAACCACGAATACAATAAAATAATCGTTTACAAAAAAATAAAAATAATAATGCAGACGATGAAGAAAATTATTTTTGTGTCACACAATCATATTTTTGTGTTAGATCTGCATCATATGCCTTAAGCGTCCGA
The DNA here is from genome assembly GCF_029784135.1 of Toxorhynchites rutilus septentrionalis. Lineage (NCBI taxonomy): Eukaryota > Metazoa > Arthropoda > Insecta > Diptera > Culicidae > Toxorhynchites > Toxorhynchites rutilus. Next base: position 88,482,354 of record NC_073746.1, read on the forward strand.
CATTTATATAAAATTCTAAGGCTGCAGGATCTATTAGTCCGTTTGTTTCATTGACGAATTCAACATAATTGATGAAGGTTCTCAATAATTTAATTCGCTGGTTTTCTCTTATGTTGTTTTGGGTGATACCACTACGCCAGATCGCCCCCACATTTTGGACTCGATTATACAGGTCGGACTCGATTATATACAGACTAGATTATATACAGACTCGATTATATACAGTTGGATTTTTTTTCATATTTCAAATATGACTTATTTCAAGAAGAAATGTAACATTTTAGCGTTAAAATGTAATTTGAGTGGCTATTGCATGTACAGTGGGGTAAAAATCGGGATTTTTGAAGATTTTGCTTGAATTTAAACCAAGAATAGTTTATATCGATATTGCAGCCAAATTAAGAAAGATAAAAGTTGGGTGTAAAAAATTGTAGGGTGTTAGAGCTTCAATTTAATTGATAGTTTGATATAAAATTTTACGACGAAATTAATAATAACACATTAAAAATTATTAACTTTTAAGTTTTTCACTTCCAAAATGTTATTAAAATGAACTAATTTAGATGTTCCATTACTATATCTTGTACTAAATTTTCCGGTCTTTCAAATGAAAGCAACAGAATTATATTCCGTAGCGTACTTTGTAATGTAGAGCTAGTTTGAGGCACCAAAGTCCGAAACAAAAAAACAAGTTCCATAACTCTTTCATTGTGGAAATTCAAACATACGCGTAGAAGGATTTTTTCATCAAATTTTATCGTCTATCGCTTCTTGAGATAATTTTGATAAATTTATTTTTTTCATGTGAGAAAGGTGTTTTCTGACTTTAAGGGGATGAATCCAAAATCAAATACCTCTTTTATATTTAAAAAACGAAAAATACACGCAAAAAAATACGAATAAAAAATATATATTTTTGACTCGATTATATACAGGATTCGATTATATACAGTGAAAAGAATTCAAAAACTGTATATAATCGAGTCCGTGCTGTATACAAACATTAACACGTACGAATTAAATAAACGCTATAAAGGGACTATAAAAATGTAAGATTTATTTCTACACATGGAGTTTTATTACAATCTTATTTCTAAATGTGCATCAAAATCTATATACGGCTTAGACCCGTGAACTGGAATCCGAATCTGAAATCTGGATCTAAAGTTAATTAAACTTCCAAGCAATCACAATTAAACACTTAATTACAGAGATTACTGTAAAGACATTTCCAAATATGTTAACACATTTACAGATTTGCCCAAAACTGTGTGGAAAATAAGTAAACGTGAAACAATTACTCGGCATCCCTGAATACCAGAAAACACAGAACCCACTCACACATAAACATCGATGGGACAGGAATAAATGAATATACAAAAACATACACTGCTACTTTGGAACCCCTGAGTTATAACCATGAACCATTTGATGTAAGCGTAAATAAGAGGAAATAGAGTAAACTTAGCTGACGTTGCTACCTGATCAGTTAAGCCTTGTCAGCAATTGTTCGTACGCACGCTCCGCTTTCGTTGTTTCAAATAATACGAGACACGAGCTCTTCACAAAATAACCACCTTCTTTACACATACACATACGCCTATGAGGCTAGGCGCAAATTGAGAAGCGTATAGCGCTCGTAAGCGAACGTTAGACTACCAACACGACTCATACGTGCCACAAACGTAGCGTGGTGGAGCGCATATTGAGTCGCAGTTTGGTGTAAATAACATGCCACTCGCATACAATGACTGATTAACACAGAGTTGCGCGATATATTTATTTACTAACACAATCACCCGACTAGTACAGCCATACAGTGTCAAACCCACGGCGCTATATGATTGTTCACCAACACAACTACCACAACCGGCATGACCAGCACGAGAAAATGTGGTTCAGCCACAGCGTTGCGCGAGTCGTGTCTCACGAGCGCTCCACCATATCGCGTCATCTGGCCAATTTGCGCCGTTCTATCTGTTTTCATTAGCCACAAAAACAGGCGCTGTATCGCGCCAAGTTACTCGCGCTATATGCGTCTCAATTTGCGCCTTGCCTGAGAGGAACGCCACTATCCAATACTGAGCACGCAACGATTAAGAGCACAACGATACAAATTGTTTTCACCAACCATCATGTATGAATTGGGCCATAATTAAAGAAAAACGCTTCACATAACGAATTGTTTAAAATAATAAAAAGGGGAACTTAACCCATAATGTAGCCATTACATAACGCCTGCAGATACTCTCACGGTGATACATTCACTGCGATATATACACACACGCACACACTTCGCACTAAATATGAAGGGAAAAACACACACGACCAGTCTGAGCCCGTTCCATGATTTCAAGCGGCTGAAAATTAGCATCGTCACAAAATAAACCGAAATAGCTAAAGCTTCGTTTTTAAAAAAATCACTCTATTCGGCGAAAGAACGAAAAAACGCCTTTCTCAGCTTCACTTTTTTCGACCGACGTTCTACAGCTTCCTCCGCACGACGGATAAAACCAATACTCGTATTAACATGTTATACGACGAAAAATCAAATACGGAGCGAACTGAAAAACGTCTACACACGACGACTGCCTGATTGGAACTCAATAATCATTTTTTATTTATTTTGTGAACCATATATATGTATTAACTTCACAATGTATTTGATTGTGATGTTTTTGTACAAAAATTATGTTTTATAATTCGTCTTCGTGCGAAATCTTTCGAAACACTCTCCAAGCAAACACTTATGCACACAATTGATCTGCTCTTTAAAAACAACTACTTCGATATTAGTCAAACCAGTAGTTACTCAAATAATGATTTCAGCGTATCCGAAATGATCAGAACTGGTCACTTTAGATGAACAAAGATTTTGTCGCTTGAGACACTTATACACCCAAACTAGCGTTGGCTGAAAATATTTAATCTTTGGCGGAAATGATGCCATTTCGTGTGCAGGAGGGTCAAATGCGCAAATAATGAGCTGTTTTAAAAGCTTAAAAATGGTTTGTATGTATGCGAGCAGACATCTCTTTCTGTTTTTCTTTTCTCATTCCATTTGGGATTGTTCCAAAAAAAAAAGTCCATATGACGTCAATGGGGATCGACCCAAGGCCGGCTGGAATGCAAAGCTATTTCACACGACCACGCTATCCTTATAGCTGCCAGTGCTACTTCGAAGAAGTGTGATAATAAAGGGTGTGTCACATCAAATTGCATCACGGAAAAAACGCTGTAGAAATTCGCCCAGTAGACCGATCCTTTTGAAAATTTTAGACAGTAAAATAAAAACTATTAAACAACTTTTGGCATTTTCTTTTTATTCATACTTCGAGCTCAAGCCCGTATGCTCGCACCTTCCTCTTTACCCCGTCCATAAGGTTCTGTACAACGTCAGGTTGTAGTTTTTTTTGAACAGAAATCCATTTTCTCTTGAAGTCCGCCTCCGATTTGACAACTTTTGTGTTCTTCCGGAGGGCCTGCTTCATAATCTCCCAATATTTTTCTATTGGGCGAAGCTCCGGCGCGTTGGGCGGGTTCATTTCCTTTGGCACGAAGGTGACCCCGTTGGCTTCGTACCACTCCAACACGTCCTTTGAATAGTGGCACGAAGCGAGATCCGGCCAGAAGATGGTCGGGCCCTCGTGCTGCTTCAATAGTGGTAGTAAGCGCTTCTGTAGGCACTCCTTAAGGTAAACCTGCCCGTTTACCGTGCCGGTCATCACGAAGGGGGCGCTCCGCTTTCCGCAAGTGCAGATCGCTTCCCACACCATGTACTTTTTGGCAAACTTGGATAGTTTCTGCTTGCGAATCTCCTCCGGAACGCTGAATTTGTCCTCTGCGGAGAAGAACAACAGGCCCGGCAGCTGACGAAAGTCCGCTTTGACGTAGGTTTCGTCGTCCATTACCAGGCAATGCGGCTTCGTCAGCATTTCGGTGTACAGCTTCCGGGCTCGCGTCTTCCCCACCATGTTTTGCCTTTCGTCGTGGTTAGGAGCCTTCTGTACCTTTTATGTACGCAGGCCCTCCCGCTGCTTGGTCCGCTGGACGAATGAACTTGACAAATTCAGTTTATTGGCGACATCCCGGACCGAACTTTTCGGATCACGTCTAAACTGCTTAACTACGCGCTTGTGATCTTTTTCACTGACGGAGCATCCATTTTTGCCGTTCTTCACCTTCCGATCGATGATTAGGTTCTCGAAGTATCGTTTCAGTACTCTGCTGACCGTGGATTGGACGATTCCCAGCATCTTACCGATGTCACGATGTGACAACTCCGGATTCTCGAAATGAGTGCACAGGATTAATTCACGACGCTCTTTTTCGTTCGACGACATTTTTCCAAATTTACGAAAAATTGACAGTGAAGCATGGCCAACGTGATCTATACACTCTTATCTGATTATAAGCGAAAGCTGAAGATATAATTCCTAAAAATTAAATTTCTACAGCGTTTTTTCCGTGATGCAATTTGATGTGACTCACCCTTTATTACACCTCATCATAAAATGAAGTTGAAAAGTGTTTTCTGAGAGGATAAAGAAGAACATGAGCGAAAATATATCTTTCTCTGTCTGGACTGTGTATTTGGCAAACTATATGAAAAGCTTTCATATGCTTTCATTTAAATTTTTCTCCTGTTTCGCTCGCTCATGTTGGCTCTAGCATATATGTTATACAAATGATATACATGTATTAGGGAGTAGAAAATTTTCTGTTACTTTTCAGCTCATTTAAGGTGAAGGTGGAAGCTAGCCATTGTAGTAGTATAGGTAAACCCTCGTGTAAAAATGGGATAATAGTGTTTGTGAGAGAAGAGCAAAGCACACGTAAATAGATCAATTCACTTATCAGACTGTGTGGCGCTTCATTGACACGAGTCTTTGAATACATTTGAAAAAAAAAACAAATAACAATTCAATACTAAAGTAAAATGTATGAACGATATGTTCCGATGAACAATTGCAAAATATAAATATATATAGAAGGTGCATTTGCATATGATTCTGATTATACGCGAGCGTAACATGAGCAAATTTATAACCCATGCGAATTGGGGCACTTTTGGTATTAACAAGTTCTTCCGCATAGTAACTCGATGTTGACAATTCCTTAATATTTTCCTTCGTTGATCGTATTGTTTTCACATATTCACGTTGGAAAGCCTTAACCCTTCTCTTCGTTGGCCGAGGCACTTAGATTGAATTTAATACTTTTCCGTTTACTGTTTTTGAAAGCATAGGCAGCCGTGGCAGTGTTCCGAGCTCTGCAATACAATTTTCTTACCCAATGTTAAAGTTGCTAAAACTTACATTATAGACCCATTAAACGTAAAAATAATAATTGTATTGATATCAACACAATTTTATTTTATTGATTTTCATGACATGGGACGCTATGACTCCGGAATAACATTTTATTGAGTGGTTTTTATAGCTGTTTCGATGATGTTGTTTGGCATCAGTGTCGAAAAAATAACGATGCTTCCACCAATACAAACAAAACCATTGCAGAAGATTGAAAAACGGAAATTTAACTTTCAGAGCACTTGCTCGAGTTTTCCGACGTTCTTCACTATACGGTGCGAAAGCAGATGAAAATTTAATATCTTGTGAGTAATCGATTAGAGTTTGGTTGATATTACTTGATGGGAAGTGTGCGAAAACGATCATTTTCTTCACACTGTTTCGCAAAATTATTGATTTTCGGTCGAGAGGTGAGGGAGGGAGATGAAAGAAATGAGCGTCATTGTGGCAGCCATTTGTGGCTAGCTTCCACCTTCACCTTAATGTAATAAATCGGAATGCCATAACATGTGCTAAAAATTAACTTTGGGTGTACGATTATTCAAATAACATGAGACATTCATGCAAACAGTAGTTCTGATATTTATGAACAATCCTTTCCATCACACCAATGGCTAAATACTGCTATTATGATTTTTTGATCCATATTCATATGCATTCAACGCACTGTGCGTTATCTTGTGTGGGTGACCACTTTGTTTGATACTGAGTACCGTTATCTATTACTCATAGGAGCACCGTATTGATTCGTGAACAGGTTCATTAGACATCAAGCTTCCTTTACGAAAAGCATAAACTGATACCTAGTTAAGTAAAATATAATATTGATCCGCCTCTAAGTGTAATGGACATTGCGATTGCCTTCCGATATACCCAATAAGTTTCAAGCGGGCGGAACCGTTACACATTGAGGTTGGGTTCCCACTAACAATAAACTTGAATTGAAAAAAATGAGAGACCGTATACATTTTTTCATTTTTGTCACCATTTTTTAATATTGATTTACTACAGCAAGACAGCCTTCATGACGAAATTGGTTGAACATAGAACTAAAAAGTTGATGGGTCTGAGCTTAGGGGCACGGACGGGATCTTGACATAGGACTGTGATTGTGTGTAGTAATTGCGTTTAAATTGAGTTTTTCATTGTTCAAAATTTGTATTTTTTTCTCTTTTGATACATCAAATGGATGTCATGGAAAAGTCGTTTCCTATATGTACTTGTGTCCTTTAAACGGGTTAGATGAAATAACGTGGTAGAATTCGGTACCGCATTCTGTTCAAAAATGTACGCAAAAATACCATTAAAGCCATTACTACCTTTTTCTTCTGTTTAATCAATCATGCAGAAGAAGACAAAGAGTCATTATGTATCATTTTTAAACACAAGTCTAAATATTTAAGACCTACATAAATATAAGCCTGAGTCAAATCAATCTATGACTACAAAAATATATTATATATAAAAATAGCATTATCTCCTTCGTTACGACGTTGTCCGGAACATTGTTTGTAATAACTTTATAGCCCTGTAAGATCGCGACTACTCAAGCTATCATAATCTGATTTACGTAGGTGCACCCTTTCGATCTTCTAAATCAGCAACCATTTAAATTCATTTATTACATTTTCACATAACCAAACAACATTCTCGATATTATGACATCCTGGACCAAAATTACACAAATTGTTTGTAGTGAGACCTACACGATAAAAACAGAAATTGAGCACAAATTGATTGGACAACATACAATATAATATAAAATTAATGACTATTATCGGTAAATGGAGAATAATTCATTTTACGCATCAACTCACATTATGAGCTAACGCCCGAATTTAGGCAAAAAGATTGCTCGTTTTCGTCGGGGAGGAAGCGAGTGGATAGTGTAAACGAAAGAAAACATACCCAATCAAATCGTCAAATTGTTAACTTTTTTTTTACTATATTCACTGTTCATGTTTCAAGCAAAAAAAAAAAATCTGCATAAATTTCCTGTTTAGTGATATATAACACAACATATGTCGCAATAACCATTTTGACTAATATGCGTTCGAAAACTCTACATTCTTCGTAGAGTGTCCCCCCTATATAGAATCAAAAGACATAGTCCTATGTCAAAAGCAACATTTTTATGTCTGAAATTAGGAAAATGTTGTGATTTCGGATCCGAGGTACAGGCTAAAAACAAACCTTGGATGGTAAACGAGCTAGAAAATCCTCCAAGCATAGCTGCTCCTGAACACAGCACCGTCAGGACGCTCATCACGGCTTATATAGCTGACAATAACTGGATTCCATCCAACAACTTCCCGATACTGTCATTATCCCCATCTTCTTTTCATCTTCATAGAACACAACAAATCCCACCAATATTTCGTGACCAAGCGAGGTACTCAAACCTCTCGCGCGCGTTGTTGTTTGCTTGCCGAAACTATTCACGTCCAGCAATATATATATATATATATATATATATATATATATATATATATATATATATATATATATATATATATATATATATTGCCCGATCCCACTTCCCATTAGGCCTATTTCCGGCGACACCCTCACACAGCCAGCCAGACATAGCCTGATGCGGACCGAGACGTACCGTTTGGCCTTGCCATTCGTGCTGTTGCCGAGTTTCCCTCGAATACACACAGCATGATAGACACTTTCATTAGAACCGAAATCCCGGGGACATGATCCTTTTTTTTGGACATTTATCAAAAATATTCCTTTTTGAGAGGGATAAAAAGAGAAAGTGAGAGAGAGAGACGAATGACGGGAAAGGACACAGTGCGGGACGCTGTGTCGCTCTGGCAGTCATTGTTCTCCATTCAGGACATGTAATTCCCATTAATTTCACCTTCATCTTATATCCGCACGGTTCCGCTCGGTGCATGAATTGGAATCGGACTGGCTGGCGAGGAGATTCGATAAAAATTTGCTTGACCCATGTCAAAATAATAAATAACATTTTGATTAATCTGGATTCGTGAGGCAGCGGTTTCTAGACAATTTGGAATGATTTTGCGATTTCCATCTATCGTCCGGCTTAAACAAATTGTTCCCCAGATTTGGTGCTGCCTGCACAGATTCGTTCATATTAAAATCAGCGACATTTAATTTCAAGCAAGTTGCTCGACTCCGCTGTTATAAATATTGTTAACCCATCCTGCCAAGTTATTGAATTCATTACACCGACTATAAACTCACTTCTTGTCCGTGACAGTTTCCACCAGCCTATGATGACAATGTCAGTGGCTAATTTATGATCGTCCTGGAGATGTACCATAGGAAGTGGGACGGTCGGTAGCAGGAAAAACTATCATCGACGGAAAATTGATTCTTTAATGACATTTATCATAAAGTTGAAGTAAATTTAGATTATATAGGTAGGACGGATCACGATGGTATGCCATAAACTCCCAACTACGGCATCGCCCCGCTTCGATGAGAAACAATGAAGAAGTCAATTTTGTTACTTGTGGCTCCGTCTAATTTTGATTTCCAGGGGGATGGACGAGGAGCGTCGGTCTTACAGCCATTCAAAAAGACAACAACCTGATGGGTGGGTTTGGGGTCTACCGTTTCAATTTTGTTGAGAAATGAAGTCCACAGCGTCTCGCCATGACTGGCACAATGTTGTCTTTCCAGGCGGGTGACGAGGATGCTGCACACGAAAGATACCAACATCGCTGTTTCAACTTATTGTTTGAGTAGTGAACAATATTACCACCCGAGTTCGTTCAATGCGTGCCCACTACTTGAATCAAATCAAAGAGGTGGGGTGGGGTGTTTTTTAGTAAAATTTTTGCTAATCCGAATGTTGAAAATGTTATTTATCATTTATTACTTATTCAGTCACAAGAATAAACGAAATGTAAATAATTTCCTGAAAATAACAAGACCAATTTTGGTGAATGGTTTTTGTTTCGATTTTTGAGGCAAAAACCGCAACTTTTTTACAAAAAAATGTTTCTATTTCGTCAAAAATATATATTTTGAAAAAATGACAGGAAATATACGTAAAAAAAATCATTGGTTGAAATCGATCCACTAAAAATTTTTGTAGAACTCCCACCAGCTTACAGGGTTTCGCCTGCAAGGGTTCAACAAACCGGTTGCGGCTATTCAGGGGATAGTCAAATTGACACCAATATATTTTTTGTTTGTTGGGTAATATATACCTAAAAAAACTGTGGCATCAGATTAATCATAGTAATTTATTTTATCGTTGAAAAAAAAAATTGCGAAAACCACATACTTTTTATGATGTTCATAGTGTACTACCCCCTTAAATGCACTTCCTGGACCATTGTGCAATGACGTATCCATAATCCAAAGCGGCAAGAAATCGAATAAATGTAAAAATATATCGAAGTTCGTCCCAGAATGCGTCCCAAGAAGCAGTAAACATGTTAGAAAACAGCTGTCTACAAATGTCTACCTGATGATGGCCACCCGAGTTTTTTTAATTTATCGTTTCAATTATCTTTACAGAAAAACTCACAGGAATGCATGTGGTTATTCGATTCCTCTGGATTGTTAGTATACTTACAGAACATGTCGTGTTTAAAACGTTTCAATTTACCTGTAAAGATAAAGTTATAAAATCATTATTAGTAAAAATACTTTATTTAACATTTTTGTAAGGGTCATTCGTGGCGCAGATTTTCAATATACAGCGAGTGGTCAAATTATCGTAATCAATGTAAAAATATTTAACATTTCCCCTCTGTTATTATTTTCCAACAAAATCATTGTCCTTCGTTTTTTATAAATTGTATAATTTGGCAATCACAAAAGCATCGATATTCTCCATAGAAATATACAACGAACACTAGTAAATCTTAGAGCTTTTCCACTGCTTCTATATGATAATGAGTGGGAAACACACATTTTCGTGTTTCATCGGCAAACTTTAAAGTTAGCTGTTTTTTAAATGCATTTAACCTCCAGGCAAAATCAAATAACCATATTTTGAACATATATTTGTGCTTGACAAAGCTTGACATTTTTTATCGAAGGAACTTCCATCAAAAATAGGAAAGCGCAAAGACATCAAACAAGACAGGAAGGCTCGAACTGAGATTATGCATTATCAATGCATTGTGCACTGTCAAATATACTCAGCGCAAAATTGCAACTATTACAGGAGTTTCGCGGTCTAGTGTGAGTAATATAAAGGAGATGTCGAAGGGTATGTGCCTAAAGCCACGGACAGAAACTCGACGTAGGATTTTGAAAACAATTTTTTTTTGAATTGAGTTTTTGTAATTGTTCACAGATCTGGAAATTTAACTCATTCAATACACCAACAACAAGTTCAAGTTCTTTCGTACCATTCTCTACCATGGAGGCCAACGACTAATTTGTATTCAAACATGCTATTTGTTGCCCTTCCAGCACGGCGCAAGTAGCAAGTAAAATCTAAAAATAATACCTACTTTATTCGTTAATTTGTCAAATTTACACATTCTTAAACACTCACGACGGATGGTATCCATGGACCACCTGAACAGGTAACCTGGAAAACACAACCACAATACTAGTCGAATATCAATTTCGTGATTCAATTTGACATTCTCGAACACCGGACGACAGATGACACCATGGACCACCTGAAAAAGTGACCCGAAATACTTTATTCGTTAATTTGTTTACTCGATTTTCTACGTTCACTTTTTGTGTTTTATTCAAGAATATTGTTGAATAAATCTCTCGTTGGACACCCAAGAATTTCGCCATAGAAGGCTCATCTGGATACCTTTAATTGGCTTTAAAAATATCTTAAATCGGTGAAGCGGTCCAAGAGCTTAATTTTTTTAGAAATTTGTAGATCTACAGAATAATGCAACCTCGGCGAGTAATAGAAAAAAAAATAATTTCTCTATAAGGAAAAATGTATAAGGTTAGAGCAGAATCAATTTTACTTTCGATAATTCAATTTGTCATGGGATTTCTGAATACAAATTAGAAAAAATGTAGAGTCAAAAAACTATACACACGTTTCAAGTAAGATCGCCCGTATATGAAAGAAGTCCGAAATTTTGACCAACGGATGATGGATTGTAAAATCTAACTTTGAATATGCTTCCACCCCTTCCAGAAGATCAAACACAATCATAATTTGGAGGAATATCTGACGTCGATTGATCAACTGTTTCAAAATGTTTACATGCAATGGGGGAGACCCACAATGCTAGCTATTAGGTTCCACATGATTTCACAGGCACGGTAATCGGCAGCAACCGCCGTGGAACAAAATTTAACATTAATTTTTCCCCCGAAGAATATAATTTTCACCGCTGGAAAATACCTTCTTCAAATCTGGCTCGATATTCGCTGCACTTTGACGCTACTTTTAACAACTGACAACAACTGACGATAAACTCGAAACGAAAAATCGAAATCGAAATCGAAAAAACGTCACCAATAAGTTCGAATACACTCCAAAGTTCACCTAAGCTCTTCTCCCGCAATCGGATATAAAAATAATTTCGCTTTTTATTACTTTGGATATAGTTTGTGAATGCATCGAAAGTTGCTCAGTAGGTAGTTCTGATGGCCGTGAGAAAAGACAACAGTTTGCGTGTTGCAGCTGAAGATGGTTGATTAATGATTCATTCCTGACCTCACGAGAACAATACACAAGTTGGTCATATGTCACAATTTGTTTGCGTATGTCAACGTAAAAGGTCTGCCTTCTTCTGCCTCTATCCTTCGTTTTTCCGATTATTTTTATGTTACGTCCAATTTTCGCTCAATTACTTAAAATTTTCCTTCTGCTTTACACCAAATCTATACAACACAATTAATTTGTAACATTTTTATTCTTTTATCATTTTGGGTATTTCAGGTTACTGGATATTTATTTACGGGATTAATTTCGAACGCGTAATTCAAAAATCGAACTAGAAGCATATGAAGTGTTTTTAATATTTATTTGATAAACCCTAGTGAAAAATAATTGAACCACTCTGGTAAAGTATCGCGTACTAGAGGTACTTTAGAGGAAAATGTAAATCCAAGATGGCAGTCGCTACAAAATGGCGGATTACTCATTTTCTCAGAACGCAATATATATATATATATATATATATATATATATATATATATATATATATATATATATATATATATATATATATATATATATACAGGGTAACTTCGATATAACGTACATAACAAGCATAATAAAGAACTCTGAAACGTACCTTATATTACTTTATTGTGTTGCTGTTTGAGTAAGGTTGATGAATAAAATCAATAAGAAGACGAAGCCAACTTTTCTCATGATGTTTCCCTTCGTTCTGTTGATTGATGATTTATTCATTTAGAATCAGGAATCACAAAACAGTTGTATTTCGGGATTACAATTCAAGTTACAATACAAACTTTAGTATCAAAATACAGATAATTTATTGCTCTTTCAGAAAAAAAACCTAAAAAAATAATTTTTTGAACATTGATAATGTGTACGTTATAACGAGGGTACGTTGTATCGAAGTTTCCCTATATATATATATATATATATATATATATATATATATATATATATATATATATATATATATATATATATCAAATGAAAGGGATTGACTAGTAGAATATAGCAGGTCATGAAAAATCCAATTCCAAGATGGCCGCAGTCCCTAAACAACTAATTACTTTTTAAATGGTTTCATTCAGCTTGACCTGTTTGTATGTACAGGTCGGACTCGATTATATACAGATTCGATTATATGTGATTCGATTTTATACAATTTTGGACTCGATTATATACAGTTTGGAAAAAAATATGCTTTTTTTATATTTCAAATATGGTTTATTTCGAGAAGAAATGTGACCTTTCAGCGTTAAGAAGAAGTTTAAGTGTCTATTACATGTACAGTGGGGTAAACAGTGATTCTTGAAGATTTTTCTTGAATTTTCACCAGTAATTGTTTATATCGATATTGCAGCCAAATTAAGAAAGATAGAAGTTGGGCGTCAAAGAACAAATTGTAGAGTGATTAAAGAACTTCAATTTAATTGATAGAAACAATCTAGTTTAATATAAATTTTAGGATAAAATTAATAATAACATATTAAAAATTATTAACTTTTAAGCTTCCAAAATATTATTAAAATCTACTAATTTAGTTGTTCCACTACTACATCCTGTACTAATTTTCTCATCTTTCAAATGAAAGCATCAGAATTGTCTTCCGTAGCGTACTTTTTAATGTAGAGTCAGTTTGAGGCAACAGAGTCCGAAACAAAAATAAAAGCTCTATAACTCTGTCATTGTTGAAATTCGAACATATGCGTAGGAGGATTTTTTTCATCAAATATGGTCGTCTATCACCTCCTGACATAATCGGAATAAATTTATTTTATTCATTCATTCATTCATTCATTTATTTTATTCATATTCATGTGAGAAAGGTGTTTTGTGACTTAAAGGGGATGAATCAAAAATCAAACTCCAAAAAAAAAACAAATAAAAAACCTTTTTTTTTGACTCGATTATATACAGGATTCGTTTATATACAGTGAAAAGAAATCAAAAACAGTATATAATCGAGTCCGCGCTGTATTTGTATGTATGTACATTAATAGAAAATTGAACCCGTTCCTGTTAACTGATTGATCTGAAATTTGGAAGACACCTTTAATTCTACTGTCATTGTCAAACTACGTATTCCACGATCTTGAAAAATTCAATTTGGCCATCGCTAAAAAATGGCTGAATGTCTTCACCTGGAGAACACGAAACATAATAAACACCAACTTAGAGATGTAGAACCCTAGGTTGATCACTTGAAATGTGATATTATATTATAATATAAACCAAATTAAGAAATAAAAAGAATTTAAGTAAAAAAAACATTATAAACAACATAAATTCAAAAAGGTTGCCGCCACTAAATGGTCGACTATGTATTTTTTGCAATTCCCTCAATATCGGTATCAAATGAAATGATTTGACTAATAGAATACAGTACATAATGAAAATATTCCGAAGAAAATTAGGTAAGAAATAAACGTTGGATTTCCATTATTCACAGTTAGTTGTTTCGTTATATATCCCACGATTTTATTTTAGTCTCATCATTGCCCTAGATCATTGAAGGAACGGGTGTGATAACTCCTAACTGCTACTTGTCAAATTATTTTCTAATAATTTTTTTTTATTAGTCAAATCATTTCATTTGATACCAATATTGAGGGGATTGCAAAAAATACATAGATGACCATTTTATGGCGGTGACCTTTTCGAATTTATGTTGTTCATAGTGTAGTGTATTCTCCAAGTCAAGCCATTCAACCATTTTTAGCGGCGCCCAAATTAAATTTTTCAAGAACATGGAATATCGGGGGGTCTCCGTAGCCACATTGGTTGCGCGTTCGCTTAGTAAGCGATCGATCGTGAGTTCAAAACTCAGGATCCTCATTGACCTGACCATCTTTGTGTTGTTACAGAATAGCTACGTCCACGCAACAATCATCAGCGATGGAGATCGATCCACGGTCGAAATTAGATCGATTCATCCATACAACAGCTCTGCTCTGCAAGACACATCGGGCTGCTGTTCTATAAATAGCTCAACAATGATCAATCAACTTTCTCCGCTGTCCGGTGGTCTAACTGGATAATGGAAGAAAAATACAATACAGAATACTCTTACGCCTAAATGGCTACTGTGTAAATGTACCATATGCAATGGAATACTGGCGAATGGCAACTGTGTAATAAATGTGCTATAATTATAGATATGATAACCATGTGACATGTACACGATTAAAATTCGGCTCTGTTACAGCTAAAATGCTAATGAGCCTGAAATAAATAAATGGGATAAAAAAAAAGAACATGGAATACGCAGTTTTATAATGACAGTAGAGTTAAAAGTATGTTCCAAATCTTAGATCAATCAGTCAACAGGAACGAAGTCAATTTTCTATTAATGTGGGACAACCCTACAAACACTCAAGCATACATACAAACAGGAACCTGGATGGAACCATTAAAAAGTAATTGTTTATTTGGGAACTGCGGTCATCCTGGATTTGGATTTTTCATGATCTTCTGTATTCTACCAGTCGAGCACTTTCATTTGATAATATGGGCTTCGAAAATAATGGCACCATTTTATGATGGCGTCCATTTTGGATTTGCATATTTCATAATTTGTCATAAATTACTGAAAATATGTAATTCGCCATTTTGTAGTGGCCGCCATCTTAGATTTGCATTTTTCATATATAACTGTATTCTACTAATCAAGACCTTTCATTTGATACCCATATCAGCTATTCGATATGGAATTATTGTATAAATTATCCAAAATTTCCGAAAATCAAAAATAAAATACTCCGGATAATCGAGTCTAAAATTCCGGATGATCGAATCCCGGATAATTGAGTCTCCGGATAATCGAGTCCGACCTGTATTCCGAAAAAAGCTGTTAAAAAATATTTTTTTCCGAGATAACAGTAGATATAGACACCTCGTACAATTTCAATTTCATTAGACATCAAATTTCGTTTTAAAAACCCCGATTTCATGCACCGCAGTTTTTTTACCAGGTTTTTTACGCCTATTTCTAATTAACGCGGTTTTTTACGCGGATTTTCGAATTAACGCGGTTTTTTTTACGCAGATTTGCCAATTAACGCGGTTTTTTACGTGTTTTTTACGAGGTACGTATCCCCCGGCCAAAAAAATGGGTGTAATCCAAAATTTATTCCTAGCTTCCAAGTTATAATCGTAACAATGTACAGTGAGAATCTGTTAACGGACACTGAATGAATGAAGCGATGATTCGGTGATGATAAAATTTAACAATTACAGTGAGATTTGATTCGAGAATGGAACCTTCATGGAATTTTCATATATTTCCAAGTTGAATTGTGCTCGAACACAGCTTTTCCCTCGAGCGCAAGAAAGCCATGGATGGAAAATGGCACTACAGCATTGAAAAAAAAATTCCAACCGCCATTCACAAACAGTACGAAAATAACACTGAAAAACCAGAGGACTTATGCTATATTCCGTTTCAAGTTTACCCCTGCAAGGACACACAGATCACCGCCCTCGGCACCCGGCTTCTCCCCGTACCACCTTGCCTTGCCAAGTGGTGGAATCAACGGTTCTGTGAAGGAATGCAATAGGAGCGAAGGAAAGCAATACCTCTTCGTCTGACCCGCTCCCACGCACCCAAAATGAACTAAACAGCAATGGAAGAAATAAAATCAACACACACACAAAAAAAGCAAAAGAACAAACACAAACCGAAACACATTTTTGAGGAGATCTGAAAGTAATCTCCCTTGTGCTTGTCGTGTTTTTGTTAGCGGTCGGTTTCAGCAAAACGCGATGAACAGGATGGAGTGGATTGCAATATAGCCGAAAAGCTCTTCGGGAGTGACACATCAGCCCACTCGCTTCACTCTCTCCCTCTCGGGCGCTTAGAGTGGAACCAGTGGCAGCAGTGGATGTCTCGAAAGGACCAACTTTTGAAAAAAAAAAAAAGAAAGAAAACGAATCCTCCCATCAAGTTTCGGCTCTTGTATGGATACATCCCGAGTGTAGGGTTTCACCCGGTGGTGGAACGGAAGTGGAGAGGAGTTCTTAAGTTCTCATTTTTCATCGGAACACAGAAGGAAGCTACAAAAGCCGAGAGCGAAGGCACCATCTTTGACCACAACTGTTCGGAGGAGAAAATTCATTAGACAGCGGAGGCAGACCTCAAACCAGAAACCAACACAAGAGTGAGCGAAGGAAAATAAAACTTTTCAGCGTACTTTTCTTAAAGTTTCAGAAAGCCGTAAAAATGTTTCAATTTGATCACAAACCAGGGCCAGAGGGTGCGGGGTCATAGGTCTTAGCGAAATTGGAGGGGGTGGGCGAGAGAGAGCAAACGACGAGAAATGAAAAAACTTTGAATAGATTATTTAGGAGGCTGTTTCGCACATTCCGTCGAAGCGGAGTCCGAACGAAGAGCGATAGAGGAAAAAATGTACACGTGTTCAAGTAATTGGTCGAATAAATGTTCGGAAATTAAATCTAAGCACCCGAGATTGGATCCGGGTCCTGGCGGGGGTGCGGAATATCGTCTATCCACTGTGGAGAAGCAATCCTCCGCCGAGAGGGTAATAATCATTTGCTCGGCTTTGGCGAGCGGATTTTGGGGAATCTGATTTAAAACTCAACCGCAGCGATGCAAGAAACCTAGTTGGAGGTCCCGTCCGACATCATAAAAATGGGAAAGCAATAAAGGCTGTTCCGCCTTCTCGGGTTCGGATCCGAATGGTGTACTTTATGAAGGTGCGGGTTTCGACCTTTGGCGCACTATTTCAAAAAAGGATTGCTGACCAACACTTGGGCTCATGGTCGGATTTCGCCTCGGTTATGAAAAGGAGGATTTTCTTAGGGTGCAATAAGGTAAGAAGATTAACTTTCATCACGGCCATAAAAATAAATTTGCAGTTTTAATGAAGTCTGGCGTGGGCTTTCAGATATTCGTGCTGCTAGAGACATTCGGATGAGCCCCAGCGAAAGGGTTTGGAAAATCTGATCGGAATTTATGAGCATCCGTGGCTTGTTTATATGGGTATTTTGGGTAATACTATTTACATAATTCATATAGTTCATATCCATGCAAAATTTATGAACCTGAGCTCCGAATAATGTACTTCTTGCAGAACACAAAAATTGTTCTCAAAATTGATTATTAATTCACTCCAGAAAATCCTGATCTGATGATTTGTATCTGACCTGTACCTGAAGTTGCATTTAAATTTATGAAAGGTCAATATTCCAATCATGGCGCCCGGAGGTAAAAAATAAATTTATTCACCCCACATATTTCACAATTCGGAAACAATTGAATGATTCAATTTGAATCTCGTATAATATACCGTCTCCCAAAAATACTTCAGATAAAGTGAATAAAACAATTCGAGAGTCGTCTTTCAGCGCACGCTCGTGTCTTGAAATCTATTTACACTAAATATCGTTCGTTACCCATCATTTCGTCCCCCTCCCCCGAAGCTACACTCTCGTCACAAGGATGATGATTTATCGTAACGCTCCGATGCTCCATCCGATGGTGGCAGTCTGAAGGACTGACAAAATTACGTGACTTGGCTTCTTCATTTGAATTGCTAATGGGCGCGGCGGCGCGGTGGACTAGAGCTGAAACCATTAGTAGTTAGGCAGCGGTTCGGCGTACTTCGAATCGTTGACATTCCCTGGTCGACAAGGTGAAATTAACGGAACAGGAGTGAAATTAATAAATTGATGGGAATCAACATGCATCGATCGTCGTTAACAAGTGGCGGAGAGTGGAAGGAGGTGGTTGATGATTTTTCTGTATTTTCGCTGACAGTGGGGATAGGCGTTACGAAGAAAGAGAAGGCCTGTCGAGAATTTCAATGAGTTATGAACGCAGCGGAAATAATTTATAAAGTCTCGTTCTTGATATTAATTTTAGGGGGAGAATGAAGAGAGCAAGTTGGCAGTTTGACGAATGCGGTGACCATTTCTCAACTGCTTTGAGGCTCGAATTTATTTCCAAGAAGTGTTTATGTGATCCAAATGAAAATGACGTGACATCAACAGGTGAGTGATATTCTAAAGTGCACATAACTTTACGAACAAAGAACAAAGAAAAAGATTGATTTTAACAATTTGAACTTTATATTCAAACGTAAGAGAAATTTGAAAAAAAAAATTTATCTGAACTAATTCTTAAAATGACTGCGATAAGTAAATATATAGTATACAGAAAATCGAGAAACATCAAAACAAAAGTAAGCTACTGCGGAAATGAAAACGTTGAGATGAAAGGTGATGCAGTAGTTCAGCATGGATCAGTTGTTGGCGATGAACGTGGTAAGCGTCATTGTTAGCCCTCATATGCTTTTGAAATCACTTTTTCTTGAAGACGTTCCGGGACAATACATTTTGGTGAAATAAAACATATGAAACCATCAGTTGAAGGCTTGAGCATCCATACGCATGCGAAATGATACTTCTAGACGATGATAATGAATAAAAAGTTTGCAACATTTAAAATCCGGAATAACTGTTCGTTCTGTAGCACAGGCGTATATGATTTTTTTTTGTTTGGAATACCGGTATCTTTCGTTGGTGAAAATTTCTCGTTGACCCGTTTTGTTTTGAAAAAGTTGTGCAGGATGGAAGCCGTGAGTAGAAATTAGATTTTTGGACGGAGACAGTTATAGCCAGTGTTTGCTAATTGATCCATTCACTGTATAAATCGCTTTCGTTTGTTCAAATATGATCTTACAGAAATCATTTCCCCCAGCGGCATTCTTTTGTTGTTACGTGCTACAAATCACGACACAAAAAAGAACGAGACAACTCTGCTTCGGTTCGCACTTCATGGTTCACCAGCACGCAAGCAAAACCGTCATGTAGGGGAGCCGCGGGTAAGACGGACAGTGGGGGTATAATGGACAGTTGGTTGATTTGTATGGTTGCATTATGAATTTCAAATTTCTGTTGATGGGAAACCCTTCTACATGCTATTCTATAATATTTAAACCATCCTATGACAATGAGTACTGATCAAAAGTGGAATAGAGAAACAAAAACCGAAAATCGAACATGATTCCGCGTGTGGATGTAACTTTTGCGGCTTCGATATTAAGCATTTTGAGTGGTTTAATTGCGAAATTGAATTCGCTTATGGTTATATTTCGGTTTGTGAGTTGACAGAGAAGCGATATTAGGTATGTACGGAAAAGTAAATTCATTCGTAAGTGGTAAATTTAAATTATTGAAATAATTGCACTGGGGGGTTGAAATGGACAGTCACATCCATAATCACATCCAATGCATGATGGAAAGTGAAGGGAAGAATATTGAACTTGTTTTTGTATTGCTTTCTCTTTTTGTTCTATTTCAGTTACTGGACGTACAAACACTGAGAGAGAGCGAAATTATTCCTCTTGCGAGCGATAAACTTCTAAGCTTCGTATATTATGAACCTGTCCATATCCCTCCCACTACATGTCCATTATACCGGCACCGATAAAAATGTTCAAAAAGTTACCACATAACAAATGTTCACCACCTCGAAAAAACACCCTATGCCAAATATCAGCTCAATCGGACTTAAGGGAGAGTGGCGCGAAGCGGTCAAAGTTTGAGTTTTTTGAAAATCGAAAAATCACCCAAGCGGGAGTGAAGGAAATCGAGGTTTTCAAAAAAAAAATTGATGCCAAATGTCTTAAAATTGCATGAAACGTCTAGATCTAGTGTCATCTCGAAACATTTTTTTTTTGTCAAAAATTGACACTCTGGAACTTAGTTTTTTTCGGAATACGAAGCAAAACGTATGGTTTTGGGTACCAATAAAGATAGTTTTTCATTCGGAACTTGCTGCGAAATGTTGATTTGATCGATAATATACCCTGTGCAAAATATTAGCTCATTCGAACTTCATTTATTAGTGTCACAGGCGTTAAAATTTGAGTTTTTTTGAAAACCGAAAAATCACCTAAAATCGGGGTTTTCAAAAAAAAATTGTTGATGCCAAATGTCTATAAATTGCATTACTCGTCAAGATTCACTGTTATCTTGAAAAAAAATTGTCAAAAAAAATTTTTTTTTTGCGCTTAGTCGTTTTTCCATCTGAAAAGTCGACTTTTGACAAACATTTTTTTTTAGATAACTGCATGAAACGTCAAATGCATTTTTAAGACATTTGGCATCCAAAAAATGTAAGGGGTTGTATCTAGGGCACGACCGCATATTTTCGACGTAGAACTACGCAATTATATTATGCAATCCACTCGTTTACCACTTCGAATATTTTTTTTTGCATCGAAATTTTTGTAATAGATTATGTTCTTCGTTACAACTAAATTTGATGAACGTCCGATTTACGTTTGATATGATGCCTAGGACTACCAAAATATGTGAACGGAAGAATTGAACCGCGAAAGTTCATTCACCTCTAGTATCTAAAATGTCGATTTTTCCAGTCCGATATTCATATTCATATTCCGATCTGCGCAACAAGCGAGTGCAAAAGTACTCAACCCCAAAAATTACCCCCGACATGCATGCATTTGCAAAGCAGATTCCCCCAGGAACATTAATTTTGATGTCCGTGTTAGGTAAACACATATCGGTGGGAACGAAAATACCCCCGACTTGCATGTATATTTGCAAAGCGGATTCCCACAGGTACATTGATTTTGAATTCTGTGTTGAGGAAAAAAACCGCCCCGAATGGGTTATTCGACCTGATTGAGAACTAAAGATGAACTAAAGAATTAGAAACTTATTGTAATTCATGTGAAATTGACGTTAATTTCGCAAAAGAGTGAGAGTTTTCCCATCTGGTTCTATAGTTATGAAACATTGGAATTTCAGTTTTTTTAATATTTCGCGCCTGAACACAACAATAATATTCGAATGGCCAGTCTTTTAAATGAATATAGTTATCATCATTTTATTTTTTTAACAGACTTATCTCACTTCTTAACTAGGTGAACCTAGCCAGAATTTTCACCTGCCCCCGGGCTTCTGAATGCCAAAGGGGGACTAGGCTCTGCGGAATGCACGTATCTGCATGCTCGTGCTGTTTCAGTCCTGACCGAGAAATTGTCGGACAATCGCGCAGGTGCTAAGGATGACCGACTTTTGGATGCCGGCCAATTCCTTCTCCATGTTCAACACCTTTAGCGCTTCCAGAAGTGTCTTCGGGACAATTCCAGTTCCAGAGAGAACGACTGGAACAATTCTTGGGACCTCCCTTAGCCCCCACAGTTCCTTGAGCTCCACGGCCAATGGTCGGTACTTGCAGATTTTGCGACCGTGGGTCTCCTCCAGATTCTGGTTCAGTGGAATAGCGACATCGATGATGGTGACTTTGCGGTCGCTCTTGTCGTAAACCATTATATCTGGACGGTTGTGGTGGATCGAGAGGTCGGTCAGAACAGTGCGATCCCAGTACAGCTTGAAACGGTCATTTTCCAGGACAGGTGCAGGCAGGTACCGGTAGTTTGGTACGTTGTCTTCCAGTAGAGCACATTGGAGCGCCAGTTGTTGATGAACAATACGGGCCACGTTGTTGTGGCGCTCGGTGTAGGCTGCGTTGGCCAAAACGGGACAGCCTCCCATAATGTGCTCTATGTTTTCACCTGGTTGATGGCACATCC
Organism: Toxorhynchites rutilus septentrionalis; assembly: GCF_029784135.1. Taxonomy (NCBI): domain Eukaryota; kingdom Metazoa; phylum Arthropoda; class Insecta; order Diptera; family Culicidae; genus Toxorhynchites; species Toxorhynchites rutilus. The sequence goes on from NC_073746.1 coordinate 88,504,859, forward strand.
GGCAAATGTCATCAACGTCTTGATGCCAGACGTACCGCCTGCAGTTTCTCGTCGGCATTATCCTGTCCTGGATGGCTATCATGTCGGCTTCTACTACTGAAGAGAGTTCACCACGCGTTAGCCACAGATTAGATGCGGCCTTGTCGACGTGTGGCCGGTCCAGTTGATGGGGGTGGGCACCATGCACTGCCTTCTGCTTCCAAGCTGCAATCTTCTCCTCCACTGTCTGCAGATTGCAGTTGAGTTGGTACTCCGCTTGCGCCAAGTGCAGAGCGCTGTATCCTCTGTCGGCGGCGCAGACAGCCCGGTATAGCGCGTTTTGGTTGGCGCGTTCTGCAAAGTACTCGCGCAGTTGTCGTACCTGGGCAACACACAGTGCAGATATGTCGACTATTCCAAGTCCCCCTTCTTTGCGTGGCAGTGAAACTCTCTCCAGTGCCGATTGAGGATGGTGCATTCCGGTCTCTTTAAATGCTTTCCTCATCCTCCTCTCAAGGTCCTCTAGGTCAGTTTTGCTCCATTTGACTACACCAAAACTGAAGGTCAGCAGGGGAACCGCGAATGTGTTGATCGCGCGTACCTTGTTCCCCGCGTTGAGGAAAGTCCTCAGGACACAGTTCACTCGACTCAAGAACTTGTCTCGCAGCTCCGTCTTGATGTCGGAGTGGCGAATCCCGGTGAGCTGTCGGAATCCAAGATATTTATAGGATTCGCCACGAACCATGTCTCTTATGAACTCGCCGTCATAGACCTCGTAACCTCCGGATTCGGTAAGCTGCCCTTTCAGCATATGGACACAGCGGCACTTGTCAAGGCCGAACTCCATGCAGATGTCCCTGCTTATGTCTTCGACAACCCGGATAGCTACACCTAGACGCTGACGTGAATCAGCGTAGACCTTGAGATCATCCATGTAGAAGGTATGGGTCACTTCTTCGTGGGCGCCGTCGCCATACCTTATTTTATAGCCATGACCGTTTCTATTGAGCGTCCTACTGAGGGGGTTCAGTGCCAGACAAATCCAAAGTGGGCTGAAAGAGTCGCCTTGGAATATCCCCCTCTTTATCTGCAGCGTTCTAGACTGCAACACATTTTCCCCATCACTGAGGTGCAGAGACGTACTCCACTGCCTCATCGCATGCTGCAGGAACCTAACGACGACGGGATCAATTTTGTAGAGCTCCAATACCCGGACGAGAAACGAGTGAGGTATGGAGTCATAAGCCTTCCTGTAATCGATGTAGGCCATACTTAGGTTCCGCTGGTTATATACCGCCTGGCCGACTATGGCTGCGTCGATGATGGCCTGGTCTTTGCAGCCATGCGTATTTTTCCTGCATCCTTTCTGCTCTTCTGCGATGATGTTATGCTGTTCGCAGTGAGCAGAAACTTTGGCGGTAATTATGCTGCTCAGTATTTTGTACAGACTCGATAGGCACGTTATCGGTCTGTACTTTGATGGGTTCAATGTGTTGCTGTCTTTCGGGAGGAGGAAGGTGACGCCACGGGTGGCGAATTCAGGAAGGTTGTGTGGGTCACGTAGCACCTTGTTGAAGCACTCAGCTATCTTTAGATGTGCGACGGTCAGCTTCTTGTGCCAAAAGTTCTGGACACCATCGGGGCCCGGTGCTGCCCAGTTCCTCAGGTACCACGAGGCTTCGCGGATATCGTTCTCTCCGACGATGATAGCTGGCATCTCTCCAATTTCACCACAACTCTCCTCCTCCCGTCTTAACCACATTTGCCCGTCGCGATGTTCTACTGGGGTCTCCCAAATACCAGCCCAGAAGTTCGTCACATCGCTAATATCTGGCAAACCTTCCGATTTTGTTCCTGGCGCTTTGCAGAGTCAGAGTAACGTTTCAGCCGTTTTGTAAGGACGCTCAATTGCTGTACCAGTGTGTCGAGTTTTTCCGTCAGCTGGTGAGCTCCCAGCTGGCGAAGTTCAGTAGGCCGCACGATCACAGCAACTTGGCGACATAATTTCACCGATCTGCTGCCTCTTTTGTACGCCATCAGTCTTCCAATTGCGGCGCGCTTGTTTAGGATCCGTTGCTCCAATCTCCTTCGCCATGGAGGTTCACGCCTTTCACGGAGATGTTGGAGCAGTCCGCCTCTTGGCCTAATACGATATCCTAAACTTTTGGCGGTCGCCACAGCAGCACAGTAAACTTTCAGTTGCAGCTCCTCCATGTTCTCAGCATCAACCAAGTGCAGCGGAAGAACGTGCTCGTTCATGAGCTTTACTGCACTTGTCAGCCTGCGGGAATGCTGCAACTTCGGGATCCTGGGGCGCGACAAAGGGTCCGTGTCGCGGAACTGTGAGATCGCCTCGTCGTAATGGAAGACCAGATCGCGTAGTAGTTGTTGATCTGGCTGTGGATCTTCCGGCTCAGGGGGTTGTTGTACTGTGGCCTCCACTGGTGCTGATTCGCGTGCCCCACTCGCGAATGAATTGCTCAGCCGTACTGAACTTCGTCTCGACACATCGCTTGCTCTGCTTGTTCTGGAGCTTAGTTCTCTCTGCACCTGCTGCTTGATCTCGTCGACTTGCGTTTGGGAGAGCATATTGTTGCATACAATCGCTCTACGCCTCGCGTTCATCGCGTTTTGGTCAAGCCTCCCGACGAACTCTGGATACGCTTCCTCGAACATTGCGAGTATTCGAGGGCGACCGCTCATGTCCGTCTCCAAAGCAGTGCAGATGTAATAGGCGCGGATCACGAATTCGTGCATTTCGTGTGTCCACATGATCCGTCGCTTAGTAGTACCCACAAGTGTGGACGACTGTCGTCTGACAGTCGCAACACGCCTCGTAGGCGCAGCGTTTCGTTGGTGATGTCGATGGCTGCTGTTTCCGTGTGGCGGTAGCTCTTCGGGTTGAACCCGGCTGGTGGCCCGCTCTTGCACATCGCCCTCCAGCCGCTGGCGTCTCGCTCTTACGCCCGTTCCAGGACCAGCTCCAGTTCGGGGACCCTCCTCGGGTGATCGCATTCGTAGTATTCGTCTTGACCTTAGCTCCATTGTCTGGGTGTATCTCCTTTGCCCGGGAGACAGCGGGTTGGCAAGGCCTCCATGACCCGGGAGGCCTTCCCCGGGAGAGATATAGCGCTCTGACTCGCTCGCACCCCCTCACTTAGCCACTTTCGACACCCGTTCTCGGAGCCAAGACCAGGTGTGTGTTTCCAGTTCACGCCCGATCTAAAAATGTCGTCATATGATCTTCGTGGAGGCGTGAGATAGGAACATTCGAGACCAAGAGGTAGGCTCCTACCCTAGTGTTGATCCCCATTTGAGAATTTTGAGAAGAAAATTTTTATATATTTTTTTTATAATTTTTTATTTTTTTTATCATTGTCATTTTCATCTTGATTTTTTCCAGATTCCAGAATTGAATTTCATTTTAGTCAATCAGCTGTTGTATACTTTTAACCTAAGGCAGCTGTGTGCGGTTGGTTTTTATTTATGCAGTTGTTACCGTCTCGCCAAACAAAATCCTGCGCGATTGCTTGCAAAGTTCGTTTCATCGAACTCTGGCGTTTTTGTTATCGAAATGGTCCAGCCTGACTGTTTTTTTTATTTGTGAATTTTGACACAAAATCAATGTCAGAACGAATATCGTTTCGAACGTTATATCAATTTGTTACTTTTGATATTCATAGTATAAATAACAGCGAAATTATGAACCCCACTCAATGCCGCATTCATTCATTATAGCAAATTTGATCATGCATCAGCGATATGAACAAAATGAACTCGTTTGTTATTGTCATCAATATAATGAGGGCAGTGTGTTTCAAGCTGAACAAAAAAGTAATTTAAACTGAAATAAAATCATATTCGTTACTCGTGAATATTTGTTGATATTCTAAGATACTGGTTAAAATAATCGGTTAGGAATCTGGAAGCCTCGGCCTGTACTTACTCATGCCAAGTTCTGCTCCACCTGGTCCATACACCTCGCCAGGGTTGCCTTGACAAAATCTGTGTTTACGGTCTCAAAAAATCTTTTTATCTTAGATTTTCCCCAGAAAACTATATCGAAATCTTCATTAAGTTTATACGTTATTTATTTATTGTAAAACTAGCCGATGATACAGACTTTTGCATCTTTTGGCCTTAGATTGAACATGAGAAAACAGTAGGGTAACAAGGGGTGAGTTAGACATACGGGGTGATTTGGACCACCCCATTCTCTCAAAAACTACGGCTCAACTTGGATTTTTTATAATGTCATTTTCTTCTATTGTTGAATCGTAGGTACCTAAAGTAAAAAAACTTTGGTAAAACTTCACAAGTAGAGGGAAACGGTAGCATAAACACAGCAAGCACTTTGATCGTCAAAAAATGTGAGTTTTCCGATAATGGTTTTAGTGGTTGTGAGGTGGACTCTTTACTCATGCAACCAATAGAATATTGTTTCTCCGATAGTGGTTTTAAGGTTTTCCCGCTAATTAAACAAACTTTTCGTGTATTGTGCAGTAAAGTTCTGTTCGCCTACAGAAGAGGAACAATTTGATGTAGCGAAACTGTAAGTTTGATAACAATAAATTGAATTAATTGCATTTTAATTTTTGCGTATTGTGTGGACACGTTTATGTGAGGTGAATTGGTCCTACAGGTCTGAGACTTTTCTTTGGTCTAATTGATTCCAGATGCCGCTGAATTACAAAAAGAGGATAGGCAGACAACGTTTAAAGAAGGAGGAGCTTGAAAGATCAAAGCAGGCCATCAAGAACGGATTTTCTTTGACCAAGCATCGAAAGTGTTTGAAAATTCTCGAACAACAGTGAAAAAACCCATGCAGAATTCGAGATGGTCTCAATCCAATTATCTGGTCTGGTCTGGAATATGGCCAAGACACCTGGTCCCAGAACACAGTTACTGATTGTAACATTATTCCAACATACTTTACATAAACATAAGTACGATTTTTTCGATGAAACACACACTGGACAAAATCACCCCACATATGGTCTAAATCACCCCGCATCAAATTTTTATGTCCAAAAATCATCTCTTTTATTTTATGATATATTTGGTAGTTTAAAGCTTGATATGATGATTAAACATTTTCGATTGAGAGAAAACAAGTGATTTCCCCTACTTCACGCTACATATGAATACCAACATTACTCTCATTCAGACTGATTCTAATGCTATATGAATTGGTGAAATGGAAAAAAAAATATGTAATTTAGATCAAGCCAATTTTCAAAAATCTGTAAATCTATATGAAAACCAAAAAAACAACTGTAATCTGTAACTACAGATTCTCGGTTTCAAAAAGTCTGAAAAATATGTATAAATACAGATTATTCTGTTGATTTGGTAATCCTGCACCTCATTCGCTACTATTACTATTCTTCTTCGATACGGCTTCGATACGATCAGCATTTTTCCGAGGGTCCAGCCTTGACGACTTTATGGTTGCTGGGTTCGCCGTAGAGTTGCGCTAGTCCATCCTCCTTCTTCATGCCAAGCTGGATGAGCTTCATTTTGTTCTGGTGACATTTTTTCACGAGCCACAGAGAAAAACCATGTGCTTCGATAGAAAAAAATACTACCTTTTTGCAACAATTTTTTAATTTGCTCGATTAAAATTCTTAAGGAATTAATAGTTTCGTCATTCCACTTAATAGTTTAAATTTATTTCGATTCTTACATAACATTCTGTTTATTTTTTATTACACAACGTCGTCCGTTGGAGTCGGATAGGTGTGAGGTGGACTCTTTATTCATGCAACCGATAGAATATTGTTTCTCCCTCAGAAGATGACGCAAACAACAATCGTTCTTCCAAAAGTCCCATAAATTACTCTAAATGTCCGAAAGCTTAATCGATACACGCTATTAAAAACAAAAGTGGAGAACAAGTACCAAGGCGAATAAGTTCGTCTGGAGCAGCTACCCAGCATTGGGAAAATATATTGCCTTCGCCGAAGCTATGTGAACTCGCTGTGGCGCGCGCGGCAGCTCTAAACATAGGAATTACGTGGCAATCAAATTTCGCAAAATCAGAGCTCTGTCGCGGAAAATGAACAGCTCCCGAAACAATAAGCTTCCTCGCGCAGCCGACAACAACAACAACATCGCTGGGTGCAATCTGGTTGCGACAGGGTATTTTTGAGGGCGGGTGGAAATTCAAAAGGAAAATGAACAATGATTTATGCTGGCAGATAACGAAAGTCCCAGCTTTCCTTGTCTCTTTCTCCACAATTTTGCGCTCGTAAATTGTTTCAATATTTTTTATGACCTCAGGGTGGACCGAAACCAGAACCCGGGGGTCGAAATCTGCTGTCGGTTGAACTTTTATGGTTGCATCAAAACCGGTACCGCTTCGGAGCAATAATCTGCCGCTGCAGGACGCTTTCCTCTCTGATTTGGAGGGGGGGGGCGGCCTTCCGTCTGCTATAAGGCTAATTTTACTACACATTAAAACTCGAAAGCGAAACATGAATTTTTGCTGCCTCTGACTTCCGGGGGGAAGCGAGCGTGTACTTCGGAAAGCTTTCCTCGAAACGAGCGCAGAATATGGGAACTTTTCAACTTTTATCTAGCCTCGTAAAATTGTTCGCTCTTGTCATACACTTATCGACTTTCATCGCAACTCGCAAGAAGGTTGGCCCAGTTCTCGGCATATTCCTCCGAAAAGGATGATTCTAATCCGCCTTGATCGTTGCGTCTGAAAAGTGGTGCTGCTCGGAACAAGGGAAAACCGGAGAAAATATACTAATAAACCTTTCTTCCTAACACGGTCATAAACTCAACTTCCGAAAATGAGCATATGTTAAATGGGCTGATTTATATTGCCCCATTAACCGAGCAAAGCTTCGTAATTCGTTTCGCTCAATCGTCTCTACTTATAATTCCGAGCTGCAGCTGCCAGGGCTGCCGAAAGAGGTTGGAACGTTTGAGACAGAGAGACACTATCAATTCTACTCTACGACTTTTATGGGTGGCTCGATGGAGGGGGAGAAAGTGATGGTTGACCTTCTTTTTCTGTAATGTGACTATCAAGGCTATCGTATATTGGGTTAAGTACTTTGTATTCGCATAGAGATTTATCCGGTCAATAAAAAGACCTGAAATGGAGTCACTTTATATGCTGGCGGTTTTAGTTTATTAAAAATTTTGAACCATTCCCGTAAGAATACTTCTCTTTACCATCCCAATAGTTTGGGCTGTGATGTCCAGAATCTCATCTAATGAAAAATATATTTCAACAAATTAAAACTTTGTAGAAACAAATTGATTCGAAACACAGTCTACGGATTGCCACGAAAGAAAATCTGCCATCTCCGTCCAACTATTAGCTTTCTTGTAACATAATTTATTAGCCCATAAATCGGGCAACAGCTGCCTAATTGATTAATTGGCGAAATTAACTGTTCGAAATGTTCGACATTCGATCCGATTGGCCAATGTCCAGCAGCAAGAAAGATGATAAATGACCATAATACGGGAAAAGAATCACCCTAAATTAATATCAGTGGGCATGACACACAACACGCGTACTACGACGAATCCTGCCATTCCACCTTGCTCCCTTTCCCGGATCCGGTGGCCCCTGGAGGGTGCGTTTCATCATCGGTCAGTGTGCTCAAAGCTGCCTTGGGACTGGGAGTCCATTTTTTTCGACGTTTTTGCTTCATTTTCTCGTCCATTCTGCCGATAAAAAATTGCTTTCGATATTGATGCTTTGTGGGAGCTTCTGGCCCGAAATCATTCATCAGCTGACGTGACCAGACCAAACTGGACCGGGCCCCGTCCTGACAAACTGTCGGGTCATTTTTCAGAAGCTCGACTCGATCCGCTTCCCAGCTTCGCTGTGGGCGAGGGGAAATCGATTTTATCGCTTTTGTTGTTAAAGTAATTATTCCAAAATAACATGTATTTTCTCCGTGTGTCATTTTCATTTTCCCAAATTCGCTCGGAAACGACCGGGAGCCATCCGCATCCCTGTGTAAGATCAAAAGAATACGCGCTGTTGACACACACACACACACACACACGGTATTGATGAAACTACCCGTGATGAAGTCACAGTCACATTTCAGTGGAACCTCGAGGACGAACCATCGCCAGGGTGTCATTCCATTCCGATCGTTCATTCATCCGTGCAACAGCTTCCAAAGGTAGGGGAAAAACACATATGCATTCTGCGGTAGCAACAGTCGACAAAGCAAAAGGAGAAACACAAAATCAATTAACAGAGTGACATTTGCAAGGATTACCAGCAGCCCACGAGAGCACATCCTCACATCCCTCTCACCCCCGCTACGTCGTTATCATCGGCGCGATAGAGCGATAGTCACCACATCATCAAAAAGCGGTGAACGGATTTCTGACTGCTTCAAAATATTACGCCACGCCATATGTGTTGAACTTCGGAGTTTGCGTTTCGAATGGCTATGCGTGTATGTGTGTATGTGTGAGGGTGAGATTGTGAGTGTGTGGGGGAGATTGCGAGTTGCACGTTGCATTTCAGACATTTCAATGATGTTGCATCATTTAACGCGCATGCCTCAAACTGTACGAAAGTGTAAAGAGCTAAGGGTAAGGATATTGACAGCTGGATGTGGATGTTGTATCTCTTTTGGAACTGACATTTTTAAGTGTGATGGCACAACACAATACGATGGCATTCATTCATTTACAAGTAGTTTTATTATTGTCACCGTCAGTTGTACGCATCGAGTATTTAAGATAAAGGGTGTGTCACATCAAATTGCATCACGGAAAAAACGCTGTAGAAATTTAATTTTTAGGAATTATATCTTCAGCTATCGCTTATAATCAGATAAGAGTGTATAGATCACGTTGGCCATGCTTCACTGTAAGTTTTTCGTAAATTTGGAAAAATGTCGTCGAACGAAAAAGAGCGTCGTGAATTAATCCTGTGCACTCATTTCGAAAATCCGGAGTTGTCACATCGGGACATCGGTAAGATGCTGGGAATCGTCCAATCCACGGTCAGCAGAGTACTAAAACGATACTTCGAGAACCTAACCATCGACCGGAAGGTGAAGAACGGGAAAAATGGATGCTCCGTCAGTGAAAAAGATCACAAGCGCGTAGTTAAGCAGTTTAGACGTGATCCGAGAAGTTCGGTCCGGGATGTCGCCAATAAGCTGAATTTGCCAAGTTCATTCGTCCAGCGGATCAAGCAGCGGGAGGGCCTGCGTACATACAAGGTTCAGAAGGCTCCTAACCGCGACGAAAGGCAAAACATGGTGGGGAAGACGCGAGCCCAGAAGCTGTACACCAAAATGCTGACGAAGCCGCATTGCCTGGTAATAGACGACGAAACCTACGTCAAAGCGGACTTTCGTCAGCTGCCGGGCTTGTTGTACTTCTCCGCAGAGGACAAATTCAGCGTTCCGGAGGAGATTCGCAAGCAGAAACTATTCAAGTTTGCCAAAAAGTACATGGTATGGCAAGCGATCTGCTCTTGCGGAAAGCGGAGCGCCCCCTTCGTGATGACCGGCACGGTAAACGGGCAGGTTTACCTTAAGGAGTGCCTACAGAAGCGCTTACTACCACTATTGAAGCAGCACGAGGGCCCGACCATCTTCTGGCCGGATCTCGCTTCGTGCTACTATTCAAAGGACGTGTTGGAGTGGTACGAAGCCAACGGGGTCACCTTCGGGCCAAAGGAAATGAACCCGCCCAACGCGCCGGAGCTTCGCCCAATAGAGAAATATTGGGCGATTATGAAGCAGGCCCTCCGGAAGCACCCAAAAGTTGTCAAATCGGAGGCGGACTTCAAGAGAAAATGGGTTTCTGTTCATAAAAAAACTACAAGCTGACGTTGTACAGAACCTTATGGACGGGGTAAAGAGGAAGGTGCGAGCATACGGGCTTGAGCTCGAAGTATGAATAAAAAGAAAATGCCAAAAGTTGTTTAATAGTTTTTATTTTACTGTCTAAAATTTTCAAAAGGATCGGTCTACTGGGCGAATTTCTACAGCGTTTTTTCCGTGATGCAATTTGATGTGACACACCCTTTAATCACTTAAACAAAGATGAACGATGGTGCCAGTAGGTACATACGGATTTAGATAATAATTTTCAGTGCTAAACTAGCGGGGATTGCATAAATCTGGGAGAGAATTAACTAATTTAACTATTTAAATTTTTTTTAAAATTTGCCAATAATTAATTAAACCTTGCTGATCTGGTAGATATTAATTTGCCTCCCTAAATCACCATATCACCATTAGACGTCGACACTGTACATACGACATCGCGGATCTTGATATGTCAAATTCCTAATATGACGTAATACAGCTTCAATTACGATGCCTGAAAGCAGCTTGGTCAAATTTGAATGAAAATTTTTACTTCATGTTATTTTATTAATTAAAACACGTAACATTTAACCTTACTTGACCATTTCTACATAAATTACAAGACATTTCCACTAAAACAAAATAGACCACCACGAATGATGTATCCGATGAAATCTTTTTCGTATTATATTTACGAGTTTTAACTGCTCTAGAATCGTATTGCGAAATAGCTATTACTTATCAACCAAACAACCGGAGTTCAAATCCCATCGGAGCAGTTTTCTTAACCATCACCACCACTAATTTTTAAACATTTTTACACCCATCCACTAAAAGTAAATTGAATAATTCCTATCTCTAGAAGCATAAATGTTTTTATATATACAGGGTTTTCCAACTTTAAATTCCGAAAGTAAATTGAAATAAAACACACTTAGAATTCGAATTTCGATGAAACTTTTGTTTCAAATTAAAGTTTGGTTTATGCCATTATGTGTGAAATACAACATCATTCAAATGTCCACCTAGGGCTTCCTCGCACACCTTGATCCGGAACAGGTAATTTTCGATGACTTTTCGGCACATATGGGGCGGTATCTCGGTCATAATTCCACGAATGCTGTCTTTCAAATGTTCACGAGTTTGCGGAGAGTTGGCATAGACACGGTCTTTCGCATAACCCCACAAAAAAAAGTCTAGCGGGTTCAAATCGCATGATCTGGACGGCCAATTGGCATCACCAAAACGCGAAATTATGCGTCCCTCAAATTTCGTTCGCAATATGGCCATGTTCGGTCGTGTTGTGTGGCACGTGGCGCCGTCCTGCTGAAACCACATGTCATCCGTACCCATATCTTCAATTTGTGGCAAAAAAAAAATCAGTTGATACAAATGGCGATACGCAAGGTTATAAAAATGATTATAACCTCACGAAAATTCTCCGCCATTCGTTATTTTTTTATTGCCTGTAATAAATTGTATATATGTATGACAATAGTTGTACTAGATGCATTTGTAAGTCTCATATTCATATAAACGGATTCGCAAGCAATAGTAATGTATGTATTGGATTTTTACGCGGTTGATATGTACCGCGTGAATTTCGAAATCCGCGTGAATTCCGAGATCCGCGTAAATTCCCAAAACCACGTAAAAATAGATTGTGTATATTCCTAAAACCACGTAAAAAGTTAGGCGCATCATATACCACCCAAAATATGGGATATATGATGCTATATATGTTTGCTAAGTATTCGGATAATAGGTGGCTTTTCTCCAATGCATAACGTGGTAATGTATAAATTGTGTTGAAAGAAAAACAAACTATGATTCTAACTGAACACTGTTATGCAAAATGAGCATTTCTGATATTCTGTTCTGTTATCTGTTTTTATGAGGCTTTAAACTTTTGCGGTTCATTCACCTCTAATTCTGGTATACAAGATAATAGAACTTCCATATTTTCCAGAAACAATATAATCACTTTCATTTTCGCTTTGGGTTTTTACGCTGTATAAAAACAATAGAAGCGATAGTAAATATATCTTTGATCCTTCAAGAATTTGGAGGTACTCTTTTCATCAGTGAGTTCTTATAGTGCAATGAGAAGTACAAAAAATGCGTTAATGTATCTGATTGAAAAGTACAAGTTTTTGTAATACACTGCGTTTCATAATTATAGAACCACTCCATTTCTTTGAGTTTCCTGGGATATGTAAGAAGTCGGTTGAATTGAAGTATATAGCTTAGAATACAATAACTATCTTCATTTATAAGACGGGCCATTTGAATTTTATTGTTGTGTTCAGGCGCGAAACATTCAAAAAACTAAATTTACAGTGTTTCATAACTATAGAACCAGATGGAAAATTTCTCATTTCTTTACGAAATTACCGTCAATTTCACATGAATTACAATAAGTTTCTAATTCGTAGTTCATCTTGATTTCTCAATCAGTTCAAATAACCCATTCGAGGTGGTTTCGACCAAGCTGCGCTATGTTTTAGTGTGTATCGATCACTCCTCATATGTTCTTGATAGGGGTTTGATCTGGTAAATATGCTGACTAGTCCAGAATCTGAAGCCCCCATTTAATAAACCATGCCATGACTTTCCGGATGTTTTGGATTGAAGCAAAAACAGAAGTAAATGATTCTGAAGTACTTCATTGTAGTTCTGACTGTGCATTTGTGTGCACTTTCCAGTGCATTTCGGGCAGTGATAAATTGTAATTGGTACAATAGTACAATCAGTGATGCCAAACTATGAGGTCGAAGTGTCCTACTATGTATTGAGGCCAGTACGGCACTCATGGCTGTCAGAGTGTTAAATAGTGGTGTCGCCTAAACTTTGTCAAATCCCACGAAATAATCTGTCGACTGATGAAAACAGAAAAAGATGCCGGTTTTACAGAAGGATAGTTATCCTATGAATATGACCAGACGAGGAAAATCAGGGTTTCAAGACAAATAAACTAAAAATAGAAATATTGAGATAACGTCATAAGGACAGTTATAAAACTTAGTGTATCGAAAAATAACCTCACTAGAGACGAATGAACTAAACCCTCTTAAAGCCAAAAAGAAGAAGAAGAAGAAAAATTACCTCAAACATTTGATACGTTATTACTCACAAACGGGTACATCTTTTCTGTACGTATATTGACTACATGTTTTGTTTAGTTGTCGAAAATATAAGAGAAGGTCACTTGTTTACGTTTGTAAAGTTATTTTCAAGATGCCGCAAATTGAATTGCAATCCGAAAAAAAATTTTTTTTTTTTCACATTTGGTGTACCGCGAAGGGGGTCACGAATTCCGTACAATAAAAATAGAATTGTTTTGAGAGAAAATCACAGTTTCGATTATCGAAAATCTGTAGAAAAAATTGAATGCCTAAAAAGAATTGATGGTTCGCTCGTATTTTCTGCTCTTCGATGCCTTGTTTCTAACGTGCTCACTATGCCTCACAGGACTCCAGAACGCTGCCAGGGCCTCAGCTTTACACTGATTCATTGGGGAAAGTATGCTCCAGTAGTCGTTGACGACTGTTTCGGTGAGAAAATTCGGCCAAAAAGTGCAAGTCTGGTAAGCAATGTGCACATGTGACTTGCGGTCTTCTACTTTTCTCACAAAAGAGATCATAAATTCTTAAATTTATTTGGACGAATGCTTGAAGAATAGATTGCTTCCATCGTATAGCACATCTGACCAGATTTGGCAATGACTCATTACTCCATGTTTACTCTTCAGTGGTTCGCAGAAAACAACAAGATGTATTTCGAAGAAGACATCGGCCCATCAAATTGCTCCCAACTCCGACCAATCGAATGTAACTGAGCAGTTTTCGAGGACATACACAAGAAGTGTGGTGCAGTGTATCGGAACATGTCAGACCTCTAGAAGAATGGCAGGTCAGCTGCATCCGGGACGTGCACGGAGGCTATTGTGCAGAACTTGATGGGAGGTATCAAAGCCGAGGTACGACAATTGTATAGAAATCAGCGATCTGCATGAATTATTCATTTACTATGCTATACGCAATAATAAGACGTGTTTAACCAAAATTTCAACAACCTATTCGCATTTTCTTTAAATCTTTTACTGTTTCAGGTTACTTTTCGATACACCCTTCATTTCAACGAATACGGAGCAACTAGTTCCGTAGTTTGCTGTGCGTGGTCACCCTTGTGCAGAAATGTTTATCATCGCATTCAGATAATGATAGTGTTCTCTAGTTATTGAAGCGTCAGCTTGAGCACTACAATAAATCAAACTAATGGCCACAGTGGTTTGTGCATCCGTGGTCGAGTGGTTAGCGTCTCACATTCTCGTTCTGGCCGGGGGATTTTTCGTTAAAGAAATTTCCTTCGACTTGCACTTGCACCTATATATTCCAAACGAAAATTAAAATGACAGATCCAGGCAACCATTGAATGTGAGCAAATGAACTTTTGTCCTTCAATATGTTTTGATGTTTATTTTTTCCACCCAGTGTCATTTTCATTTTGATTATCGGAAACGTCAGAACTGAATTTCATTTCAGCCAAATGAATATCAGCTGTTGTTTACTTCTAAATTGAGGCTGCTGTGTGCGGTTGGGATTGCAGTTGCCGGATGCCGTAATCGGAAATACCTTATGAAATTCCCGATGTCGCAAATGACTTGACGGTAGCTAAAACCACACGTTGTATCCATTCTGCATTTGCCGTTGCTACCGTCTCGCCAAATAAAATTTATTTACTTAAATTCACTGCCAGAACGAATATCGTCTCGGATGTGATGAATATCAATTTGTTGCTTTTGATATCCAAAGTATAAATAACAGCGAAGTTATGAACCCCACTCAATGTCGCATTCATTCATTATAGCAAATTTGCTCATGCAACAGCGATATGAACAAAATGAACTCGTTTGTTATTGTCATCAAAATAATGAGGGCAATGTGTTTCATGCTGAAAAAAAGTCAAAATCATATTCGTTTCTCGTGAATATTTGTTGATATTCTGAGACACTGTTCAAGAGCTTGCCCCTCGGAATACATTCGAGGCGTGTTATTTGGCTTAAGAAATCTCAACCAAGTAATAATAAATGACGCTAGTTAATGCATACGTTGAGACGGCAAAAGTTCCACAAGGGAACGTTTACGCCATTCAAGAAGAAGGCCACAGTGGTTTGGTGGCTCCTTGAGCTTGGGTAGACTGTAGACTTCGTAGTTGCTCTTCATGATTGACCTGAATCAGCGAAATTGCCCAAAGAACACATTGAATGGCACTCGGGAGTGGAAATCCACTTTCATTGTGCAAGTTAAACTCAGAACCGTTCTAAGTTTAAATCTACACAAATAAAAATGCATCGCCAAATGAGTTGTTAAGCGCAAAACTCGTGAAAGGATTCCGATTTGAGCTGTCTTTATTTCATTGTACTCGTCTCTGTCCATAGATCATTGTTACGGCGAGAAAAATCGGAAGCTTCGAAAGTAAATGGTAAAATTCGAAAAAAAATATAATTCCAATATGTTAAAAATTTACATCGTTATAAGCCTTATTAGTACATTCGAAAACGGTGATGGATTTTCAGGTGGAATAAAGCACTTTGAACATCAAAATTATAACTAGAAAATAACTTTTTTCGAATCGAATATGTATTCCATGTAATGGAGTAACATATTTGAATCGTTTGTTTGAGAAACCCCAAAAACGCCATTTCTATCAAAATTGACAGATTTTAGCAGATTTTGAGTCCTTAATCAACTGTCAACATTTCAGAAAAAGTTAGTTCTGCGAACCTTTTTAAATTGGGGTTGCAAAAATTCGGTTGATTGAGAAACCCCATAAGTCCCTGGCTGTAAAGAACAAAGAACTCTAAGCTGAGTGTCAGGCAAAGCCCCGTAGTACTTTTCATATATTGGGTAAAATTGGTTGAAATTACCAAGATACCATTTGTTGGAGGACCTGATCAAAATTTTGAGAAAAACAGTTTTTAGTCGTTTTCTCGCATGTGCGTCAAGTGGACTTATGGGGTTTCTCAAACAAACGATTCATTTATTGCAAGAGACAAATCTTAGGAAATATATATTAGGTTGGGGAAAAAGTAATCCATTATCCTTGGATGAAATTCAAACCTTTTTTATTATGCTTTGGATTTTTCGATTTGGATCAAATATGTATCGTTTTGTTGTAATATTTGGCAACATTCTAAAGGTAGCTTCATAATATCTCTATCATAGAAGCCTTGGCCCTCTTTGGCGAAAAACTCTAGCAATAGATTTTTACAATTTTCTCTTGATCCTAATTTCTTATCATTCTGGAAATTTTGCAATGCGAGAAAAAGGTGATAATCGATTGGTGCCAGGTCCGGATCATATGGTGGATGCATTAAAACATCCCAATCAAGCTCTCGGAATTGTGTGGCTTTGTGTTGCCCTGATGGAACATCTTTTTTATTGGTACATTCTGGACGTTTCTGGTCAATCGCTAGCTTCAAACGGTCCACAGTAAAGATCTGAATATAATGCATTCCACTGGAATTTTTTTTTTGACAATTAGAAAAAAAAAATTCAGAAAAAAAATATTAAAGATAAATTAAATTGCACGTATTTTACTGATGCAGTATAGGCACCATAAACACCATTCAAAATTTCATCGGCCTGGCTTGCATTTTCGCCTTTATAAAAGAAAAAAGTGTAAAATGTACCGAATTTTCTCTTTGTTGACCTCCATTATTAACACTCTGCAACCCACAACTGAATGGAACAAACAAAAAACTGCAAAAGATTTTCGTAGTGAGAAATGTCACCTTTACAACGAGCCTGAACCTGAAATTGTCTGATCGATATTACGCAAGAATCTAGTACCGTGAAATTAAAGGACAACTTTTTCCCCAACCTAATATAAAATGGAAAAATAACACATGTGAATATATATGTGACTAGATCACTCGGCAAACTTCGTCCTGCCCAAAATTTATTTTTTGTTATCAATACCTTCAAACAGGGTTGCCAATAATATTTTTGAAAAAACTAAAACAAAAAAACTGGAAGAAAACTGGATCCTGTGAAACCTTTTTATTTTAAGAAGACCGGCTATGATTTATGTAAATTGATTTTTTTACCCATGAAATGCTTGAGAAATAGATTTTTTTATGTTTCGTGTAGTATTTATATGTAGCTCATAAAACTGTAAATGTAATTACTGTGAAACAATATTTGAGGGATAGTTTTATTTGGACAAAACTTGAGAGTTTCGTATTTATCGCTTCATAAAATCCATAAAATCGTTGATAGAAGAGCGTAACAAAACTGCGTATAGTTCGATACCTCAAAAAGGTACGGATAAGCATGAGATACGAGGTAAAATACCAAAAAATATACCATAAACAACTTCTCATAATAGTATTTTAATATTCAAATAACCACAAATAAAGTTGCTCAAGTATTTACTTTGGTATTGAAATTATAACATTTTGGTATTGAGAAGCTATTTCTCTCAATATTTTTTGGTATTATTCATTGCTAATTTACATCTTATATTAGGCTTGTTCAAACCAAATTTTGGTATCAAGATCAAGCTGAGGGATCCTTAAATATTTCCTCTAGCTCGAGAAAAGGGTTTTTGAAAAAATATGCATAATATGCTTTCTTGCAAAATATACACTATGGTTCACATGCATTTTATGCATTAGCTATTTAGGGGAGTTTGTTTGCATTAATTAAATTAATTATATTTAGAACTAAAATTCCTTTGAGTGACTATGAGAAACTAATATCCATTTGTTGTAAACGGAAGCAAGGTTACTTGGGTTTTATACTCATATCAATTAAAGTCAATGGAAACCATTTACTCTATGATCTTCTGAACTTCAGAAAGTTTTGGAGGATCTATAACATCTGATGTTTATATAAACTCAGAGCCAGCATAGCACGCGGACTCTATGAACTATTTCGGGTCAGTCTCCTTTCTATGAGCATTGTACCAGTCGCGAATGGAATGGTAGATCAATTGGCCTGAACTTCAGAATGGTTTGGAACATCCGATATTTATATAAATTGAAACACAGTGTAGCACATTGATTCATGGGTAGGTTGTTAAATAAAATGAACAATTGAGTGATACCCTGTTTTAAAAGTAGTTTGATAAGTTTCCACCATTCGGGGAAGCTCTTCGTTTTGGAATTTTCGACAAAACACCAACGGATTGAATAAAATGGAAAGAACCGAATTACAACCTTGCCTGCCGCAGAAAAGAGAGATCGATCCAGAGATCGATGATAAATGTCAAAAAATAAAATTACATAAGGGAAAGGAAGAGAGAGGGACAGATAATATTTATCATTGTAAATTTATTTTACATAAATTGGATAAAACTAGGGGACACATATGAAAAACTGGATAAAGCTGGACGATATTCAAAAAAAAAAAAAACTGGAAGATTTTAGGATTCAACTGGATAACCGGATCGAGAAAAAAAAACATGAAGAATCCAGTTTAAACTGGAATATTGGCAACGCTGCCTTCAAACATTCACGTTTTCTTACTAAGCGCACGTTCATGGGTCCAATCGCTGTTCATTGATTGACTTTCTAATCGACCCTTCAAAAACACCTTTTACTATAAAATTTCTAGTACTTCTACCAAAACTCGTCACTATTCAATTCGCTTGATTAGTTCTCGAGTTATGCAACTAACACCAACACCTTCACACGCTAAATGTGGCTCTATTTGTTTGATTAGTTTTCCAGTGATGCAGAAATTTGTGTTTCATTTGTATGGCAGCCCCCTCTTAGAGAGGGAGGTGGAGTGTCTAACCCACAACTGTAACTGTAATTACTGTGAAACAATATTTGAAGGATAGTTTTATTTGGACAAAACTTGAGAGTTTCGTATTTATCGCTTCATAAAATCCATAAAATCGTTGATAGAAGAGCGTAACAAAACTGCGTATAGTTCGATACCTCAAAAAGGTACGGATAAGCATGAGATACGAGGTAAAATACCAAAAAAAAAACCATAAACAACTTCTCATAATAGTATTTTAATATTCAAATAACCACAAACAAAGTTGCTCAAGTATTTACTTTGGTATTGAAATTATAAAATTTTGGTATTGAGAAGCTATTTCTCTCAATATTTTTTGGTATTATTCATTGCTAATTTACATCTTATATTAGGCTTGTTCAAACCAAATTTTGGTATCAAGATCAAGATGAGGGATCCTTAAATATTTCCTCTAGCTCGAGAAAAGAGTTTTTGAAAAAATATGCATAATATCCTCTTAGAGAGGGAGGTGGAGTGTTTAACCACCATAGAAACATTTATTGTACCCTAAAACCTCCATATGACTAATTTGGTTTCATTCGCTGATTAATTCTCGAGTAATGCAAAAATTTGTGTTTCATTTGTTTGACTCCTCTCTTTATAATATTCAGGGCCATACAATTTTACTTTAATTGACACATCATCACTCAATAATGAGCCTATCGCCTTTCAATTTACTGCAAACTCGTGCAGACTGAAACTAGTGCTACACTCTCTTCACGCTCAATAAAGAGAATAACTTTTCACCTACATACAGTCTCGTTTCTCATCACGTCCATTTCTTTCATTCTCCACACCGAAGTGAAATTATCGAATCGTCAAATGAGAAATGAAAGGTGTTTTATATCGAACGTAAGTCATTGATATTCACATAACGGCAATATCGCGCAATGAGCTCTTTTTATCATTTGATCCAGCATGAGGCAGCGGTAGATAGACCTGATATACGAGGTATGGCTATTCAATAACGAGACTGGTTACGAAAAAGGGTTTTTTTTTTAATTTACGGTACAACGATATGCTCCCCTTCAATATACTCCCCTTGGCTCCTCACACACCTTTCCATACGTTTTTTCCATTGTTCGAAGCAGTGCTGAAACTCTTCTTTTGTGATGGCGTCCGAAGGCCGCGTCGCTTTTTCCTTCGCTTCTTCTACGGACTGAAATCGGGTACCTTTCAACACGGATTTGATCTTGGGGAATAGAATAAAGCCGCATGGGGCTAGATCTGACGAGTACGGGGCATTTTCGAGCACTGGAATGCCCTTATCGGCTAAAAATTGCTTCACCGACAGCGCGTTATGGACAGGTGCGTTGTTGTTCGCGTTTTTCGTCACACATGATTTCCGACGCGTACTACAAACCACGTTCCATTCAAACCACTGCTGCTCGCAAACTACTATAGTGACAAAAACGTGCTTCAAGCTAACGAAGGCACTATTCGTTTTCTCCCCACCCCTCTAGGGCGCCCTTCAGGCGCGCAGTCTCGTTATTTAATAGCCATACCTCGTAGCCTGATCAAAATGTTTCTCTGTGGAATGTGGAATGTTCTCTAGCTATTGAAAGACCCCTCATCTCACGAGAAACATGTGAAATCAAATAAAATATGTTCGAAGTACTTGGAGTAATGCGTTGTATCATCAATCATCAATTTTTAAAAGGTTCCTCGAGAACATTCGAGGATGTAGGTAAAATAGAAATGAACCTGATTGAGGATATTTATTTTCATTTGGTTTAAATGAAAACTGTCAATAACATTTATAATAACTATTTCAAATGTAGCATATATTTACCTTTTCAGCGAAGGTTTATAATTGAAAATAATAATTGAGTCTATATTCCATGTTCCCGAGATGGAAAATGGAAGGTGGGAAGATTTTTTAAATATGTGACGTCACAGATTTTGTTTATGTATAGTCCAATACATAGGAAAAGTGTTGTTATTAAAGGTAACAATAAGCAAATGAAATGAACGAACTAGTTTTTTTCCTCAATCAATGCTAGAGTTCAAAATCAAATCATTAACAGAAACTGAAATTTCAGTATTTTTGAAGTTTACGTCGACCAAAAACGTAAACGAACAAAGTCAGAGTCTCATTCGCTATCCAACTCTTGACAAGTAAAGTTCAGTGTCGTCATTGTGCGTTGCCACTTTTACTATTGTGCGATTGGTGTAGTGTACGAGTGAAGGTCATTGCTGTCCGCTTTCGAATTGACCTTTTGTGAAGTGGAACAAAGGAAGCAGCGCTCTTGCAGCTTGCAGCCCTTGGCGGCTGTTGAACATCGGCATAACGGGATCGCCATCGTGTGGCTGTCGTTAACGGGAATTATCATCACGTGACCGTGTGAGCTATTCTTGCGCTATTGTGTTGATCCATAGCGCGTAGCCTCTGTCTCTCCCTGGTTAGGGCAGTAGAGCGCAGTATCGGAACAACTTTTATATTAAGGTACACATATTTAATATTAATATTATTATTCAACTCATTTGTTCATTGTTTAATATTATTATCATAATTTATTTTTGTTTTGTTATTTTTTTTTCTCGAGATTATTGTTAAAATCAATAATATATTAAAAATAAGACAGAAATTTTTGTAAAATGGAGGATAGTGGAGGATCTCCAGAGATGGAGATCTCCGATAATGAATCCCATTTAAGATCTGGGAAAAAACATAAACGAGTCCCTCAAAAAGAAGATAATTCTTCTGGGGACGAATCTGCTCATCCTTCCAAGCCCCCCTCTAAGAAAATAGCAAGCCTCCCTTCTGAACCGACTGTTACTTCCACTCCCCCTCTCCCATCATCGATTTCGCTTCCCCCTTCTGATGTTTCCGATCCAACCCAATCTTCGTCCTCGTCCTCGTCCTCGTCTTCTCCCTCTGTTGTTTCCGCTCCACGTGTCAGAGTTTATCCAGAAGATGCACCTGGAACTGGCCCGTGGGTTGTTTTCCTCCGGCCAAAACCAAAAGGAAAAAGCCTTAACGTGATTCAGATCATGAAAGATCTGGCCAGATACACTTCTGTATCTGAAATTCGCAGGGTTAGACCGAACAAATTTCGGGTTGTCGTGAATGAACGGAAACACGCAAACGAGATTGTTGCTGACCAACACTTCACTCTCGAATATAGAACATTTATACCCTCCCATAACGTAGAAATTGAGGGGGTGATAACTGAAACGGGTCTGACGAGCGAACAAATAAAAAAAGAAGAAAAAGGCAAGTTCAAGAAGCTTTCCTCAATGGAAGTAAAGATCTTGGACTGTCGCCAACTCGGGAAACTCTCCCATGATGGGGACCAAACTAAATTTACGCCGTCAGACTCGTTTCGAGTCACCTTTGCTGGTGCCGCCCTCCCTGACTACGTTATGGTGGACAAATTGAGACTACCTGTGCGACTCTTCGTGCCAAAGCCCATGACTTGCAACAAATGCAAGTCAGTTGGTCACACTTTAGATTATTGTACCAACAAGGAGCGCTGTGCCACTTGCGGAGAGCAACATGAGGGGAAATCCTGCAGTGCGACTGAGCATAAGTGTCCATATTGCGGAGGATCCCCACACGCGCTCTCAGCTTGTGAAACTTACAAGAGTCGCTGGGAGAAACAGAAGCGCTCTTTAAAGGAACGCTCGAAGCGCACTTTTGCGGAAATTTTAAAGGGCGCTTCTCCACTGGCCCAACAACAACAACAACCAATCTCAACATACAATATCTTTTCCACGTTGCCAGTTGATGAAATGGAAGCGGACACAGCTAACGGGGGCACACCGTTTATTTTCAAAGGGAATCCCCGGCGCAAAAATGTGACCACTCCCAAAGTTCAAGAACAAGTCCCCCCGGTGATACCCCCAGTTAGCTTGCCTAAAAAATCGAGTGCAGCGGACAAGCAAAATCAGGTTCCTCCTGGCTTCCGTGGGAATAGTTCACCTTCGAACGACCCAGCACTCGAGGGGACATCAAAAACCCCAACTGTCCCTGTTTTTCCGTCCAGCTCAACTTCCCAATCGGGATTTATAAAGTTGTCTGACCTTTTGGATCAAATCTTCAAGTGTTTTAATGTTTCCGACTCCATCAGAACCATTGTCATCTCAATGCTTCCAGTATTAAAGACAATTTTGCAACAATTGATGCAAACATGGCCCCTCCTTGCAATGATTATCTCTCTTGATGTCTAATTTAGATAGAGAGGTCGGGATATCACTGTTTTTCAGTGGAATTGTCGTAGTCTTATCCCTAAATTGGATACATTCAAATTTTTAATTCATAACTTCAATTGTGATGTTTTTGCTCTGTCCGAAACTTGGCTTTCTTCGCGAGATGATATCTCTTTCCACGATTTTAATATTATACACTTGGACCGCGATGACAGATACGGAGGGGTACTATTGGGGATCAATAAGTGCCACTCATTTTTTCGAATTGACCTTCCACCTATTGGAGGGATCGAAGCTGTTGCTTGTCATGCAAACATCAGAGGCAAAGACCTCTGTATTGTCAGCTTGTATTGGCCTCCGAGAGCTGCGGTTAGCCGCAAACAACTTCACTCCTTCCTGAGCCACGATTAATCTTGGGAGACTTCAACTCTCACGGAACTGCCTGGGGGGAACCGTACGACGATAATCGTTCATCGTTGATATATGACCTTTGTAACAGCTTCAATATGACCGTTTTGAACACTGGGGAAACAACACGTGTGCCTAAACCTCCTGCTAACCCAAGTGCTCTTGACCTCTCGCTTTGCTCGAATTCACTATCGTTAGATTGCAAGTGGAATGTAATCCAGGACCCCAACGGTAGTGATCACTTGCCAATCAAAATGTCCATCACCATTGGGTCTAATTCTTCTGAATCTATAAACATGGCATATGACCTTACAAGACACATTGACTGGAAAAAATATGCGGACGCGATTGCTCTAGCCATCAATTCCAGAGATGGTTTACCTCCATTGGAGGAGTATAACTTCCTTTCTCGTTTGATCTATGACAGCGCGGTTCGCGTTCAAACGAAACCCATCCCAGGTTCCACTATTCGTCGAAGGCCTCCCAATCTATGGTGGGATAACATATGTTCGAAGCTTTATGTAGAAAAATCGAATGCATTTAAAGCTTTTCGGAAACGTGGAACCCCTGAAAATTTTCAGACGTATTTGGACCTTGAAAATCAATTTAAAAACTTGATCAAAGGGAAAAAACGTGCTTATTGGCGAAATTTCGTGGGAGGTTTGTCACGAGAAACGTCAATGAAAAAATTATGGAAAGTGGCTCGAAACATGAGAAATCGCTCTTCAACGAATGAAAGCGAAGAATATTCACATCGATGGATTTTGAATTTTGCACGGAAGGTTTGTCCTGATTCCGCTCCTGTGCAAAAAATTGTTCGAGATATACCACAAGATAGGTGCGATCTTGATTCCGAGTTTTCGATGGTAGAATTCTCTCTTGCTCTCCTTTCATGTAACAATTCTGCTCCGGGATCGGATAGAATTAAGTTCAACTTGCTGAAAAATCCTCTTGATGTGGCGAAACATCGCTTGTTGAACTTATTCAACCGGTTTCTGGAGCATAATATTGTTACAGATGATTGGAGACAAGTACGAGTTATAGCTATTCAAAAACCCGGAAAACCCGCGTCTGACTTCAATTCGTACCGCCCAATAGCAATGCTGTCTTGTATACGGAAATTGTTGGAGAAAATGATCTTGTTTCGCCTTGATCGATGGGTTGAAACGAATGGCCTACTCTCAGATACACAATATGGGTTCCGCAGGGGCAAGGGGACGAATGATTGTCTTGCGTTGCTTTCTTCAGAAATTCAAATGGCTTACGCCGAAAAAAAACAAATGGCTTCAGTATTCTTGGACATAAAGGGGGCCTTTGATTCTGTTTCAATAGAGGTTTTGTCAGACAAATTACACTCTCGGGGTCTACCGCCTCTATTGAATAATATGTTATATAACTTGCTTTGTGAGAAACATTTGAACTTTTCTCACGGAGATTCGGCAGTAAGTCGGGTCTCTTACATGGGCCTCCCCCAGGGCTCATGTTTAAGCCCCCTTTTGTACAACTTCTATGTAAGCGACATCGACAATTGCCTTACACAAAATTGCAGCCTAAGACAACTTGCAGATGATGGAGTGGTGTCTGTCGTAGGATCAAACGAATCCTACCTGCAAGGACCCTTACAAGATACTTTGAACAATTTTTCAACCTGGGCCATTGGGCTAGGGATCGAATTCTCCACGGAGAAAACAGAGATGGTGGTTTTTTCTAGGAAGCATAGACCAGCAAAACCAAAGCTTCAACTTTTGGGTAAACCGATCACTCATGCTATGTCATTCAAGTATCTTGGGGTCTGGTTCGACTCCAAATGTACTTGGGGGGCCCATATTAGGTATCTGAGTAAAAAATGCCAACAAAGAATAAACTTTCTCCGTACAATTACCGGCACCTGGTGGGGAGCCCATCCCGAAGATCTTATAATGTTGTATCAAACAACTATTCTCTCAGTGATGGAGTATGGCAGTTTCTGTTTTCAATCAGCTGCCAAAACACACCTCATTAAACTCGAGCGAATTCAGTATCTTTGTCTCCGTATTGCGTTGGGATGAATGCCCTCAACGCATACCATGAGTCTCGAGGTTTTGGCAGGCGTACTCCCACTAAAAGATCGCTTCAATTTATTATCTCTTCGGTTCCTCATCCGGTGTAAGGTTATGAATCCATTGGTGATCGGAAATTTTGAGCAATTGGTCGAGCTAAATTTTCATTCTGGATTCATGAGTTCATATCATGAATTCACCTCTATGCAGGTTGTTCCTTCTTCGTATATTCCCAACCGTGTTTGTTTTCCTGACTACATCAATTCCTCTGTACATTTTGATCTGTTCATGAAGGAGAAAATCCATGAAAATCCAGATTATCTTAGATTGGGGTTCGTTCCTACAATCTTCAATGCAAAGTATGGGCGTATCAATTGTGATAATATATACTTTACTGATGGGTCCTCTATGAATGAGTCCACAGGATTTGGAGTGTTCAACGTATTTTTTAGCACCTCACACAGTCTTCAGAATCCTTGCTCGGTATATATTGCTGAATTGGCAGCGATATACTGGGCGCTGGACAGCGTCGCCTCACGACCTGTTGAACACTATTACATTGTAACGGATAGTCTTAGCTCTGTCGAAGCTATCCGTTCAGTGAGGCCGGAAAAGCACTCGCCAAGGTTATCACGAGCACGTTGTTTGGTCGTGCACGGTGTATCTGGTCGCCAGATCGAATTTAGAAAACTCCCTTCGGGCCCGAGGAAGACAGCCCAATGTGCCGGTGAGAGATGTGTTGGCTCGGTTAGACCTTGATTACATGTCCCATATATATGTTTTCCTTAAAGCTATAGATCTTCGTGTGTGATTGTCCCTACATCCTTATACCCTCCTTTCCTTCCTTTGCGGGTAATTCGTCCCCTTGCTATAAATAGTAGAATAAGTTGAAATGTAAATAAACTATAGATATACGAATAGATTTAAGAATTGAGTGCTCATCAACAGTGTTACAATTTCCTTATATCCCATCCTTCTCCTAAAAATATGTCACCCTTCTAAACTCGAGTACACCGCGAGTAATCGGTTTTCCACCTTACTAACCATAGATGTAAGAAAATTGTTATATATATATATATATATATATATATATATATATATATATATATATATATATATATATATATATATATATATATATATATATAGTTTTAAAATTATATTTTAGAATTCGGCTCCTTAAAACTTAAGTAACTGAGCCTGTAAAAATAAACGAATTAATAAAAAAAAAAAAGTCAGAGTCACACAATCTTTTGTTCCTTTGACGGGTAAACATTTGACAGTGCATGGTAAAAAAGGTTGCAAGTTGCAAGGTTGCAAGTCAAACTTCCATGAAGTTGCTCTAGAATCCAAACATAGTAGACATTAGAATACTATTTCTGAAAACAAAGAAAAAATTAAACATTTAGTTCATGATATGTTCTGTTTTTTTTTGTTCTGAACTCGAAAAATATGATTTGGAAATCTGTAATTAGCTTCTGTACATCCTCTTTCAACGTTATTCGTTGACACATTCAATTTTGTACCATTTGAGTAACTGACTGGTATGCCTGGTATGTGAACTTCCTATCTTCCTGGCTACAAACACAAACAAAGTTCAACACAACCAAAACCCGTGAATCTTCCCACCTTCTATTTTTCATCTCGCATTGTTCCAGCATCTGACGGCCTTACTGTAAGGTACTGTAGATTTGGGGGCCAATGAATGTATGGGAAAAAATCGTCCCTAAAATTTCAAAAAGTTACCCTATACAAAATGTTCACCATCTCGAAAAAACACCCTATGCCGAATTTCAGCTCAATCGGACTCAAGCGTTCAAAGTTTGAGTTTTTTGAAAATCAAAAAATTACCCAAGGCGGGGAGTAAACGAAATCGGGGTTTTCGAAAAAAAGTTGTTGCTTTGCATGATACTGAGCTAATATTTTGCATAGGGCATATTATCGTGCAAATCAACATTTCGTAGCAAGTTCCGAATGAAAAATCGAGATAACTGTTTTTATTGGCACCCAAAATCATACTTTTCGTATCGGATTCCGACATTTGGCTTAAAAAAAATCGAAAACCCCGATTTCCTTTACTCCCCCCTTGGGTGATTTTTCGATTTTCAAAAAACTCAAACTTTGACCGCTTTGCGTCACTCTTCCTTTAGTCCGATTGAGCTGATATTTAGCATAGGGTGTTTTTTCGAGGTGGTGAACATTTTTTATGGGGTAACTTTTTTGAAATTCGAGATGACCATTTTCATTGGCACCCTACTATAGATACTATGAGGTGTTTTCATGAACACGGAAGTCCAAACAATTGCTCAAAACAATAAAATCTCAACAACGGATTGCTCGAAACTTTGGTGTGATAGTCAGCAATGTTCAAGGCCTTGAGACACAAAGGTATAGTGTTGAATGACGAATAATACATGTCATCGTTAAGAATTATTCTCCAGAGCCATTTATTTTGTTTTTTATGAAACATTTGACTACAGTCACAAAACCAACTTCGACGGATCTTCGATACAAACATTATATTTCAGCATGTCGTTTCTAAAATTCAATGAGATTACTGCATTCAGGGTAAGAGTAAACACGAAAAACTGCAGCTTACGGCATCGACATAATGGTTCACTTTACGCCCACATCCATCGCTTGGTTCAGTCTTACCCGGCGGCTGCAGCCGTCCACCGCAAATTGCAATGAATCCTGGGAAGATGGCAGCCAATCCTAGCCGGTTGGTGGTTAATCTCCTTGCCCGCCGAACTCCCAGCGGCACCACGGGGCGATCGACCTTATCGTTTTACCACGATAAAACCCGTTCGAACTCCGTTGGACCTCATTAGCATTTGATTAAAGCACAAGCGGCTTTGTGGTTCCCGGCCCTGCAGTCGGTCAGGCCGGAACCCGGACGATAAAGTTTCCACAAACCGGGCCAGAGTGTGTGCCGATAGTGCCGAACGGTGTTGGTGTTTTGTGAGAACACACATTTCAAGCTCGATTGAAGAGGTAATTTTCAGCAGGTGAGGTTCCCAAAATGTGTAATTCGTGATAGCGGTTCGTCCGAGAGGGGGAGGCGAGGAGCACAAATCAGTCTCAGCCGTGGAATTACATTTGTAAATGGGCAGATTATCAATTTCGTTAGCGGTGGCATGAGACGGAGTTTTCGATTCAATTTTCCATCATGGGTTCGAAGAGCTTTTTCCGATCGGGAAAATTGATTACCGAGGAGTTCGGGCCAAGCCGAAAAGATTTGAGTAACGACTTCTGTGCCTAGATGACGATGATGATAAAGCGCTTGTTCGTAATATTCGCGGATAAAATGTCAGGAAGCCATAAACATTAGGGGGAGAAAGGGGATGCCAATTTCTGCTCGGAGAACTGAATGAGTATGCCTGCTGGCGATGCTGAGATGGGGAGTAATAAACCGCCAACTAACGATGGGGAGGATTTCCGGAAGATCGAGAGCCTTGGTGCCATATTGATATATTGCCGTGAAAAGATTGATTATATAGCGAAAAGCGATGCTATTTTACATTTATGAGTTGCCATTCCCTAATCTCGCTTACACGTTTAGTTTGGTTTACGAATGGTCCCCCCCTTTGAAGCATTCCGTTCTGATCGGAAGGCAGAAGGAGCCGACAGGGGGACCGTTTTGCAGTAAATTATATTTCGAGGAACAACAAACTTTCTCTCTGCTTTCACCCAAAAGTCCTTGTTTCGTACCAGCACATTCAAGAGGTACGATGGTACGATGACGAAAGTAAATATATGGGAACAGGATACCGAAACCGGGAAAACAAGTGTCTGGTAGAGTAGTGTCTGGTGCTTTTGCGGTACCAGTGGATGGGATGTCTGCAAGAGCCGACCGACAGTGTTTAAGCGCAATGAAATCAGTGCAATGATCTATGGCGTAATATGATTCATAGCATCGGTTGGCCCTATTTTCTCTTCTGGTTGGCTCAGTTCTAGCTACCGTTTCCTGGGAATATCGGCTCGTTATTTATTTATATTGCTCGAATTTCCATGCCGGCTAGGGCAGGAAGTGTTGCTGGGCCGGAAATTCAAGTGGATGGAACGCTTAGTGCAAATCTTTCTCGCCATTGCGGACTCGTACATATTACACTTTTTCGGGGAAGAATCATCGTCCTTTTGCTGAAATCAGAAAATAACAAAAACGCACAACTGCTGGGCGCTCGAACGCATGAGCTCAAAATAAATGACCGAGAAAAATCCATTGTGCACGGACAAAAAGAATGCGAGATTCTCCATGGAGCCGATCTGGGAGCTTTTTGTTCCAATCCGAGAATGACTTTCAACATGCGCATATATCCTTCGTCACTCCCATAATCCTGCGGATCTTCAATATTTGATTCCAATCAACATAAAGAATCTGGCGAAGCGTTCGAGGAGTGCGAGTGTGAGAAAGATAGGAGCGAAGAAATCTCTTTCGGCTTACATATGTGTCCCTTTTGAGTCATTCAGAATCGTAAAATAGGCTTTGCGCTGAATAATACTGTGTTGCTGATGCAGTCGCTTTCTGTCGGAGCGGTTTGTGAGTTGAGGAAAACGAACTTTGGAATCCCTGTAATCCGTATACCCAGACGAACGCAGTGTGGTGATTGAAATCCGTTTTCCGAAACAAATCCGCCCGCCGCCATCCAGGAATATTTATGAGTTGACATTTTCCATAAATTTTGTTCGGGTTCCGCCACCCACCCGCCAAGGTAGCAGCGAAGGCCTGTTAGCGCAGAGTATGCGCCCCGTCGAGAATGCTTTCGACAAGATGGCTATTAACAAGAATAACCACCGTGCCTTATTGGGGGACCAAGATTATTCATTCGAGTCTGGTTGTGGGGCACATTTGGAATCAGATTTGCGATAGTGTTGACAAGGTTTGACTGTAGGCATCATTTCCGCCCCTTAAGTAGGTTCATTATGAGTCGATGTGGGGATTGAAATGAGAAACTATTGGTGATACTGAAAGGCGAGTTTGATTGATTCGGCAGTTATCAGAGGGGTGCGGGTTTAAAAATATCATTTTGAACATTCGTAAAATAGACTAACATGAAATAATGTACCTCTGTTCGCAACGCAAAGAGTTATGCAACTCGTTGCATTCAGGTAGTGTAATTTTCACCATTTCATTGGTTTTTTGTATAGTATTTGCACCATGGCAAATATATTTTGTAACACATTAAACCCTCAATATTTTGAAGGGGACTTATCGAGGAAACTAGCTTATGAATGTTGATTAGTAATATGTACTCTAGGGCAGTCTTCCGAAAAACACTTACAGATGTCCACGCGATGTGAAAATTCCATGTTTTTGTTTGAACTCGAACATGATTCTCGCTAGTATTGGATGTCTATCCCAAACACGAACAATGATACACAAACATAAACATATATAAACAAACACGGTGTTTATAATTCAAGAACATCATGTGCAAACTACTATATATATATACTATATATATACTATATAACTACGTCCACGCAACCATCATCAGCGATGGAAATCGATCCACGGTGGAACAAAGATCGATTCATCCGTACAACTGCTCTGCTCTGCATGAAACATCGGGCTGCTGTTCTATAAATAACCCAACAATGATCAATACCATCTGTCCGGTCTGCTGAACAATGGAAGAACAGATAGAATACCCTTACGCCTAAAATGGCTACTACTGTGTAATTTACCATAATGTAATGGAACAGAAAACTTAACGCCTAAATAGCTACTACTAACTACTGTGTAATTTACAATTTATAGAAACATAAACATATGTACACACTTAAAACCCGGCTCTGTTACAGCTAAAATGCTAATGAGCCTTATAAATAAATAAATGGGATAAAAAAATGGGTGGGTTATATCTATGATATAACCGCAAAGTTGACGTGGGACTAGCTTAGCTTAGCAATCATTTGTTTGTATTGATTAAATTTTTGATTGAATGGAACAATTTCCGAATTCAATCGAATTCAATATATTTGCTTTGTGAGTACATCCATATCTCGTAGATTTTCGAGAAAATCAACATTTTTAAGAAAAATTCGTCTAAAAATTCGAGATGGCCATTTTCGTTGGCACTCTAATATAAACCTATCTAGATATACCGACATCGAAAAAACTTTTTTTTTGCCGTTATAGCAAAACATTTTAGGCCGTAAATCGAAAACGTGCCCTAATTCAAGAGTGCCGCTGTAGCGAAATTCCGTATAAAGAGCGGCCGTATAGCGAGGTATGGGTGTAAACAGATTGAATAAATGCCATGTAACGTCAATTTATGCATTGTGATAGATTATGTTCTGCGTTACAAGTAAATTTAATGACAGTCCTTTTTCATTTGGTACTATGCCTAGGACAAGATATGTGAACGGAATAATTATCAAACGATTATTTTATTTCACATTTCCCTCTGAAGTTTGCATCTCTCAAGTGTACGTACTTCTCGAACCGCGAATTTGTTTGATTTGATTTCAATTGGAACAAAAATATCCCTGACTTGCATGAATTTGCAATGCCAATTTCCCCACGCTCCATGGATTAGAAGTCTGTGTTAGCAAACACATTTCAGTCGGAACAAAAATACCCCCAACTTTCATGTATTTGCAATGCCGATTTCTCCAACACTGCTTGATTTCGAAGTCTGTGTTAGGGAACACATTTCGGTGAGAACAAAAAACCCCACACTTTCATGTATTTGCAATGCCGGTTTCCCCAAGGCTGCTTGGTTATGATGGCTGTGTTGGGGAAACTGTAAATCGGGCCAATCAAAACAAAGTAGTTAGGGCGTTTAGATTACGCTTGACATTTTACAGTTATTCAATTGTTTATCTAATGATAAATAACATTTTATTAATTGCAATAGATGCGTAGAAATATTCCCTAACAATTGATGCAAACATCTTTCCGATACAGTAAAAAATGTCCGAGTTATAAGCATTTGGAATCTTTTATTTTTTCCTGCATGTTCTGCGTTTAGGTTTTCATTTTACCCCCCATATACTCCGGTTAGACGTAGTCCCACGTCAAAAAAAAAAAAATATGTGCAAACATATCACCCGATGTCGCAGTATTCTTTGCTTTCGTTTCGTTTCTTTTCATGCACGGAAAGAAATTATTCATCCTAAAATATTTCTTCGTAGAACACTTTTTCACAGTAACGAACTTGACATTTAGTTCGCATTACAACAATTGCATGAACTAAGAGGCTATGAGTTTATGCGCATTTTACAAGTCTGATTAAATAATTCTTGGTTTCGTGCAGAACATTCTCTGAATAGAAAGAAGTTCTATGAGAATTTTTTCGCGTGCATGTTGCCAATTGAAGTCTGGGGAACCGACTGCACAGCGGACGACGTCGTACAAATGCTGGCCAAATAAATCAACAAATACCCAAAAATTAGTTTTAGATGCATTGTTTAAGCACATTGTTTAAGTACTGCGGCTGGTTTAATCAGTACACAGTATTTTCGAAATCTTTTTTCGCGATTAAACTTCTCAAAAATTCTTCCGTTCGTTTTCGTAATCCAACTTTGTTCACATCTATTTTTCTACTGGTTTTGTTTTCTGTTGTGTTCATATTTACAATTGTGTTTTTGTGTTGGTTTGTGTACGGCAAACAATGCGTGTTTCACTGTCAGTCGTTGGTTTCGCACAGTGTGTGCGGCGTGTAAAAACTGGTAGGTAATTCATTTTAGTGTATCTTATTTTCTAGGTGTATGGTGAGTGCGTCGTGTATTTGAGTATATATAATATTTACAAATTTCATGTCATATGTTGGGTAAGTATTGAACATGCATGTTTTTTGGAAAGTTTACAGATATTCTTGATATTTTTATGAAAGTTTGATTAGGGTGGTCCGAGGTTAGGGCGTTCAAAAAACCAATTCCGAAAAATTCATTTTGCAGGGTAATGTTTCTGAAAAATTACTGCATCAAACGCATAAAATCATAATAAATAATAATAAAAATAATTTTATAAAAAAAATAATAAAATAACATAAAATTTGTGAAAGAATTACAATCAACCCTCCTTTAATCTATGTTCTGTATCTCAATACTCTCCCTTATATATTTATACCATTATAAATGGGTGTTGGAGGATAGATTAGCTTCAAGTACAGGTATACTACGGATACAAACATATCACATTTTCAAACAGAGGTACGAAAAAATCATGTTTGTATTCAAACAAAAAACTGCGAACAGCAGCATGGACATGTTTATCCCGGACGCAGTGTTTTTTGTGAAGCATAGAAGACTGCTCTAGGGTGGCAGCGAAAATGGTCATGTCAAATTTCAAAAACCGTTTCAGCTCAATCGGACATGATTTAGAGGTACCTCAATGCGCTCAAAATTTTGATTTTTTGATCCTCGAAAATCTTCTAAGGGGAGAGTAAAAGAAATTTGGAGAATCGAATTTTTTTTTTCGAAGCTAAAAGACTTATTAATGCATGAAACGAAATCTGGTGTCATCTCAAAAAAAATTTTTGGCTGAAAATCGACCTTTTGGGACTTTGGGATTGCCTGAGAGGCAATAAAGGTATGAAAACAAAAATATTATCGAATTTAAAGAACCGAACATTAACATTTTATCTATTGGCCCAAAAAAATGACCTGTGCAAAATTTCAGCTCAATCGGACATGATTTAGTGATGCCTCAAAGCTCTCAATGTATTGATTCTTTGATTCTCGAAAATCTTCCAAGGGAGGAGCAAAGGAAACTTAGAAAATAGATTTTTTTTCGATGCCAAATGCCTCAAAAATGCATAAAACGTCGAGATCTGGTGTTATCCCGAAAATAGACTTTTTGGAACATAGCCTGAATGGACAAAAAATCAAAATTTTAAATGTTTTGAGGCACCCCTAAATCATGTCCGATTGAGCTGAAATTTTGCACAGGTAAATTTTTTGGACCAATAAACAAAGTGTACGTTGTCAGT
Source organism: Toxorhynchites rutilus septentrionalis (assembly GCF_029784135.1). NCBI lineage: Eukaryota > Metazoa > Arthropoda > Insecta > Diptera > Culicidae > Toxorhynchites > Toxorhynchites rutilus. The sequence goes on from NC_073746.1 coordinate 88,539,004, forward strand.
TCTTTAAATTCGATAATTATTTTGTTTCATACCTTTAAGTCCCAAAAGGTTGATTTTCGGCCAAAAATTTTTTTTCATGCATTTTTAAGCCTTTTGGCATCGAAAAAAATCGATTTTACAAATTTCCTTTACTCCCCCCTTGGAAGATTTTCGAGAATAAAAGAATCAAAACATTGAGAGCTTTGTGGCATCCCTAAATCATGTCCGATTGAGCTGAAATTTTGCACAGGTCATTTTTTTGGGCCAGTAGATAAAATGTTAATGTTCGGTTCTTTAAATTCGATAATATTTTTGTTTTCATACCTTTATTGCCTCTCAGGCAATCCCAAAGTCCCAAAAGGTCGATTTTCAGACAAATTTTTTTTTCGAGATGACACCAGATTTCGTTTCATGCATTAATAAGTCTTTTAGCTTCGAAAAAAAAATTCGTTTCTCCAAATTTCTTTTACTCTCCCCTTGGAAAATTTTCGAGGATCAAAAAATCAAAATTTTGAGCGCATTGAGGTACCTCTAAATCATGTCCGATTGAGCTGAAACGGTTTTTGGAATTTGTATTACCGAATTATACCATCTTTCACTGACCACACAGGCCAATGTTGTCTGAGAATCGTCAATGGTGTCACATAAGAAAAAATGTCACGTTTCGCTGCGAACGGACTGATAGTTTTCATATCAATCGCTTAGGAATTCTCCAAGATCTGTTTGATGTGCATCACAATCTCTCAGTCAGTAAATGGTAAATGTGAATCAGTTGGGCGTAAATCGATCGCTCGAAATAATCATGCAGTGCTTGTTCTATGAACAAAGGGGAGAATAAAAATATTGCAATCTAAGCTCCGACCATTTGCAAGTTATAACAACGAGCCGGAGTATAAAAGACGCATTTTATTTTCTTGTTAAAAATATATAGGAGGTTGTGTCCAAGACACGACCGCATTGTTGACGTAGAACTACGCTGTAGTTTAATTTATGTCACTTGTTTATAACTGCGAATATTATAATGCTACGAAATTTTAGAAATGGCCATTCTACCAGTTTGGTCGCTCTGAAATATTTTTTTCTTGTAGAATAAATTGACGATTATTGTTTGATGATTCATTCTTGTCCTCTCAGAACAATAAATGCTCGAGATGAGCGCACTTATCATCCTTAGTGGAGAAACTTTTGCTATTGGCAAGCGAAACCAAATTACAAACAAAATTCCAGAACGACATTTACTTTCCTGGTGACTAAATAAACGAAATAAACTCTTCCTGGTAATCTGAACAACCTCGAAAAGAGTAGCACTGCTTCATTATGATCAAGATTAGCACAAATACAATCCTAGTTGAAGGGAGTTTTGAAATGGCACGCGAACCCAAATAAATGTATTGTAACTTATTGAATAACTTGGTATTCCCAAATAATGTTTTGGTGCACAATCTTAACACCTGCTTTACCATAGCGTCGGTTCAATGCATTGATATAAAGTCAAAGGCACCAACGAAGCCCTTATGATGACGGAACACAAACAATGTCAACTGCTTGGAAAAAGGCTGAATATTTGCCTCAGCAGAGATTCATTACTAATACCCTAGTGCAAATATTTACCTCCCGCTATCTCCCCTCCTTGTCGCCACGTTCGGATCGACATGTTCACCCGCAACAGCGCAATACGTTAAAACGCACGCACGTACACATACAAATATCCATATATCGATGGCTTGAAGTAGTTAAATATGCACACACTTATCTCCGTTTTGCGCTCTTCTCAACAGAAGCCCTTCTTGTTAATACTGCCGGTCTAGATCAGCTTAGCCGTCATCCTTTATGGAGAGAGTTTCGCTACCGTCATTCGAAACCAAATCACAGACAAAATTCCAGAACATTTATTTTCTTGGTGAGCTGACGATAGCCTAGCTTGATGATTCCCCACACAATTGTGTAGCTCAGAACCTTAATGCAATGGCGTCAGTTTGATGCAATTATTGCAATGCTAAAGACATCAGCGAGTCAGTAATTTGGTCGCGTCCACAGTTCAATCCGAAACTAAGACACGTGAGACTTTAAAATACTTTAGTTCATTCGTCTCTAACTTTCAAAAAGACCCTTCGGAGAACTTTTCTTTTACCTCGTATTACTTCTCCACTCTTCACCGTCCAGCTCGCCCAGCAACGATGTTGTTCAGTCGATGTCCTCACGAAGAATGAAAGTTTGCCTCAGCGAGATCCACTGTTTGTACTCTAGGCAAATATTCCCATTCTTCTTCTTTTCCTTTGTTCGAGGAGACTTTAAGTCTTACGATTTCCCCTTCGTTGCTCGTCCATAAGTTGCTCGTTATTGACAGCTCTGATCGGGAAAGCACACAAATGGTCAGACGAATGCATGGGAAAATGGAAACTCTTATAGTTTTCATGAATTTTACCCATTTACACACCATGGAATTGTAATGAATAGCATATCAAACAAATCTTAGGGAATTTCCTATTCGTTTGGTATGTAAATCGCCAAAATCCGTTCGCGGCAAAAATAGTTATTAACGTTAACTTTATTTCATAAAAACGTGACCTGTTTTCTGATTTGGCACCCTTAATGAAAGGCGTAGTTCTACGTCGAAAAATTTTATGAAAAAACGTCGAAATTTCGGTCGTCACACCAGGCTGCTACCTTAAGTCACATCCGAAATATATCCATCGGTGAATCGAATTTGAAATCGAACCGCTCAAAATGCTTAATATCGAGGCCGCAAAAATTAAATCCGCGACAAGATCTATTATGATTTTTTGTTTTTGTTCAACTTTTCCATTTCCCACAGTTCTCCAATTTTATAGGGTGCTTCACATTTCATAGGATAACATGTAGGTGGTGTACCCGTTAACATAAACATGACATTCGAAGCGTAACTGTTCATATTAACCGCATGTCCATTTTACTCCTGCTGTCTGTCTTGCCCGCACTTCCCCTACTTGGTACATTCATGCATTCTTCTGACTACAAACACCCTATAAACACCTTTAAGAGCGGTATTCAAAATGTGGATTATTCTGAAATCTCTCAGAACCCAAATTTCATAGAAATCGTTTAACGAGTCCTGAAATCTTCATAAAATAAATTTGGCGAACCTAATCCAGCTAAAAATAATTTTTTTGTCTTAAATAATATCCAACATTCACGTCTATTCATAAAATTTAATTATTTTTTTTCAGTATGATTTTGAGTAAAGATGTTGTGGAAATGTCGCCTTCTTCTTCTTCAATGGCACTAACGTTCCTAGAGGAACTTCGCCGTCTCAACGTAGTATTACTTGCGTCATTTTTATTAGTACTTAGTTGAGATTTCTATGCCAAATAACACGCCTTGAATGCATTCTGAGTGGCAAGCTCTAGAATACGCGTGATCACAGTGCAAGTCGGAGGAAATTTCTTTGACGAAAAATTCCCCCGACCAGAACGGGAATCGAACCCGAGCACCCGGCATGTTAGTTATGACGCTAACCACTCGGCCACGGGAGCACAAATGTCGCCTTAGGTTAATTCAATACTTCAAATTTGTGGACGAATAGATTGTCGAACGATCAGTTTTTTGGCATTTCTTCTCGAATTTGTCTCTCAAGTTTACGTTACATCTCGGACCGCAGTTTTGCTTGATCGAAACTTAATAGGTCTAGGCATTCAATCCCAATTTTGGCATACACATCGACCACGTTAGTTGGAACGATTGACGATTGATACCACCTGATATTTATCCGAAAACCCAGCACCATTAGTGTAATATATATAAGAGTGATGTTGATGGGAGAGTCTCTCTCTCACACACATACACACTGCGTTTCCACAACTGCATTCTACACCGTAAAATGGATTATTGTGGTTACATTCAGTTTGCTACTGTTTCCATGTGGAAACAATATATACAGTGAGTTGTTATCAATGAAGATGTTAAATATCTGCAAGACTGTTAACTCTTCTCGATTTTGCCACGAGTCATAATCAGCCCTTACTTCCTGTTTTAATTTCCGGACGCTCAAAATCATTTAATGAGTTGACTAGCTAACCCGGCAAACGTTGTTATGTCATAAATATTATTTATAGTGGTTGTTGGTTGTTGAATAAAAAATAACTAATGTATTGTATTGTATTGTACATAAGTGAAATTTCTTTGGTAATATATTGGACATCCACCTAGGCTTGCGGTCGTGTCGTTGGTTAAATATTTAAGAAAATGTTTTGTTTCTTTTCCATCTGTCATGCAAGGCTATAAAAGTTTTAGATCACCGCACGGCAATGAATCATGTCTGTGGTAACAACAGGACAGGCCAGTAACCCATATTTCGTCAAAAGCAGATCCGAAGACAAATTTAAATTGTTGAAATTTGAAATAAAATTTTTATTCGATGTTGTTCAAATATCTAAAAGACATAGTCCTGACCCTAACTTAACTATTTTTTTATGAATCTCCTTGCATTTCAGCCAAAGTATTTTTCAGAATATAAAATAATTATCAGAGACAATTTCCGTTCAAGATTTTTTCCCTACCTGCAAAAATTGTGTTATTCTGTTACACAGAACACACAATAGAGCCATATTTCATTTAATTTTTTTGTTTTGAAGCGTGTTTATTTCACTGGAAAATTCATAAAATTTTATGTTTCACGGAAATGGAACACTTAGCTCAATGACGTCTATATCGCATTGCGTTTCAAGGTCGGATGATATTTTCACAACCCGTAGAAGTCGAACGGATGACAGAATGCGATATTGCAGTCGAATCGGGTAATTTTGCTTAATCGGATTTCAGAGCACCGGTTAGAAGTTGATGAAAGAAACATCTGGAATTCTTGAGGAAATTACACTATCGATTTCCTCAGGGCGTATTTTGTCAACTATTCAATTTAAAAATATGCATATGAGGTAATCCTCGCTTTTGCCATCCAGCCGAATACATCCAACAAGGTGTGGAACCGAATACATGTAACGTTGTAATGAAGTTCATTCTACATTTCGTTCATTTTTTGTTTGTAAACACGTGCTGTAATATCATGACAATACATGCGTTTAGGCCTGGCAATAGCAAAAGCTGCGTCGGCGTCGCTCATGATAGCGTTTCGCAAGTGAGTGTATTTTTCCTCACACCACTTCTGATTGTCTTGAATCGCAGTCGTAGCTCTCTACCTTTCTATCGTTCGTAAGTCATTTTACGTTGAGATGGTAAATGTTAGGAAAATTAAGAATATTAGTACCATCTACGAAGGTAGTGGAGGGCGTAGTTTAAACGGTGGGTGTCAACGATGAACTCCAGATTATTGTTTCTTCTTCGAATCACAATTTTTCGCGCCGCTGTGCAGTCGCCTAACATGACTCCAGCAATGTCTTCAGTGTTTTATTGGGATTGATGACAAGAACTTGCAAACCGAGCTCATACATGAAGAATTTCAATAATTTATTACGTTTATACTCGGAAACTTTTCCAGATCGTCGGCAATACGCATGGCTTCAGCTGAATTGAGATTATTGGCGCATGTGTGGATCAGATTCGATGAAGTTCTCTTTAAAAAACGAACGACGGGTCAATTATTTGGACTTAATTCATACCAAAATATCAAAATCGCGATTAAAACTAGGAGAGGGAGATAAGCCTTTTGAGGTTATATGTATTTTAATGTCAAATTTAAGAAAAAAATTGAAATAAAATTTGTTTAGAATTTTATTTTCTGCATAGGGTTATCCTAATTGGTATTAAACATACTTTAATCGGTACCCAGGCGGTATCATATATAGTTTACGTCCTATTCTCATGCCTACCAAGTTTTTTGTGCATAATTTCATGAAAATCGTTCGAGCCGTTTCGGAGGAGTTCGACCACGAACATCGTGGCATCGTGCCATTTTTATATATATAAAGCCATTCCATGCCAAACCGATATAGTGGTTCTCAGATTTTCGTCAAAAGTGGTAGTTTTGTTCTGTGTCGCAAATTATGAGACCCGTTTTTTTATTTTTTTGTTAGGGTGACCCTTTCCATTTTAGGGTGGTCCATAAAAACCATTTTTTCGCATTTTTTTCAAAAAATGACTTTTTTCAAAAATTCATTACTTTTGAACTACTACACCGATTCAGATAATCGACATATCAAATTAAAACCAATCACCTTTTTTTGAAAAAAATACTATACCTGCAGAAAATTTGAATTCTGTTCTCGTTATTATTGATTGTATTCGTTTTTTATTGTTTTCATAGTCTCGGGACCAAAGGTGCTATAGTTTTTTATATTTTTTCTGGAAAGCTGAGAATTTTTCACATAACATATCTCGAAACCAGGGAGGTGGGAGGTTTTTTCGTTTTTGAGTTATGATTTTTCAAAGTTACCCGATGGTCCAAAAATCATTTTCCCCTTTTCTCCCAAAAATGACTTTCTTCAACAATTTTTTTTTGAAATACTGGACCGATTCAGATGATCAACATATCAAATTGATATGTCGATCATCTGAATCGGTCTAGTAATCGAAAAGCTATGAATTTTAAAAAAAAGTCATTTTTGGCAAAATGCGAAAGAAAGGTTTTTTTTAACCACCCTAAAATAGAAATGGTAACCCTACTGAAAAAAATAAAAAAATACGGGTCTAATGTTTTGCGATAAAGAACGAAACTACCACTTTTCACGAAAATCTGAGAACCACTATATCGGTTTGGAATGGTATGGCTGTATATAGAGATTAATAGAACGAGAAATAGCCTCCCTTTTTCAGGGAATAAATGTGACTCTGCACACATCCCTCGCTTTTTCTTTCACAAGGTTCACTTCTCAATAGAACAATCCTCGTTATTAGCAACGCTTTCTGATCGCCGGTCGTGTTCATTGGCGTGTTTGGTACAATGTGATAACGCCTATGGACTATGTACTATGAATAATGCTCGTTGAGGTTCCCGGGAAACATGGGTTCATCGAAAACAAAATTTATCGACCATTGCCCTAAACGGGCTAGCTCTGGAGTGATTTTCGCCCAAACAGCACGAAAATAAAGGCCAAGAAAAGTGTTATAAAAATGAACATAACGATGCGAGAACGCGCACACACAATGGCAGTGGGAAAATGATTGCCGGGAAACTACTGTTCCAGCAATTATTGGCCTCTTACATTAGAACTTATTACGGTATTGCTAGTGCAACATAAGTGGGGTTATTATCAAAGTTTTCGTGTTCTACCCGGCTCGGCTTGCACACCGCAATCGGGATGGCAATAACCTCGCTTTTAGTTTTCTATTTCAAACACTACTCGTACCTTAATCCCCCTTAATACTTGATATTCATGTATTGAAAAGTGCACTTATGCTGCTCGTACTCCTTTCCCGAGCAACAGCATCAACTGCGACGCTATCGACAAAGTTCCCCGCAGTGACACCGTTTCTCGCTCAGCACTATCTGTGTTTCCTCCAAGCAGTTTAATCCATGCTACATACACACATACACACACACAAACCAGTTGCAGTCGTACACACAATAGTGATCCAAAACTTCGCCGTAAATTCCGCTTCTCCGGGACACTACTCTGCATCCCTCTCTTCGCATCTTCGCTCAATTTCGCTTTGCTTTCTGCATTGTGATATTGAAAACCCATTGAGTGGGAAAATATGACTGTGAAAGGACTTTTTATTATGTTTGCTCATTTTCATGCTTCCCAATCGCTGGCACATAGCGCTCCCCATCTCGGGAGCTTTCCACGACAATTTCAACCTCGTACATTCCATTGGACCAGAGCATGGCCAGCATCGTTTACGACTTATCCGTTCTTATGTTCATCCTTTTCTCCACCGAACCCCCCCTTCTCTTTTCCGTGCGCATTCAATATCGACATCCTGCGGGCTGAGCTCGGATTCACCGCGGGATGCGGCAGCTGCGACACAGTGGAGTGCGGAGTGCGACAAAAGTTCTTAACACCGGATTAAGCAGCTCCTGCTTTTAGCGGTGGCCGGGATGTGTCTTGGGAACGCTGCGTCAAATTGGAAGCATCGGAGCGCAGGAGATCGGGCTTAAGCAGATTAGTGCGATCGGTGTGGGGGTGGGGTATTCGCTCGGAAGAGTTGGTTTTGAGATATATTTTTTTTACTTCTCTTTCTGTTTCTGGTTGCTATGTTTTCTACTGTAAATGTCAATAGTCCTGATCAGTGACGGATTTATTGAATAAATCGTATATTTAAAACAAAGTTGCGTACGTAGAACTCATAACTCGAGAACGGATCTTTCGATTTGAGCTGTCTTTATTACATGCATTTGTTTTCACCCATAGAAAAATGGGACGTTGTCGTAGAAAAACAGAAAAATTCCAGATATATTTTCCATTTCATAATCTCATTGGAATTCGCTTTGATGACATCGGAAATGATAATGGATTTCCGAGCCGAATAAGTACATTTTTGAATACAAATCTATATAAATTTGCATCCGCATTCAACCTGACTTCAATTCACCACTGCTACTCCACTCTGGCATGTGCCTCGTTGCCCGCGTACACAATCTTATATTAACGTCCATGTGAAGTGCAACGAAAACTGGATTTGTAATGCAAAAAAGTAAATACACCATTAATAGACGGCTCAATTGTTTACTTGCCGTGAACCCAAACACCGATACATGCACAACGTGAATAGAATACCTGGTATTCAATACCAGGTATATTACTCCCCGCTTTTTACATGTAGTGGTAGGCAAAGAAAAAAGGCAAAAAAAAATTCAACATGACAGTTGTACAGTGTTTTTAGAATAAGCCTCTTTGTATTGGAGGGTGTGTGTATCACACAGGCGATGTAATATACCTGTATTCCGATTCGTTTGGTATGCAAATCATCAGAATTCGTTCGCTGAGAAAATAGTTATTAACGTTAACTTTATTTCGTAAAAACGTGACCTGCTTTCTGATTTGGCACCCTTCCTGAAAGACGTGGCTCTACGTCAAAATGAAGTGTTCGGAATTTGAGACAAAACGGTACCATTGGATGAACATGAAATAACGAGTATACTCGTGAGTAAATACTTATTTCATTCAGATTCAGATTGTTTATTCGACCAGTACGTCCGAAGATAGTTCGTGTACAAAAATAAACTCAAATTCCAGTTCATCCTGGTTCGCGCATATGTGAGTTTGTTCTCATTATTAGATTCTTGAGCAAAGAGGCAGTAAAATCTAAATGTATTCACTGAATTCGGTCCGCGAGCATAGGAAAATGTCAGAGCAAAACTGTCGATTTTTTTTATATTCCTATATTCCTTATTTTATATTTATATTCCTTAAATTGCCTAATCATATGTCACCATATAGCATCCCATGTTCTGTGTTTTTCCAAAACCAACAGTTATTTTTAAATTTTGATGCATTGTAATCCACATGTATTTTTTTTTTTGCTGCTATATATATCTTAGTTATTCAATTAAATCTAAAAACATAATTGTGAAGTCTGCAATAGTTTGAGCCCGCGCGCGTTGGCAAACATAGAGAAACGTGAGATTGAACAAAAGCAAAAGAATTTTTGATCGAATAAAACAAAGTCATTCCAAGGGGTTTAATGTGGAAACCTGAGGTAAGCTAGGGATAGCTCAATCGGAATACTTGTAAATTCATCTTCTCAACAGATAATTATATCAAGATTTTTCTGTATTGTGGCGGATCTCATTGCAGATTCAGGTTGACACGTTTATACCCCAGGTTGAATGTAGGGCCTGAAGTATCGGCTGGAATTAGGCTTAGGTTTGCTCAGCTGTCTGGTCTCGAAAACGATTAACAGACCGTTGTCGGGTATCCAGTGAAGCGGGAATTCCTTTGTAAATTCTAGAATAATGCTGACATAGGTATTGGGTTCAATTCCTGATCGGTCAAGAATTTTTTCGGGTTGGAAATTTTCTTGACATGCCTTGGGATATGTGAAGTGATGGGCCTGAAGTGTCGGCTAGAATAAGGCTTGGGTTTGCTCAGCTACTAGAACTCGGAAACGATCGCAATTGCAGGCCGTGGCCGGGGATCTGACAAAGCGGGATTTCCCTTGAAAATTCATGGCTAATACTGACATAGACATTGGGTTCAATTCCCGATCGGTCTAGGGTCTTCCCGGGTTGGAAATTCTCTCGACATGCCATGGAATGAATACTTTAGACAAAGGCTTAAATTGTTCTATCGATTAGTAATCTATGTTTGCGGGATAACCAGTCCGTTTTCTTTTCAATTTAATGTGCTCACTGGTTAGTATGATGTAATAAACTCAGTAACTTAATTATTATCAATAAGATAACTCGTCCCGCTCAAGCCTTTGTAGGGGAAAGAGGTGGGACCATCATCATCATTTTAAAAAAAAAAACAACCCAAGGGTATCGTCATGCAAAAATATGACATTAATCCATGTTCCTATTCCTATCTACACTACGTTGTGTACAGGTAAACCTGATTTTGTGTGTTCTTTTTTGTGGTTTTTTTTGAGCAGCCACGCGCAAACTAAAAAACAACATGTCCCAACGTAAAGCAGGAAAACAAAAGGAAATCGAACGGTGTTCATGATCGGAATCATTACGATTTAAGTTATTTTCTTGGGAGTACTATTTTTTTTCAAATTGTGTAGCGAAAACTATTTTTGAAACCTACTGTGTAGTACGTTTTTTTTATTTATTGAATTTCATTGACTCAATGATTATATAGGTCCTTGTGGGAAAAAACAATATATTCTCAAAAACAGGTTTACGAGTAAGCGTTTGCTACATTAATCCCTAGTCATGAATTAAAATCAAAGAGTTTATCATGATAAAATGTGAGTAGTAAAGTAGTGAGTAGTAAATATCGAATCAGAATCAAACAAAATGCCAATAAACTGCCACCACTGCACAATGGTCCAGGAAATGCATTTAAGTGTAAATTAGCATTTAGAGCTCGACAGTTATTCTCTAGACAGAAACAGCCTTAGACAAAGTTGTTACATATAATAGAGCGCTCATTTTCATGTTATCAAAAATAGGGTGAACTAAAAATGTCGATAAAATAAAAAATATAACTTTCTTCTTTTTATAGATAGATGTAAGCATAGTTCGACAATGTTGTAGCTCCAATTATTTGAGACATCTTTATAAAACAATTTTTTTTTTCTATCTCTTGAAATAACCGATATAGCGCCTTTTTTCTATATTGCGTTAGGGTCACCATTAAAAAAACTCTTTGCCCTAACTTTTATATATCAAATTTTACATACAAACTGTCTTCGAAAGACTTTTAGAACATACTAATACAAACATTTTGCGATGCAGAACTTGTTAATATCTCAACTTCACTCAAAGTTATTGATATTTCTTCCCAAAAAATACGCTCTCTGCAATCGTTTGCTATTCTTTCTGGGGCAAACATAAAAAAAAAGTTTATTGGCTTCATTTGAAAGAGTTCACTCTACATGATGTGTGATTTTCAAAACTATGTTATTTTTCGTGTTTGAGTGAATTAAAATTTTGTAGCGGTCAGCAGTTTAAATGTTTTAGGGCAAAACATACTCTATATGTATTTGCCCTAAGGTAGATTATAGATATGGGCTGAGCTGATCTTCAAGCGGCGTTTCTGGGGCAAACATAAAAAAAAAGTTTATTGGCTTTATTTGAAAGAGTTCACTCTACATGATGTGTGATTTTCAAAACTATGTTATTTTTCGTGTTTGAGTGAATTAAAATTTTGTAGCGGTCAGCAGTTTAAATGTTTTAGGGCAAAACATACTCTATATGTATTTGCCCTAAGGTAGATTATAGATATGGGCTGAGCTGATCTTCAAGCGGCGTTTCTGGGGCAAACATAAAAAAAAAGTTTATTGGCTTTATTTGAAAGAGTTCACTCTACATGATGTGTGATTTTCAAAACTATGTTATTTTTCGTGTTTGAGTGAATTAAAATTTTGTAGCGGTCAGCAGTTTAAATGTTTTAGGGCAAAACATACTCTATATGTATTTGCCCTAAGGTAGATTATAGATATGGGCTGAGCTGATCTTCAAGCGGCGTAAAGCTTATTCGTTTCCCGCGTGAGAATTCAGATCAAAGAGTCTGGGAGAGATTTCCTTGAGAGCTTTCGAGTATGCTGCTTCTCGATCGCGAATGCTGGAAAGCGGTGTTTCGACACTAGAATGAGACAGCCAGCTTTAGTCTTGGATATCCGAGTGCGGCCGATAAAATTTCGGGAAAAGCAAATTACTTAGCCTGATTCCACTTTCCCTGAGCTGAGGATTTCCAGGCTCGCACATTCTACTGCTGATAGCTGAAAACGGTGGAAGTACGCGGTTTGTTCCTTTTCCGTTCATTGCTGCTAATTAGGCAATCGTTTGTGGTGTTCTTAGAAAGTGTAGTTAGGTTGTGTGTCTGTGCCATCATTTCAAAGCCGAAGGCTACACTATTCCCCACAGGCGACGCATTCGTCTCATCGCAACGTCTCAACGCAGCGACAAAGCGTTTCCGCCGCATCGAAAACGGAAAGACTGATTCAACGAATAAAGCTCGGTTCGACTTCCGCCACATCGAAGTCAAGCATCATCAGCAACTAACTTAAATCAAATCGGTGAGTCCGTTCCTTTTGTTCTGCTTTTGTGGTGGGTGGCGTCCGGAGAGGACGCCACGGAGATTTTTTTAATCGACTGCATAAAATCGAGTTCGATTGAGCTGTAAGAGGTAAGACAAAGACAAAGGGTAGCCATTGTTCCGGTGTCGTCATTCCCGGATAATGAAGCACCCATAAAAGCTTTTCATAAGTGTACAAAGCACAAAGACCAGAGATCAAGTACGAAGCACAACGCACAAAGCACAACGAAACAGTCATGACTGCGATATACGTATGAAGACACACACACACACAGAAACAATAGAAAGAGAAGACGAGAATGTTAGGCCTAAGAGAACATAGAGGATAATAAATGTCGATTATAATAAGAAATAAATGTTACAAGTTATATAATATGTTCTCGTTGACATATATAGTTCAAAGTTAGCGTTATGAAATTTGATGTTTGGAATTACGTTGATGTCGCGTGTTTGTAATTCCTTCCGTTGTCCCGACTTACGCGTAGCGAAGTTGAATTGGATGTTGAGTGGTTCCATTGCTTAACGCTCTCTGGCGGTGAATAGCGACCTGGCCTGTGATGAGATTCATACAGGCACAGGTGGAATCTACTGATTTTTGGAGGTCGAATAAAGTTTGATAAGGCTTCAGCTGGTGGTGGAGTTCTAGTTAGGGTATCGTAGCCTGGCTGGAACGATCCGTTACGATCCCACGTTGGGCGCCAATATGTAGCCGTGGGCTGGCTGATCCATTAAAAGCGCGCAGTTTAAGCGCCACTCCCGAAGGAGACTGCCGCCAAGATCGTTTGCCCGGTAGAGACTCCCTTTAAGGGCGAGTTCCAGTAATGCTACCTCCGTAATGGAAGTACGGATCGTTCCAGCCAGGCTACGATACCCTAACTAGAACTCCACCACCAGCTGAAGCCTTATCAAACTTTATTCGACCTCCAAAAATCAGTAGATTCCACCTATGCCTGTATGAATCTCATCACAGGCCAGGTCGCTATTCACCGCCAGAGAGCGTTAAGCAATGGAACCACTCAACATCCAATTCAACTTCGCTACGCGTAAGTCGGGACAACGGAAGGAATTACAAACACGCGACATCAACGTAATTCCAAACATCAAATTTCATAACGCTAACTTTGAACTATATATTTCAACGAGAACATATTATATAACTTGTAACATTTATTTCTTATTATAATCGACATTTATTATCCTCTATGTTCTCTTAGGCCTAACATTCTCGTCTTCTCTTTCTATTGTTTCTGTGTGTGTGTGTCTTCATACGTATATCGCAGTCATGACTGTTTCGTTGTGCTTTGTGCGTTGTGCTTCGTACTTGATCTCTGGTCTTTGTGCTTTGTACACTTATGAAAAGCTTTTATGGGTGCTTCATTGTCCGGGAATGACGACACCGGAACAATGGCTACCCTTTGTCTTTGTCTTACCTCTTACAGCTCAATCGAACTCGATTTTATGCGGTCGATTAAAAAAATCTCCGTGGCGTCCTCTCCGGACGCCACCCTCCACAAAAGCAGAACAAAAGGAACGGACTCACCGATTTGATTTAAGTTAGTTGCTGATGATGCTTGACTTCGATGTGGCGGAAGTCGAACCGAGCTTTATTCGTTGAATCAGTCTTTCCGTTTTCGATGCGGCGGAAGCGCTTTGTCACTGCGTTGAGACGTTTCGATGAGACGAATGTGCCGCCTGTGGGTAATAGTGTAGCCTTCGGCTTTGAAATGATGGCACAGACACACAACCTAACTACACTTTCTAAGAACACCACAAACGATTGCCTAATTAGCAGCAATGAACGGAAAAGGAACAAACCGCGTACTTCCACCGTTTTCAGCTATCAGCAGTAGAATGTGCGAGCCTGGAAATCCTCAGCTCAGGGAAAGTGCAATCAGACTAAGTAATTTGCTTTTCCCGAAATTTTATCGGCCGCACTCGGATATCCAAGACTAAAGCTGGCTGTCTCATTCTAGTGTCGAAACACCACTTTCCAGCATTCGCGATCGAGAAGCAGCATACTCGAAAGCTCTCAAGGAAATCTCTCCCAGACTTTTTGATCTGAATTCTCACGCGGGAAACGAATAAGCTTTACGCCGCTTGAAGATCAGCTCAGCCCATATATATAATCTACCTTAGGGCAAATACATATAGAGTATGTTTTGCCCTAAAACATTTAAACTGATGACCGCTACAATTTAAATCATGAATTTTTGGGTAAAAAACCAGCAATAACATTGGTTAGGATTAAGATATTCACAGGTTCTGCATCGCAAAATGTTGGTCTTGATAAGCACTAAAAGTTGTACGAAGACAGTTTTGATCTAGAATTTAAAATATAAAAGTTAGAGCAAAAACCCGGTTTTTCATTAAAAAAAAACCGTGTATAACTGTCGATCTCCAAATGCTAATTTCCACTTAAATGCATCTCCTGGACCATTGTGCACTGGTAAGAACTTCAAAAAATCGAGGAGGAAATATGCGGAAAAGGTGAAGAATCATCCAAATCCACTAGCAAGGCGACTCGGTCAACCTATGGTAACACGTCTGAAAAATAAAACCTTAATTATTCGAACGTGGTCAAACGTTAGTGTTGTGCTCCAGCACACATGTGAAATTTTAACTGTAAAAATTGATAACAAACGTAATACTTTATTGAGCTTGAGCTTGGGCAGACTGTACAATTCGTAGTTGCTCTCCGTGATTGACCTGAACCAACAAAATTGCACAAAGAACACACAGAATGACGCTTGGGACCAGCAAATCATTCTCGTTGTGCAATTTTCGGTGATTCGAGCTTTGAATGGTCAATAACGACGCCGGCCACGTCCTTACAGTCACCAGGGGAAGGGAAGGAATGTTAGTATGATAATCGCCGCCCGAAGGCCAGAAGGGTCGCCTCTATAGCGTGATTCCCTAGCGATTATCATGGGAGGGATAGTTGTTAGTGGAATCAGGATTCACTGTGGTAAGTGATGTGAGTATGTAAACGCTAACTATCGACCACTCCGCGAAACAAAAATCTGAAAATCTCATTTGGGAACAAAAAATCTCAACACGCGGCAAAGATTATCTTTGGGTATCCTGAGAAGGAAAACCTGTAAAATTAAAAAGCGTCGACGAAGAGTTAGCAGTGAGAAACCTGACAAGGTAATAGCCGGAACTCATCTAAAGGTAATCGTCCCAACGAAATGTTTCGTTATTTTTTTTTGGTAAACTTTAGAAGGTCACCGAGAAAACTTTCCTAGAAACAATTGTACTCTGTATCGATCTTCATTCGCGGTGACGGAGAGCTATCTTTGGAAAACCTAAGAAGGTCACCGAAAAAAACTTCTCCGGAAACACACGTCCCGGTGACATTTTCCGTTATTCATCGCGCGTACGCTTTTGCGCCGGTTCGATTGGTCCCAGAGGAGCTCTCCCGGCAACTCTCCCTCAGGTCCCCGAAAGACCACTCTGCGGCATTGCGATTAGATATCTAATTGCGACGGCGAAGAGCCATTCTCGGGACACCCGAGAAGGCAATCGAGAGAACCCCTCCAAAACCGATCATACTGACGATATATTCCGTTAAATTGAACCATATGATTTGTGATTTTAAATTTTAATTTAATTATTATTACTACTTATCTTTCATTGCATGGTACACCCTGTGCTGTTCTTCTCTTTCTCATATTCTCTCCGAGAAAGCTTCCACTCTTTTCTCCAGAGAAAGACATCACCTCTAACATCTGGTATCATGCACTCAACACAAAAAACTTTATACACATATAATCTATAATCTAAAATATGAAACTAAATATGGATTCAAAATATAAATACTGTCGTAAGAAACCACAGTCCATCTGTTAGGGCATGGTGATACAATCACTGCAAAAATTCGATTTCTAATTTCCAAATATTTTACTAAAAACCACTCGAAACGTAAGCATTTCACACACGCACTTTACTATCGTAAAAATAAAAAGAGAAACTGAAATACAAAGCTAACCCTAAATTTTCGCACTGGGCGATTTTTATTCACTCCACACATCAATTTCCAATTGGAAATTTTAAACCGATTGGATTAATCTTCAATGCACGGACTATTTGCGCAGCTTTAACGCACACATACAGTCGATTCACGCGGTTAGCGCAGTAATACACTTTTTACCATACTTAGCATCGGAAAATTCTAATAATCAACACACTGCAGCGCAATATTCACATAACCGGAATCATCTCAATAAAACACAACTCAACACATATAAATGGTTTCATTACATATACACACACTGACACATACGATGAACACGCGACAAAAAGGGACAAGTAGCAACAAGAAATCGAGAGAGCAGCGAATGCGACCGCACTAAACATGAGAAAATGAAAACATTCGCCGGGCAAATCATTTTTTCATTTCTACTTTTTCGTAAAATAATCCTGGTATTATTAGCTAACACTACTGGATTCAAATATGCCGAGGCAGAAGGACACTTTCCACGAGATTAAAATAATTTTTCAAACGAAACGCCGCACAAATAACGATACTCCAGCACCAAGCGCAACGGGCACATCTTGTTCGCATCACCGCTCAATCCGGACTCTGTATTGTTCTGCCTTGATAACAAACGTAATACTTTATTATGTTAGAACTAAATGCATAACCAAATATTGTTATTTCCACATCAGGAAGATTCAATAAATGTATGTATAAAAAAAGGGTCGTCTGAAATTGTCTTTTTGACAAATTTGCCAAATACACCCCACGAGTCCCAGTCGTTTATATCATTTATGGAAAATTTTAACCGGGGTGGCAATTGAAGAGGGGGGGGGGGGCTGAGTACCGATATGGGAGCAGGAGAAATTCCACCACACAACCAAATTGTGCGTTTTGAAACACATTTCCTCTTACACTATTCAAAACTCGATTGGAACGCCATTCTTGAGGTGCCTGAGGGACCACTATTTAAAAACATGTCGAAAAAAGCACAACAGAGTTGACCTCCGTATTTCTAAGTAAAAGAGTCGTACTTTTCAATGCTAAAGTCGTGGAGGCGATCTGGCGTAGTGGTAACATCCATGCCTCTCACGCTAAAGGTCACGAGTTCAACTCTCATTCCCGACATTCTTCCAAAAAATGGAAGTAAAAAGTGACGAACCAGCCAAATGAGTTGAAAGTCACTATAATACAGATAAAAAAAAAAAATGCTAAAGTCGCCAAAAGCTAATACTTTAGGTACTCAATGGCCTTCACATTTCAGGGGGTCGGTTCACGGCCAACTCCACTATTTGTTGATTTCTCGGGTGGTACTTTCGTGGTTTCCAAAAATCAGTAATTATACATTCACCTGAACGACTTTCGATCTTTTTGTAGCAAGTCATGTTAATTCATTTACCTCCGTAGCCGAGCGGTTACCGTCAGACATTATCAGGACGGGGGTTGGGGTCCGGTTTTCGTTCTGGCCAGAAAATTTTTCATCCTGGTGACGCATAACATAAGCCTTTTTTTCGATAATTGTTAAATGAAGATGGTTTAAGCTCAATTGGAGCATTTTTTTTTCTGCAAAACTTGTCTATATATTTTGGAGCCATAATTTTATTAAATAATGAAACAAAATTACAAAGTTAATCAACTAGCAATGTTAGATAAACAGTATTCTGGAAAAATATATCCAGTAGAACCCCGATTATCCGCTGAATAGTATGGCAGCTCCGATCACCACCCCCCCCTCCCTTAGAATGGGGTGAGGGTTCTCGACCTATTATAATACCATCCCCGGCCCCAAAAACCCCTACATACACTCTGTCCAACTTCTATAAGACCACCCTGATTCTATTTCGTTGCAACACAAACAGTTAGAATTTCAACAAGATACATTCATACATTGTAGACTGCTGACAATAAAGAATATTTAACGTCAATTCCGTTCAAAAGAGTTGTTTGGGTTGTATTCCAATCGTGGTGTACCATTTTCCCTCAGTGTAGATTCTGCGTACAAGGATCCCCCTAAGATTTTCAACAGGATTCAAGTCTAGAGAGGGAGCCGGCCAGTCCAAAAAAAATTAGCTCGAAGCTCTCTGACCGGGATAAGCGGAAAATATCTAGAACAGGTTCGAATACCTCAAAATCGCATATGCAAATAAAGTAATATTTCAACTACTTAACTGCTCGGGTGACAATTCATCAAATTTTGGTAAAAAATCCTCACATAAAAAAGGCTTAAAAGGTTAAAACTCCTCATCTTACACCATCTCACCTCGGAAGACGTCTGAGTTTTGCCAAAGCTCACATGAACCGACAGTGACAAAAAATGTTTCCAAAAGAATATATTTTGCTATATACCATAACGAAGAGTTCTTCGATGTATAGGTTATCTTCACTGACGAAAATAAGTTCAATTTGGATGATCCTGATGGTTTCAACGGGTACTGACGTGATTTACGGAAGATGGAACAGTATTTTTCAACCAGAAATTTTGGTGGAGGCTCCTGCGCAACCAGAATGCTCGAAATAGCTTTCACATCATTCAAAGATTACACACATGATCTGGAACACTCGCCTCTAACAAGAATTCACATTCCAGCAAAACAATACTTCTATTCATATCAGCAAGTAAATCAAGCAATGGATTAGGGAGCTCTCTTCTTCTTACCGTATCCTTGAGGATTCGCCAAATAATTGAGCACTATTTGATTGCATCGATTTGTCTCTCTTCTCTCTTCGTGACGTCTTTTACCCTCGACATTTTCCTGATTTAATTGATCAAAACAACTAAAACAACGGAAAATGTAACTGGTCTTACAGAACAGTTGAAAATACGAATACATTCGTTTACGCTCAGCGCTTCCACACACACATATGAAAATCATGCAGTGTATGGTCCTCAATACCTACACACTAGAATATAAATTGAAGCATTGTTTGTTCACAATGACACAAAGCAACAAGATCATCACCTGGTCTTATAGAAGTTGGACAGAGTGTACCAATTTTCATGTCGATCGGTTCAGCGATTTCCGAGTCCATAAGAATCAGACAGACAGACAGAAAGACAAATAGACAGACAGACAGAACTCCATTTTTATAGATATAGATGAAGGCATTTAAATATGGAATAAACATTTCACATTTCTATTCAAACACCAAATGCATTTTACTTTGATTCGCATAACTCTCAAGAAGGTCGCAAAACAACTTAAAAGCACCAAAAAATTGTGTTTTCCAGGGCATTCGTCTTGTACTGTCATGGAATGATTCCATAATCCCATCAAATCCAACTGTGCCATACGTCTCGCACATTCAGAATAATCCGAAACATATGTAAAGAGTTTTTGGAGAATGATCCGGATTTGTGAAATGTCTGTTAGTTAACGTTAGTATAAATGTATGCATGTTGACGAAGTTATGACGGATATATTGTCTTTTTATGTTGAATGTTTTCTGATCTTTCTTTTTGTCTGAAGACAATAATATTGATGGTATTTCGTTTGTTTTCAGTTTGTTAGATAGCAAGATTGTTCATATTAGATTTAAAAAAAAATTGCGAAGTCTACAATAGTATGAGCATCGCGCTCGTAAACAGACATGAACAATTTAGGATGAATCTCATTGAACCCAGAGATTACAAATTGGAAGTGGATTGAAGCTGGCGATAGCCCTACCGGAATACTCGTAAACACATTTGTTAAATAGATGGTTATAACGAGATTTTTCCGAGTTGAGGCAGATCTGATTGCGAGTTCCAACGGACATGTGTATAACCCAAGTTATGAAGGTCATATCAGTTTTCGAATTATCTGTTTTGAAATAAGCTAACTTCATTTCGAGGGGTTTGATGTGAGAACCGGAATGTAGCTGGGGATAGCCCAATCGGAATACTCGTGAATTCATTTGTTAAATAATTGGTTATAACGAGAATTTTTCTGAGTGCGGCAGATCTGATTGCGAGTTCCAGTCGCAATATTATCCTTAGAATATTAAGGGCCTGAAGTGTTGGCTAGAATTAGGCTTGGGAATGCTCAGCTGTCTGGACTCGGAAACGATCGCATTAGCAGACCGTTATCGATAATCTAGTAAAGCGGGAATGCTCACGACTGATACGCACATAGGTATTGGGTTCAATTCCCAATCGGTCAAGGATTTTTTCGGGTTTGAAATTTTCTTGACATGCCATGGAATAAGAAAGCTCGCGTGCTGTCTTATAAAGTTCATCAAATTTAGAGTATATGTCTGTAGCACAACCAGTTCGTTTTATTTTATTTTATCTTTTTTACTGGTTCAGATTGATAATAGAAAAGTTAAATCTTATAAGTAATTATCTTAAAAATAACTCGTCCGGCTCAAACCTTTTTAGGGGAATGAGGTGGGACCATCATTATTATTATTATTATTTAGTCGATGTATTGGTAACAGTCTCACTTCTGTAAAAAAACGCTTCATTTGGACCTGGCCATTTGTCAGCCTAGTAAATGTGATAGTGTAAATATAACTTGTGACATCTTGTTTTGTAATGATCAAAGCTACAAAACTGCTTCTCCTAAATTTACGACCTCTAATTTACCAACCTTAACAGGGATCCAATGTTTATGAAAATTGTCAGGTGATTTTTGGTGAGTTTTAATCAATGTTCACTGAAACTTTTTCCGGAAATCAAAAGGCAATCGAAAGGAGAAAATATTTTCGATTTTCGAGTTTTTTGGAGTACAAGGAATTGATCAAAAAGTCGAATAAAGGGTGTGTCACATCAAATTGCATCACGGAAAAAACGCTGTAGAAATTCGCCCAGTAGACCGATCCTTTTGAAAATTTTAGACAGTAAAATAAAAACTATTAAACAACTTTTGGCATTTTCTTTTTATTCATACTTCGAGCCCAAGCCCGTATGCTCTCTTTCCCCCGTCCATAAGGTTCTGTACAACGTCAGGTTGCAGTTTTTTTTGAACAGAAATCCATTTTCTCTTGAAGTCCGCCTCCGATTTGACAACTTTTGGGTTCTTCCGGAGGGCCTGCTTCATAATCGCCCAATATTTCTCTATTGGGCGAAGCTCCGGCGCGCGTTGGGCGGGTTCATTTCCTTTGGCACGAAGGTGACCCCGTTGGCTTCGTACCACTTTGAATAGTGGCACGAAGCGAGATCCGGCCAAAAGATGGTCGGGCCCTCGTGCTGCTTCAATAGTGGTAGTAAGCGCTTCTGTAGGCACTCCTTAAGGTAAACCTGCCCGTTTACCTTGCCGGTCATCACGAAGGGGGCGCTCCGCTTTCCACAAGAGCAGATCGCTTGCCACACCATGTACTTTTTGGCAAACTTGGATAGTTTCTGCTTGCGAATCTCCTCCGGAACGCTGAATTTGTCCTCTGCGGAGAAGAACAACAGGCCCGGCAGCTGACGAAAGTCCGCTTTGACGTAGGTTTCGTCGTCCATTACCAGGCAATGCGGCTTCGTCAGCATTTCGGTGTACAGCTTCCGGGCTCGCGTCTTCCCCACCATGTTTTGCCTTTCGTCGCGGTTAGGAGCCTTCTGAACCTTGTATGTACGCAGGCCCTCCCGATGCTTGGTCCGCTGGACGAATGAACTTGACAAATTCAACTTATTGGCGACATCCCGGGCAGAACTTCTCGGATCACGTCTAAACTGCTTAACTACGCGCTTGTGATCTTTTTCACTGACGGAGCATCCATTTTTGCCGTTCTTCACCTTCCGGTCGATGGTTAGGTTCTCGAAGTATCGTTTTAGTACTCTGCTGACCGTGGATTGGACGATTCCCAGCATTTTACCGATGTCCCGATGAGACAACTCCGGATTCTCGAAATGAGTGCACAGGATTAATTCACGACGCTCTTTTTCGTTCGACGACATGTTTCCAAATTTACGAAAAATTGACAGTGAAGCATGGCCAACGTGATCTATACACTCTTATCTGATTATAAGCGAAAGCTGAAGATATAATTCCTAAAAATTAAATTTCTACAGCGTTTTTTCCGTGATGCAATTTGATGTGACACACCCTTTAGTTGACGAAATTATTTTTCATGTTGTGTTGGTGTGAAGCGTAAATGGTGATGGATTATCAGGGAAAGATGGTGATGGATTGTTAGAGAAAGAGAAAATTATAAAACGGGCAATAAAAAGTCCAATTAATGAATAGTTCTAGGATTGAACCTGTGATCGTGCTTAGTAAGAAAATGTTAATGTTCGAATGTTTTCATATCAAAAATCTATTGTAGGCGGGACGAAGTTCGCCGGGTTAGCTAGTTGTTTCATAATATACATATCATGGTCGCGGAAGTCACCCCTCTGAGGAGAATTTGTGAGACACTAAGTTTTTCGTTACATGCTCACTTTTGAGATTTTCATGTAACTCGTGCTCGACGCTTTCATGGTCAGCAGCTTCCATGGAAAATTGCGCAGCCATACGGTCTATCAGCACGATGGCTCGCAAACCGATAATTCGTCAAGCATTCCGAACCATTGCAGCCGATGAAAATACGTTCCACGGAAATAAAAATGTTCGGTTAAATAATCAATCCCATCTGAAACCACCGAAAGACTATACTGGTCTTGGCAGCACACCCACTCACCGGGCGCAATTCCCACGATACTCATCATTTATCGCTGGAAGTGAGAAAAAATAATAAAACCCGAGATACGTAGCAACCGTGCAGGCGCCCATTTCGATGAATAGAGCCCGCGGCACTTGTGCGCCATAGTGCCGGGATGCTGATGGGGTAACATACCGATGGGGTGGTGGTGGTGGTGGAAAAGGTGGTGTCACTGTTGCCTGCTTTTTCGCCACTTTGCCAACTTCTTGCCCGGTATGGCACGGCAGCCAAATGATACCGACTTGGTGCTGAGCGATAAAGCCTTTTACATTTTTTTTCTCTCTCTCTCTGTACATTGGTGCCTTTCCGTTTGCTCGTTTGAATGCCGCCCTCGAGCGCTGTTTGGAAAATAAAGATAAAAGATGTTTACATGCCTGGCGCGTCAATGAAGTTTTCCCAGAGTGGAGGCCGCACGGTTTTCTCACACCCCCTCCGGACGAACACGCTTCCTAGATGAGTGTCGCGTTGAAGTAGCGGCCGCTTTTCAGCACCGGCAAAAGATAAATCATAAGATTCTGAGTGACAGACACTCAACAGGAGCTTTTGTGTGTTTCATATTCGCTGTGATGCCGCTCCCGGGACGACACATCCAGAATGATGTCTCATTAAACAACTGTCAAGCTGTCAGAAATTTTGATTAATCTCGCCAGAATGTTTGCATAAAAGACTTGCCCGAAGTGGTACTACGGATGGAGGAGCGAAAAAATATATATGGGGCTGATTAGGTGCTAACAAGCCAATTGACAGCCACTCGATATGGTTGGTGCTCGCACCACTTGAATTCCTCGCAAAAGCACATTCCCCTGGCGCGCTCGAAGCGCTAACCGCCGTAAACGACGGGCTTCCAACAGCATGTCGCATAGAAATTAATGCGAATGAATGTTTAACGATGCTTGCCCCCGACGAACAACGAGGGCGAATTAATTGTTTAATGCTTCAATAATTACACGAACAAAAAAACGACGGCGACGAAAAGAACAACCGCCATATATCCGTGTCGCTTCGAGACTCGTCCAACCCACGGCGGGAAATTTCCAGACATGGGGCTAGTGGCTAGTGACATTATAATCTCTATGGCACATTTGAAAACCTTCTGGCATCTTTGGGTGCCGTTCAGCGCCAAACACTACATGTGTGGTTCTGTGGCTTCCATCTGCCGTACCTTTTGAGACGAAGGCCCTCTGCATTATAACTGTGGTGGCTCGAAGGACGGTGCGATGAAGAAGGGAATCAGCAATGCCTGGATGTTTTTGGAGATGTTCAAGAAGTTTCCAGCATTTGTTTTTTGGACATCTGATTATTAATTTAACTTTGCCATTGTTCGACGAAGTCGTATGTAAATGAATCTTCTGGGGTATTCTAGTCCAGAAATTTGAAAAAAATCGAAAAAATGTTTCATCATATTTTTGAGTTTTATACATTCAAGAATATACCCTAGAAAGGACTTTAGAACGCGGTCAACGATTCGATAACACTGAAGAAATTCGTGACGCAGTTACATCATACTTCAAAAAGTTTACTTTATTTTTCTGCGATTTGTGAGGCACTGAAACTTATTTTTTGAACGACCCTCGTATATGGGGAACATAAAATTAAGGTCGCGAGTAGCTAAGATATTGCGAACTGGCATGCTCGAGTGTACTCCTTGAGTCTCTAAATCTCATAATTAGCTGTTTTTTGGTCGATTTGGCGTTAAATTGCTCTATAAAATGTTAATATGGAAAAAAGAACGGAAAATGTTAACAAGAAAACACAAATATGCTACCACAAAAAAAGCAAAATTTTGTAATGTAAATAGCATACATTTCAATCGATCATTTGCGTGAATATTTGGGAATATATTGGCACAATGTAGTGATAATATTTCTGCTAAACCTGCATTTGAGTCATTGTTTCATCGAAAGTGAAATGGGAAAAAATTCCCCCGCAATTGTTCAGAAACGTTGTTTCATTCCAAAATACTCGTGACAATTGGCTCAGCGCGCTTACCTTTCGGTGGGTTGACGCCGATCGCACTTCGGAACAGGCTTTCCTCATCCTGCCAGTCCAGATTGCGCAGCAGAGTTTTTCCACTGTACACCAGTAGCAGCGCACCGAAGCACAGCAATATGATTTGTCGCTTACGCTGTTGGTAATCTCTAGCACTGCTGTCACCGCCACCATCACCCATCCCATTAGCCCCCCGACGGTTTCTCCTATCCGACCCGCAGTGACTTTTGGCACTTTTTCGCGCTGAAAAAATGATTCCGGGAAAGGGAGCACAATAGCTTTTGAGATGCTTTACACTGTGACCCTCACCGGCGCTAGCGTGGGAGGAGGCAGTGGTGGTTGTGATGCTGCTGCCATTGGCACGGTACTTATATCTATCACCATCACTGTTGGAACTTTTGCTGCTCTTCGCTCGAAAGCCACTTCCACTTGCACGGGAACTACTGCTACGTGAATGGACGGAACTGCCACCGGTTCCGTCGATAAGTTTACTCACACTCAAACCAATCAGAAGGCAGTAGCCAACACTGGGGAGGTAGAGAATACGCTCGGCCACTACGAAGCCGACGTAGAACAGGAGGTTGGTCGCTGGGAGAAATGGAAGGGTAAGTAGGGAGATGGAGATAAGGATTGCCGCCGAGGAATTGAATTTGGCCGTTGAATCGTCGCATGACAGCGACGACACGGAAGATGCCGACGAGGTTGATGACGATGAAGACGACGAGAATGATGATGACGTCCGAGAGGACGTATCCGTGGACAGGATAAATGGCAGGTGGTCACTGCTAAAGCCACTGGCGTCGTGTTTGTCACGGTTCCAGCAGTGCCGCTTGGGCCAGTACCCTGTGCCATGGCTGGTGGCTGAGCTGGTAATCTTTTGGTCATCCATCCGGTGAAAATAATTGGATAAAGTTGAAGGCGATAGTGACACATATTTACACGACGGATACACGCATCCACAAATGACCGAAGACATACTGTTGTTGTTGTTCAGGGCTCGGCACTGGCCGCTGTGGCCCAGACCGAACTCGTGCTTGCAGGAGCCGCACGAATCCTCGACGTCGCCCTCGTGGCTAGCTCGGGCCATCGCAAGTTTGCTAGCTAGTTTTCTATTGAAGCTACTATTTACATTGGGCAGACTCTGTCTCAACAGTGTCTGCCCGTGGATCCAAACGGCCGTCGTCAAAGCACCGTAGAACATCACCGAGAACACATTCTTCCCATCGAACAGGCTGCTTATCCGGGGGATGGCATCCATGCCCCAGTCAAAACTCAACACGTCCGGGTAGATTAGCAACCGGAAGTTGAATGCGGGCAAATAGGTGAACGTCAGAAACCGGGTCCAACTGGAACCAATTTTGGCGGTTGGGTTGTCAGCCGCGGAGAAAAGCACCGCCGGTCGGGGCAGCGAAAGGCGCACATGTAACATGGTACATAGGGCCACGGTTATGATGCACACGCTCCGGAACCGTTGCTGGAAGGAAAACAAACGAAAAGCATTTTATTAGTTCAATTCGATTGATTCGAAACCGAAGCTGCTCATCAGAAAGACATCAATAAAACGATAAAATACTATCCAAATTGAATGGATCAATAATCAATAAACTGTTGCTCCCTGGGATGAGAACAAATCAAACAGAATTCACCCGAAAGGCAAACAGTGCCAGTACACAGAAGCATGAATAATTCAGTTCCATCATAATCCGACAGCGAAAAAATGACTTCCACGATGATGATGATGATGATAATAGTGTTGATTCAGGGCAGGTAAATGAAAAAGTAATCGTTCATGGGCTTTCAACTTCCTCGCACCGACCCCCCTCATAATACCCACCCAATCCGACAATCCTAATGTAGCGGAAAATATGAGGAAGGAAAACTCAGCACCTGCAAGCTGCAGGGGAGGAAAGATTGGAATAAAATAATTTCGTTCGATTTGTTTACCTTTGTTCTGGAATCATTTTTTCCCCCGCGTCAGACTCATCGAGCGAAACAGTGGCGGTGGAAGTGTAGAACAAGAGGCATGAAATTGATGTTGCTGCTGATGCTGCTGATGCTGCTGATGATGATAATACTCTGGTGGTGTTCGCTGATCGGATCGAAAAATGAACTGCCCGACAACAGCACTCGATTACGGTAATGATGGCAATAGGCCAAATATCATTTGCGGCGGCTTTCGCTCCAAAGCTGCCAAAGGAGTCCAGCGAGAGCGAATGCCCCGACCCTCCAGTTGGTAGACTACCGTATTTGGTGCTTCAATTCCGATTTATCAACGGTGCTCACCACCAAAGCTCGGAAGAATATAATATCCGGGGATGGCATACCCTGAATAGAAGTGCAGCTCGAAGATTGGAGCACAAATAAGTTGTGTGGTTTGTGAGTTTGAACGTGTCCTCCGTGAAAGGCAGGCCAATCTGTGTCATTCAGATGGCGAGTTGATGATCGATTGGAGAATTACTGATTACACCAACTAAGGGTTCAAGGTCAAGGTTTCTAAGGCAAGTTAGATTGCTGATATGAGTAGCCTTCATTACAGTCGGTTACAAGAGCAACCAGAGTAACAAAAAGCGATTTTCTGTACCTCGTTGTATGTGCAAAGTGGGACTAAACTAAAAATGTACCTTTGATGTGAAGTGCTCAAATTGCCTCTCAACGAACCCCAAAATAGAGCGTACGGAAGCAGTCCGCTTTATGTGCGATTCACATAGCACGTTACGGAGAAGAACGTCTACGTTCCGTCAACGTCTCCACCAATTCACACATGCAGTCAATGCTTCCACCAGCACCGTCACGTCAAATGCCAAACGAATGATTTATTTAATTTTATTCATGGTGTCGCCACCTACAACAACTTTAAATTGCAATGCCCTCTTTCAAATCAGCATGCCTAGAATCAGTTCTAAATTTTGAAAAATTCAATGTGAATCATTGAATTCAATTATTTAAAAGCTTAAACCCCGTAGTCCGACCCTTATGCAATAACAATAATACATAGAATAATTCTTTCAACTAATCGCGAATGATTTTCACTCCGAAATTTGGAGCTAAGAGATATGTTGGCATAAAAAGTACAGTTAGTTACTTATAAAGCGATATGCTGAGGCACCACTCAGTGTCGCATTGGAGTCGGTTTTGACCAGTAATTGGACATTTGCGACTGGGGGCGACTTTCAATGTGGGGCCATAATTTGGGCCCCGAACTCAATGTTTACAAAAATGTCCAACTAGAGGTAAAAATGTCTAATTAAACGTGTTGCATCACAGATCTGTTCAATTAGCTTAGTGTCGATGTAGATGTAAATTACTGTATAACCAAATCAAAACAAAAGCCGAGACACAAAGCCCAGACAAAAACCAAACGAGCCGTCCGTCTCCGTCAATTATTCTTTTCTACAAACCCTGCCGGTCGTTTTCGTTGAACGTATGCTGACGGGTCGTTACGTTGCTGGTGTATGTGAATGTTTTCATGAGAATTGCATGGTAGAATCATTGACGTATCGTGACGTGACGGGACGTGAACGTGACGTGTATGTTGTATGTGAATCGCACTTTATTCAGTTGTGTACTGCTCTAAGAGATGCAACATTTTTTTTAGTTTTTTCGAAAAATTTATATCTTTTGAACTACTCGACCGGTTTTGATGATCGACATATCAAATTGAAGCCAATTAGCTAGTCTTCCTCGGAAAAATATTACCCTTGCGAAAAATTAGAATTTAGTTTTTGTAATCATTTATTGTACAATGGAACCTCGATTATCCACGAGCGGATGATCCGCGGTGTAGATTATGCGCGACGGCGAGTTCCATAGTAGATCCATAGGCCTTCCAGGAATTTTTCAGTGAGTGATAGGCTCATGCACTTATGTTTTGATCATGGCTTTAACATTATCTGACTACTGGTATACACGACGTTCTAGATCGATAGGTTAATGATTCCTGTATTGATAAAACATAGTTTTCATGATGAAATTTCTTTTTTCCTATTTGGAACCCATTTTTAGTCCTTTACTAGCTGACCCGGCAAACTTCGTCCCGCCCAAATTTATGGTTTGTTATCAATACCTTCAAATATTCACGTTTTGTTACTAAGCGCATGTTTATGGGCCCAATCGCAGAACTGTTCATTGATTGATCTTCTAATCGACCCCGTTGAATTTAACTTTTACTATAAAACTCCTAGTATTTCTAACAAAACTCATCATTATAATATCAGATTATTTTCAGACACAATTCTTGCTCAAGACTTTTCAACCACTTGCAAATAACATGTTTCTCCGTTACACGGAATAAATGTTTTATACAAAAAAATTATAGAATAAAGACATCGCTAAATCGTTAAATTCCTTCCTCGAGTTCTGCACTTATCAACACATCCGGCGATCCTTTTTTTTTGGTATAGATAGAAGAAGATATAGAAGTGCGTTTCATCACATTAAAATCCATTTCCAATTTCGAACAAAGATCAATTTCGCTAGCGCAAACATCAAATGGTCTAACAGCCCTTATCACTATGTAATTGTAGAACATATGGGAATAACTTTTCCGAATTTTCCCTTTTTCGTTAGGAGTTTTCCGAAAATTTTCAATTGTCATGTTTGGTTGGAATATTTTTGGTTGAAATATTTGTAATATTTTTATGGGACCCCCTCTCCTTTCCTGAGGAGGGAGGGGTGTCATACCATTAAAGAAACATTTCTCATACCCAAAAACCCTCACATCCCAAATTGTGCTTGATTAGTTCTCGAGTTATGCACAAGTTTGTGTTTCGTTTGTATGGCAGCCCCCCTTAGAGAGGGGGAAGGAGTGTATTCACCATAGAAACGTTTCGTGCCCTGTAAGACCTTCACATGCCAAATTTGGCTCCATTTGCTTGATTAGTTTTCGAGTTATGCAGAAATTTGTGTTTCATTTGTATGACAGCCCACCCTTAGAGAGCGGTAGGAGTGTCTAACCATCATAGAAACATTTATTGCACCATAAAACCTCAATATGCTCAATTTGGTTTCATTTGCTTGATTAATTTATTAAAATAATATTAAGCATTTGCAAAAAGTGACAATCAAAACCAATGATAAAATGTTAGCGTTGGAAAATTCTGTTAAAAACAAGGATCGTTATTTATTCAATTTTTGTAGTTTCTTCAACTATTGTGTTCGCTGTTTTCTTGTTAAGTGCTAGAAATGGTAATAATCTACAATAAATGGATGAGAAAAATGATATTTTATGCAGAATTTAACTTCATTGAAATTAGTATTGAAGTAGTGTTCGGAATATGATACAAGTTTCTACGCATGATTCAAATTCCGAACACTTTATTTTAAAATGTAGATTTACTGAACTTCAACGTTATTTGTAATTGAAAAATCAAAACCCTGACATTCTTTGGGTTATAGGCTTCATTTTAAAACCAATTACAGGTATCGATACAGCCTATAATTTATAATATTAAGCATTTGCAAAAAATGTGACTGTCAAAACCAGTGATAAAATGTTTGCGTTAGTAAATTCCGCAAAAAACAAGCATCGCGATTTCTTCAGTTTTTGTAGATGTTTTATCTATTTTGTCTGCTTTTTTATGTTAAGTGCTAGAAAAGGTAAGAATCTACTGTACATAGATGAACAAATGAGAATAATGCAGAAATCTTCATTAAAATTAGCATTTAAGTAGTTTTGGAATTTGAATCAAGTTTCGACGCATGATCAAAATTTTAAAACTTTCCATCTTCTGGACCGATTCAGTTGATCGACATATTAAATTAAAGCCAATTAGCCGATTTCAAAAACGAAAGAGAATCACATCTCTGTTTTTTAGATATTTTATGTAAAAACAAACCTCAGCTCTCAAGAAAAAAATGTTAAAAATATAGCGCCCTTGGCCCCGAAACCATAGAACCTATAAAAAGCAAATAAAATCAATAATTACAAAAACAAAATACAATTTTTTGTGAGTATAATATTTCTCCAAAAAAGATAATTGGCTTTGATTTGATATATCGATTAAATAAATCGGTCCAGTAATTCAAAATTTATAATTATATGAGTCAGTGGCAAAACTTGTGTTCGGAATTTGAGACAAATGTGATGAAACATTTTTTTAGTTTTTTACCATGAATATGTATTTGTAAATCAGCTTATTGCAGTCAAATGAAACTCGATTCAACAATGTCACAGATAAAGCTCTCATAAAAAAGCTTTAATCCTGTTGGTGCATTTATTTTCGCGTTTATTCGATTTGAAGCGAGAATGGTAAAATTGGAGAACCTATTCATTTACCCTCGGTATATACTCTTACTTATTTTATTCATAAAGAACTATCTCGTCCATAGATACGGAGGGAAGTTTTCAGCATATCTCATTCCAATTTCACATCTTTTATCGGGATGTGCACCACCCACCACAAATTACCATTCTTCTGCCATAATAACTCGATTGTATCATTAATGGAGTGAAAAAATAATACCTAACAGTCAAACAAAACAGAACAGGCCCACAAAGTAATGAAAGAGGTCAGGAACATACAATTTCACTTCAATTTACACATCGTCACTCAATAATGAACCTTGAACCTTTGAAACGCTGCAAACTCATGCAGACTGAAAATAGAGCTACTCTCTGTCCACGCGCAATGAAGAGAATATCACTTCCCCCTTCATACAATCCCGTTTCGCTTCACGTCCATTTCTTTCATTATTCACACCGAAGCGGAACTATCAAATCTGAACATGAAAGGTTTTTATATCGAATGAAAGTGTCTTATTTTTTATGAAAATTTCGTTGGAGCTCGAACCGTATTTACTGAAACTAAAGAAGATGACGATGTGAATAAATGTGTAGGACTAATATGCCCTCATATGCCCCTATTTTGCACTTATTTTTTAAAAGACGATCCGGGAAAATCCAGATTGAAGAAATGAAATCGAATGAAACTTTCAATTGAAAGCAATCATAGTCCATTCACATGTGAAAATGAAAGCGACATAAAGACCATTCAAATGATAACGAATAAACGAATAAATTTTCAATCGTCAAGTGAAAGGGCCTGCTTTCAAATTAAAAGGAAACGACAGCGGAACGAAAACGAAATGGAAGAATCGACATTTCAGTATGCGTAGTGGATACACACAATCGAAATTGAATCGACTGAAGAGAAGGAAAGAAGTAAAAAAGTAATTTTCATCTTTTGGTTTCTAAATTATCAAGCCCTGAAAGAGATTAATACTATATTATTTCAAATCAGTATGAAAAATAAAGCTTAACGAAATCCCAGGTCAAATGTGCGGCCGTGTCTCAGACACAACCTTCCTGTACCTTTATTATACAACATACCGTTGGATGGAAATTTATCCAGTACTAGCTGACCCGGCAAACTTCGTCCCGCCCAAAATTTATATTTCGTTATCACATCCACGTTTTCTTACTAAGCGCTGTTCATGGGTCCAATCGCATAATTATTCATTGATTGAACTTCTAATCTTCCCTTTAAAATTACCTTTTCCTATAAAATTCCTAGTACTTCTACCAAAACTCAACAATATAATATCAGATTATTTTCAGACACAATTCTCGTTCAAGATTTTTCAACCACTTGCAAATAACAAATAACAAATAATTGGTTTCATTTGCTGGATTAATTCTCGAGTAATGCAGAAATTTGCGTTTCATTTGTGTGGCAGCCCACCTATAGAGAGGGGGGAGGGGTAATAAGTAACAAGCATATAAATCTTAGACATTTCATCTTTCGAATACAGTGATTATCATACCACTCTTGGAAATACCCAGCGCAAATAGTACCCTAAGCCCCGACGATTGGAATCGTTGTTGATCCGGGGCAGGATTATTAACTCTTTGTGGTCGTTTGTCTGCTCTCAGCCACCACAGCAAGAAACCATGCTAATCTTATATTTTACACAACCAAGTAGCAGTTTATGCTTTCCCGAATCGAAGCTTGATGTCTAATGGACCTGTTCACGAATCAATACGGTGCTCCTATGAGTGATAGATTACGATACTCAGTATTAAACAACGTGGTCTCCCACACAAGATAACGCACAGTGCGTTGAATGCATAAGAATGTGGGACAAAAAACAGGAAGTGGGTTATGTGTGTGGTATAACCACCCCCTTAGAAGGGGGGGGGGGTGGAGAGTCTAACCATCATAGAAACATTTATTGCATCCTAAAATCTTCACATGCCAAATTTGGTGGCAGCCCCCCCTTAGAATGGGGGGGTGGAGTGTCTTACTACCATAGAAACAGAGTCTAACCACCATAGAAACATTAATTGTATCCTTAAACCTCAATATGCCTAATTTGGTTTCATTTTCTTGAATAATTCTCGAGTAATGCAGAAATTTGTGTTTCATTTGTTTGTATATATATATATATAGATTTTTGGCGTAAAATACAATTAAAGGGTGTGTCAGGAATTATATCTTCAGCTTTCGCTTATAATCAGATAAGAGTGTATAGATCACGTTGGCCATGCTTCACTGTCAATTTTTCGTAAATTTGGAAAAATGTCGTCGAATGAAAAAGAGCGTCGTGAATTAATCCTGCACACTCATTTCGAGAATCCGGAGTTGTCACATCGGGACATCGGTAAGATGCTGGGAATCGTCCAATCCACGGTCAGCAGAGTACTAAAACGATACTTCGACAACCTAACCATCGACCGGAAGGTGAAGAACGGTAAAAATGGATGCTCCGTCAGTGAAAAAGATCACAAGCGCGTAGTTAAGCAGTTTAGACGTGATCCGAGAAATTCGGTCCGGGATGGCGCCAATAAGCTGAATTTGTCAAGTTCATTCGTCCAGCGGACCAAGCAGCGGGAGGGCCTGCGTACATACAAGGTTCAGAAGGCTCCTAACCGCGACGAAAGGCAAAACATGGTGGGGAAGACGCGAGCCCGGAAGCTGTACACCGAAATGCTGACGAAGCCGCATTGCCTGGTAATGGACGACGAAACCTACGTCAAAGCGGACTTTCGTCAGCTGCCGGGCCTGTTGTTCTTCTCCGCAGAGGACAAATTCAGCGTTCCGGAGGAGATTCGCAAGCAGAAACTATCCAAGTTTGCCAAAAAGTACATGGTGTGGCAAGCGATCTGCTCTTGTGGAAAGCGGAGCGCCCCCTTCGTGATGACCGGCACGGTAAACGGGCAGGTTTACCTTAAGGAGTGCCTACAGAAGCGCTTACTACCACTATTGAAGCAGCACGAGGGCCCGACCATCTTCTGGCCGGATCTCGCTTCGTGCCACTATTCAAAGGACGTGTTGGAGTGGTACGAAGCCAACGGGGTCACCTTCGTGCCAAAGGAAATGAACCCGCCCAACGCGCCGGAGCTTCGCCCAATAGAGAAATATTGGGCGATTATGAAGCAGGCCCTCCGGAAGAACCCAAAAGTTGTCAAATCGGAGGCGGACTTCAAGAGAAAATGGATTTCTGTTCAAAAAAAAAAAAACTGCAACGTGACGTTGTACAGAACCTTATGGACGGGGTAAAGAGGAAGGTGCGAGCATACGGGCTTGGCCTCGAAGTATGAATAAAAAGAAAATGCCAAAAGTTGTTTAATAGTTTTTATTTTACTGTCTAAAATTTTCAAAAGGATCGGTCTACTGGGCGAATTTCTACAGCGTTTTTTCCGTGATGCAATTTGATGTGACACACCCTTCAGTTGCATAGGTATAAAAAATCAAACAATTTATCGAAAAAAAAAATAGAAACGATATTTTGATTTCACTCATCGCCCGCATCATATGTGAAACGTTAAAAGGCAGAACTTCTTGTTCTTACTCTTTTTTCTATGCAGACAGTACGAATCGCTGGAATATGATGGAATTTTACGGATGACGTTTACTTTCTGCTGTGACCCAGGTGACAAAATCACGTATCCATTAGCCACCAAAATTTTGTCCTGCAGAAATAGATCTCACAGTTCTATTCTATCTAGAATACTATCCTAAGTGATAAACAAACGAATTGAGTTAAATTATTTCATAGTTCTCGTGTCTTGGACATCGCTTTCTATATTTTTTGTCTGAACTATTTTTGATACCAACATTATGAGATGAGCACATTCAAGAATTTTTACACCAGAAATGTGTTTTGGATTATTTATTCAACTATTGAGGATCGGATGAGAGGTCCTTATGGTGAAATAAGTTTCCTATTCATATGTTTTTTACAAATTATGTCAAAAAAAAAACAGTTTGAAAATAATTTTATTCAAAAAAATGTATTTCTCTAAATGTAGTTACCCTATGCAACCCTGAGTTTCACTCCCTGAATGAAAACATCTAAACAAATTCTTGTGTGAGAACCTAGAAAATCGGTTTCCACTCTAGATTTTCACCTTTAATATGTTTTATAGATTTCCGAAGAGAAGGCGGAAATAAACCGCTCGATCCACTCTTCCGAAGGACGGAAGTCCCGATTGCACGGCATACAAACAGCAGGTAAACCAATTTCCTCTCTGGACCAATATCAGGATTATCACCAACACCAGCAAGGTCCGTTAATGCTTGGAGATTTTCAAACGACCAGCGATAGAGGTAAAATGTCGCAGACTCTTTCCTTCCTTTATCTCGGAGTCCCAGTTACCTGCGAAAGACACTCGGCTCACCGATTGTGAATCCGCTAAAATATGACTGCGTCGAAAATTCTGCATTAGGAAGGGTCATATGAGTGTTGTGATGATGCAAACAGGTCTCGTGAAATATAATTTGACGGTATCTTACACAGAGAAAATTAAACTTATGGCGGGTTTACATTAGGGAGATCTATAGCTATAGATGGATTTATTCACCCGAAAATAGATGTAAACGGGTGAGAATATATACGATACATTTCTCCGAGGTATAAATATATAGGATGAATAGAATAAATTCATGTATATGTAAACGCTGGTGAATTTCTCACTGGTGAGAAATCACTGAAGTTGGATGCAGTTCTACTTCAGGTGAATAAATTCACCAAAAATATGAATGTATTCATTATATAAGTTCGCGCTAGTGTAAACGGTTGATGCGATTTCTGTAAATCTCATCATATTTCTTCACACGAATATATCACTAGTCTAAACCCACCCTTAGACACAAGTCAGTTGGGTTCGGTCGTAATTGAATCCGTTGTTAATTGTATTGTTTTGTTGTATAATCAAAGTTTCCCACCGACTGTCGGAGATTTTTATTCCAAACTTCAGACCCAAGAATTCATTCTCATGAATAAGTTGGAGCAGCAACAACAACGAAAAAAATGCCGACGCTCAATTTTGATCGTATGAGCTGTGTTCTCTTGTAAGCGCACCGGGGAGGCAAAAATAGGCAAGCTAAAGTTGCCGAGAAAATTCAAATAAATGCTTGTTAGAGTGCGAAATCTGGCTTCTGGGTAGGAAGGAAAAAAAACTTTTTGCAAATATGTGAGATTTGCAAAAGTTTTGCCTCAGAATTTCGAACCTCCCACGCGTCAGCGATGCTGAAGGAAGGAGCGAGCGACACAAACTGTTTTAATTTGCCAATTGTGTATATGCGAGTGTGTATGGGTGAAAAAGGCTTCATCGGGGAAAGACGAGAGAAACTTTTTTCATTGTGATTTCTTTTTCGACACTTTGCTTTTCTTCTTCGTGTTGTATCTTTCATTTTTGGTGCATTGGTTTTTTTTTCTTGGGTGAGTGGTTTAGAACTTCTTTGGATTTTGTTTGATGTGTGAACGGGCTGCAGCAACGCATTTCGTCGACGATGAATTGCTGGTGAATCAGGTCCAACGCCACTACCACTGTTGTTGTCATGCTGCGATGACGAACATGAGCGAGTTAAGGCAAACAAGACGCAAGAACCGTCTTCAAACCCGTCTCGGTCTGGGCTCTGCTTTCGATTTCATTTAGAAGAAAAGTTTTGGCCTATAGCAAATTTTTTTGTCGATTGCAAAAGAGAATGTTGTTTTCAGTGTTGCTTGGTATGCATGTTTAAGCTTGACAGAAAATTTAATTCTGATACCGAATGATATTATGAAATAGAGAACGTGAGTTCAGAAGAGAAAAGGGTTAGATTCTAGCGTCTTAACACTGGATTGCCCAAGCAAGTCATTTTGAATGCTTTTCAATTTCAATTAGGAAAGCTTTTATGTATATAATGGCACAGTTTCTTAGAATGGTGTTACTTTTTACACAACGTATAACAGTGTTCATTGATAATTGTAGTTATCTCCCCCCTCCTTCATTTCCGGAGATATATATGTGTTATACCTATATAGCCCAAAAGCAGTCATTTTGACTGCTTGAAGAATTTCAAATAATAAAATAACTTTTATTACTAAATTCAGTAGATTTCGTATATGACCAGTTTCGGCATTGTATTGGAAGGCAGTTTTCATTTTTTTTCGATTACCGTCACATGATAACATACAAGTACATGATAAATTGTTACTTTGGGCGTATTGATAAGTTACAGTTTCTCAAAAAACTAAAGTAGTAATTGTTATTCGAATGTTTGTGCAGTAATACTGCAGGAAGTAAATGTTGAATAAAAATGAGTTATTGGAAAAGTAAACGAACATGAGTGAAGAGTGCTTCCATGTACTGTAGAATCAGATGCAATAAATTCTGAACTATCGTGTGAAGATGAGGCAGATTGTATTCAAAGTGAAACATTTGACACTGAAGATAACGATGAGGAGTAGATCACCAATGATTAGGGGGGATAATCTTATCTCGTTGATAATAGGTAACAATATTATCAAGCATATAAGAAAACGCACAAATGTAGAATGAATTTCGAGGAATGATTGAACAACAGAAATATCTTAAATATGTGCATTTATTGGGATTTTATATGCTTGTGGAGCGTTGAGAATATTGAGAATAGTCCAGCTTACTATCAACCAGGGCAAAGTATTGCAGTTGACGAGCAATTATTTTCGACAAAAACCAAATGCAGATTTTCACAGTATATGCCTAATAAGCTCAATAAACTTGGCATACAATTGGAATGAATGTTTTGAAAGGTTTTTCTTATTTGGGGAAATATGATCAATGCTTCTCAGTGAGCAAGTTGTTCTGAAACTTGTAAGGCCATTTACAAGATGTTCAAGAAAATTTTCCCTAGCATGTACCTCGCGACAAAATTATCGACAAAAAAACAATTCTGATTATAACCATTAGAAGAAACAAAAGGTAACTATCCAAATAATCTTATCAAACGGAAGATAACATGCCTCGTTTTTCAACTCTGTTATGTTAATCAGAGAATTGTGTTCTTATACAGTATATAAAAGTGGACTAAATAAAAGAGTAGCTGTTCTAGATTCTAAGCATGAACATGTGAAAATTTATAAAAGTAATGAAAAATACATGAAAAGATTTCCACCATCATTTTCGAAAAAAATACATAAATGATCCAAAAATGATTTTTACAAGTAAAATTATTTATTTATTGTTCATATTCATTTATAACTTGTTATGTAACGGTAAGTGATATAGAAAATATTGAAAATTTATTTAAAATAATTTTTTTTGCACATCAGATATTCTTTCCCAAAGCAGTCATTTTGACTGCTTTTGGGAAATATACTGCCGTTCTATGCATAGTTTTCCCATGTTCCAAAACCAGCAACTGAGAAAAACGCAATCAAAGTTTTCTCGCATATTTGTCTACCAAAAGCTTTAAGCATTTCAATTTAGCAATACACCGGGTTTTTATAAGCACTATACTATTGTTTAATGAAATGTGATGAAATACCCTCACTGAATCAATCAAGCTTGATTACGGGTTTAAAAAATCATGGTGGGACTGTTATGCCTAGAATATCAACAAGGGACAATTGAACTTGATGTTGTTTTTTGATATACTGGGAACAAACAATAATTTTTTGTGTGTTTTGACGTGCGACTACGTCTAACCGGAGTATATAGGGGGTAAAATGAAAACATAAACACAGAACATGCAAGAAAAAATGAAAGATTCCGAATGCTTATAACTCGAACATTTCTTACTGTATCGGAAAGATGTTTGCATCAATTGATTGGGAATATTTCTATGCATCTATTGCAATTAATAAAATGTTATTTATCATTAGATAAACAATAAAATTGGTGTTGGGAATTAATGCAAGTCGAGCGTAATTTTTGTTCCGACCGAAATGTGTTTCCCCAACACAGTCTTCAGAACTAAGGTGTCTGGGGGAATTGGCATTGCAAATTCATGTAGGTCGGGGGTATTGTTGTTTCGACTGAAATGTCGGGAAATCGATTTTGCAAATAAATGCAAACTGCGAGTACTTTTGTATTCGCTTGCCTCTGTGCAGGCTAGAATATGTTTCCGTAACACGGTCTTCTAAATTTAGAAACCTGGGAAAATTTAGCAGACATTAGAGGCGAATGAACTGAAAAGTTTAAAGCCTCTCTAATTCATAATCAGCCATCAGTCAGTCAGCAGACATTAGAGGCGAATGAACTTTCAAGTTTAAAAAAAATAAATGAAATTGTTGATTCATGCAAGCAAAGGGTACTTTCCTCACCCGTATGTTTTTTTTGACGTGGGACTACGTCTAACCGGAGTATATGGGGAGTAAAATGAAAACCTAAACACAGAACATGCATGAAAAAATGACAGATTCCAAATGCTTATAACTCGAATATTTCTTACTAGATCGGAATGACAAATACAAGAAAGTATGAGGACTTTTGTTCTCACCGAAATATGTTTCCTAACACAGACTTCAAAACCAAGCAGCGTTGGAGAAATCGGCATTACAAATACATGAAGGTCGGGGGTATTTTTGTTCCGACTGAAATGTGTTTCCCTAACACAGACTTTAAATCCAAAGAGCGTGGGGAAATTGGCATTGACAATTCATACAAGTCGCGGGCATTTTTGTTCCGACTGAAAAGTATTTCCCTAACGCAGACTTCAAATCCATAGAGTGTGGGGAAATTTGCATTGCAAATACATGCAGGTCGGGCCGACTTGTTCCGACTGAAATGTGTTTACCTAACACATACTTCAAAACCAAGATGTCATCATACCAAACGCAAAAGGATTGCCAACAAATTTACTTATAACGAAGAACATAATCTCACAATGCATGAATTGATCTTACATGGCATTATAAAACCTTTTTACTCACAAAGCATATATATTGAATTCGGAAATTGTTTCATTCGATCAAAAAATTAATCAATACAAACAAATGATTGCTAAGCTAAGGTAGTCCCACGTCAACCTTGCGGTTATATTATAGATATAACCCACCCATTTTTTCCGAAAGATTATGCATAGAAACATCGTTTTATGAAGAAATGAGTGATCTGCAACATCTTCGCAGAATATAAATCTCATTGTTATTAGGCTTTCGCTAACAAGGTGTGTTCTGTAAAACTTTTTCTTATTTGTTTGAGAATTAGTTCCTTCTTCCAAACCAGAAAAGAGTGCATTAGGCCTGCTGAAAGTGTGACATGAAATTTTTGTACTTGAACCGACTTATTCGATATGGATCTACAAAAAATACATGGTAGGACAGTTATGAATAGAATATCAACATGGGACAATTGAGCTTGATGTTGTTTTTTTAAAAGTTGGAAATAAACTTTATGTTTCTTTGTGTTTTTCCGTAAGATAATGCATAAAAACAATGTTTTATGAAGAAAAGTGAAAATCGTCAAAAAGTAACATGGGGCAACTATGCGTAAAACGGCAGTATAGGTATATACTAAGTTTCGGTCTTTCTAGTGTTAAATGCTCTCAGCGAATGTTCTAATTTCTGATTGTATTTTGTGTTTATGAAACGTAATTGACATGTGTGTATGCTGTTTGTCGTCGAAAACGCCAAAGACGTAGTAGATTTAGATATCAATATATTTAATTGGAAAGCGAATAATTTTTCTTATCTAGTCACGCCCTATCTATTTGAATGAGAGTTGGCTTCACACAGAATTAAAGCTACAGTCTAACGTCACTATGAACCGATCCTCCCCTATCCTGTCACCAATCAATTATCGATACTCATCTTGTTCAACCGAAAGGGTTTAATTTGCATTTTTATTTCCCCCTTTTACTAATGGCATAGTCATAGTCTCGTGCATGTACGTATTAGTTCTCCTCAATTAACACCAATTACACCATTTACGTGGTGATAGACGAGAAAAAAACACAGTTTTCACCGCATGTTGGGCAGCAGAACACAAATTGTTGCCTCTTTATCGGTCACCGGTTGTGACCAAGTTGAAAAACGAAGTAGAAAAAAGTCCCGTAAATGAGAAATATGAATATCATCAGTGTTCATACCTTTTTCCTGGGTCCCACACCTCACTTAATCGTCGGTTTTCATGCGGTCATATCAGTTGAAAGCCGTTTCTTCCAGTGCCAATGAACGTTAGCTCGAGGCAAACTTGCTTCCGTTGACACTTGTGCTGAGTTATTTATCTATTTACCTTCACCCGTTCCTGACCTGCGGAACTCCTTCGCATATCGAATCCCCGGATATCTCAGACTCAGATTGGCTCGGAGTGAACGTGTGTGCCGCAGCCCGTCTGTGGATGTGGATGTATCGATAGCAGAGATTGGAAGAAAAACATGAACCTTTTCCGACCATTCCCAGCCCCCCGGTGATGGTTCTATGATGGGAAATGTAGTTGCTGCGGCGTTGAAGCTCGCGTTAATTCCTTCGAGAGCACTTCGGAATGGGAGGAAAGTTTTTCTTCCGAGCAAACCAAGCCAAGTGCTCCGGCGTGACACGTCGGGCTGAACACACTTCTTGCCGCCTAACAGAGGGAATGAAGAAGTGGAGAAAAAAAAACAAAGACTACAGAAGAAACGGGAGAATATTAATGCATCATCCTGTCGATAAATTGTTGAATCTTTTTGCTGTTCGATGTTCTCAGCGCCTCCATTCATCAGACCCTAACTAAGTCCGCCAAAAGTACCACTCGGGATAAACAAGAGAAAGCGATTAGGCAAGGTGAAGTGTGTTACTTAAGAGGGCTCGAGATGTCTCGGTGAATGCGATCTGACAGACTCGGTTGAGTAGTAGGGAACGTTTGATGCGGGATGAATGTTGGAAAAGTTGGCATTTTTTCGCGATGCAACAATTTGATTGCGGCTCTTGTATTTGCTAGTTTGTGGGTCACAAAATCATTTGAAATCTCAAGATCAAAAGAAATAAAATTACAATGATTATTACATATGCGAAAATCAAGGGAAAGCTAGCGCGGATGACTATATCGAGATTTCCAATGAAAATGATGATTAGAAAATTGAAAATCTGAATTTTCAATTGCTAGACGATTCAAAAACAACGTCCTAGAGAATAATAATTTATATAATAATAACTAGCTGACCCGGCAAACTTCGTCCCGCCCAAAATTTGTTATTTCAAAATTTGTTAGTATCAATACCTTCAAACATTCACGTTTTCTTACTAAGCGAAACTCATGGGTTCAATAGCAGAACTGTTCATTGATTGATCTTCGAATCGACCCCGAATTTACCTTTTACTATAACTATAGTACTACTACTATAGTACTTCTACCAAAACTCGACATTATAATATCAGATTATTTTCAGACACAATTCTCGTTCGAGGTTTTTCAACCACTTGCAAATAACATGTTTCTCCGTTACATGGAATAAATGTTTTATACAGAAAATATAGAGAGGAGTGGAGGAGGAGTGTCTATTCGCCATAGAAACGTTTCGTGCCCCCTAAAATCTTCACATACCAAATCATGCTCCATTTGCTTGATTAGTTTTCGAGTTATGCAGAAATTTGTGTTTCATTTGTATGACAGCCCACCCTAAGAGAGGGGGAGGAGTGTCTAACCACCATAGAAAAATTTATTACATCCTAAAACCTTCACATGCCAAATTTGGTTTCGTTAGCTCGATTAATTCTCGAATAATGTAGAAATTTGTGTTTCATTTGTATGGGAGCCCCCCTTAGAGAGTGGGGAGGGGTCTCGTACTATCATAAAAACCTTCCCCGACCCCAAAACTCCATATATACCAATTTTCATGTTGGTCGGTTGTGTCATTGAATACATAGTTGTTTTTCTAATTGCAATTTAAAAGCAGTCAAAATGACTTCCTTGGGCAATCTAGTGTTAAAAATAACTCATTTTTAGCAAAATTGTCCTCCATTTTGGCAATTTTTCGAACTATCCTATATATTTAGGTATTGTCCTAAAGTTTTAAAATATTCATTGGGTTTCTTTCTGGGACACCCCGTTGCTTCAAAATCGATACCACCAGCAAGGTGCCGTCTTTCAGGCAGCATCTACGCATCCAGCTGCCAACAGCGTAATAATCATTATTCATGCACTCAAAAAATGGAAAAAAACAATAACCAAAATATTCGATCACTTCACTTTATTCCTAACATCCGAATAAAATCACATTATTTTTTAACCTGCCAGATGAAATTCTTTTTGGGTGAATCTTTGATTTGGCAACTCTATAATTAACATTTTAGGTTGACCAGATTATAACGGGTACAACTTTTATAGCTTATCAAAAAAATCTTAGAGAATTTCCTATCCGATTGGTATGTAAATCATCTGAACTCGTTCGTAACGAAAATCATTATAAACGCAACATTATTTCATAAAAACGTTACATGTTTTCTGATTTAGTACCCTTACTGAAAGATTCAAGTCTACGTCAACATTGAAAC
This sequence comes from Toxorhynchites rutilus septentrionalis, assembly GCF_029784135.1. Classification (NCBI taxonomy): domain Eukaryota; kingdom Metazoa; phylum Arthropoda; class Insecta; order Diptera; family Culicidae; genus Toxorhynchites; species Toxorhynchites rutilus. The sequence continues at coordinate 88,582,786 of NC_073746.1, forward strand.
CGTGACTATGTCCTGACTTGTTGACTGGGCACAGATAGTTGATTCGCTGAAATTTTGACTGTATGCAACCGGAGAAGGCAGGAATCGAAGTGTTGCATTTCTCGAAATAGCAACATTCCGCAGACAGCATGAATATATGCAACAGAAATGTGTCTATTTCAATTTGCTGCAGCGATGCACCAACTCAATGGAATGATCAGAATGGAATATGACAGTCCCTAATTTATGTAAAATATTTCCAGAACCTCCAGTGTATCTATATCCACAAACGGCGACGATCGGATAGACTCTCACTCTCACTTATTTTATTCCTTGTCCCAACCGAGCGCTACATTTCCACGATTCACCCGAGAGGTTGGCCAGGAACGAGGGGGGGAGGGGTTTGGAAAACTATGGTCACGTCCTGCTCCAATGCTAGTGACACCTTTAAACTCACTTGAAGAAGCAGTGTGGAAAGTTCCAGCCGAGTTGTTTATCGCCGAGGCGTCCGAATCAATTGCCTATAATTCATATTTTTCGAACGTGAACGCGCGCAATTGAGTGGAACACCCGCTCACCCCACAGCCACAGGGCTGCATTGGCTGTGGCGCGGAAATGGTTCTGTCGCCGGTGGGATAGAGTTCGACTCTGTCCGTTTTGGATTGCCCAACAGAGAGAGCGAGAGGGTGGGGATGGCAATTCGGTATTAAATTTTGTGACGATGCAAGCGGAGAATGACGTGATTGGAATGTTGGATTAGCTTCCATTCTGGTGGATGGATCTTCTATGGAGATGTACGATGGCGATAATGGACGAAAAAAAATCTTTTGTGAACAGATTGATAGACCCCTTTCTCCTTCGGTGTTTGGAAACGGATGTAGATGTATAGTTGTAAAGTTTTCAAGGTTTTAGGAACGAATCCGGAGTTTTCTCAGGTTGTGAAACTTTTTATTCCGGTTTTCCAGGTAGGAGCATTCATAATTGTGGGAACTCTACCAGAATAAACATATATATGAAGCGGTCGATAACTCACCATTAACCCTATCCTCTTGAAGATATAAGTTTCCTTCTATCGAATATTGATGTTTTTCTGTCGCTATCGTTCCCCGTAACCAGAAGCATTTTCTTTGAAATGGAGATTTTCAAGATAATTTGATTCTCGCAGGAAAAAGATTCATGTTCAAGTTCGAGCACTGTTCACTCTGGTACACCAACACAATGTCTTAACTGCTATCCCGCTCACACATGAAGAACCCTTGGGGGAAAAGGAGGTTGTTAAATACTTGGCTCCTTCTCCATGAAGATCCCACGATGAACTCCGTGCCGTGGATTGGGAAGGATGGCAGCAAAGGACAAGATAAACAAAACACCAACTATTCCTTTCAACTTTGCACCAAGATCAAGTTGATGAGATGAGAAAAGTTCGTTAACTATAAGTCTTCTGCACGATTTCCAGCTGTTGACCAGCTTCCCCCGGTGGGATGGAGCGGCCAACATGTCAGTTGAAAATTGGTATCGCTATGGTGTACACATTCTTGCTCTTGTTCGGTAATGAACGCCGGTCACGCAATGGATGACACAATGATGACAACGCTGCCGGATGTCAGGTCCGACAGGGCGAAAGGTAGATTCTCCGAAGTCTACGGAAGACAAAATGCTGGAGAAAATTCTTGTCCCATAATGGTAATGCTGCTAGAGCCGGATTGTGCACAACCTGGAAGGGTAAACAATTTAAAAAGTTTCTTCTCTAGCCGAGTAGTTATGTTTTACCAGCGCTCAAGCGAGCTCTTAGTTTCGAGCAAGTTGTTCCGAAAGGGATGCGACTGTAAACACAACAGTAGCTCTGTAGCCTCTGCTGCCATGGCTAATTATTTCGCCTGTTTCATCGCTACGGTAGCATTACTAAACGAATTTACTTACCGGAGAGGAAGGAATCCCAATATTGTGCTACCTTCGGGGCTTTCGTTGAATTTGCAAAAGGTTGACGGAGTGAAGGAATTCCAGAAAGTTACGCCATTTCAGAATTTTTCTTTACATCAGTCCGAAAAAAGTCTCAAATGAAGCTCATTCGTTAGATCCCAATATACGGATAACACTAATTAATTCAAAAAAATTTACCGAAAATTCAAATATGTAACACGGACAAATCGCAAGACTTTTTATCGCAGGTCGGAGGACTTGCCTTCATCGTGTAATATAAACAAATCGATAAATTTCCAATTGAATTGAATCCACCGCCAACAGTATTAATTCGAAAGCATCCAATCAACGCTCGCTTACAAAAGAAAACGGAACTTTTCCTGCGAAGTACTCTCCCATTCAAGTAAATAAAAACTCCGTTTCATGCTCGGTATTCTGGTTTTTTTTGCGTCTTACACAAACCTATCAAGCAAAACCCAATCTATTGATGAATTACAACCTCCAATATGATGTGAGAGCGGAACGGAAACGAAACGAAACGAAAAAAAAGAAGCATACCTGTAGGACGCGATCGAACCACCCCCACTTTTGAAAAACCCACCAGCAAGGAAAACCAGAACATCGGCAGTTGAGAAAAAAATATATGTGAACGGAAAAAAAGCGGTTCAATCATTTCAGCACAACGTGAATTTAACTCCCATTCAAATATTTGCCTTTTCTCTTCGTTTCCCAATTTAGTGCTATGATTCAGCTTTTCCAGCGTTGCGATGGTTGGAAATGCGAAATGTCGGTCCGGGATTTTACCATCTTCAGCCGGAATACATCCAGACGCAGAGAGAGGGCGCTCTAGAACCGACAAACGAAATGTGGTGTGTATTCATATGAACTTACGCTCAAAAAAAAAAAAATAGAAAAAAAAAGAACGTTGGTGAAAAGGTTGGGTAACGCGTGAAAAAATTACTTCGCAAATTGAAAACCCCATTCAAAAGGCTGTGTGTTTGTGGTCGCCGCCGTACGAGGACACATTCGTGCTGCCACTATCGGTGCGTTGAAGATTTCCGGCACAGGATATTGCGGGAAGCATCCTTGATGCAACATATTAGATCTTCTCGGGTAGAGAATGTATACACGGATTCATCGGTTTCGTGAAAACCAGGTATGATTTGAATTATCCTACCGTTTTCGAAAAGATTTAAGTGTTATATTCGATTTTCACTAGGTGTTGTTTGAAATGGTTTTGTTATTTTCCTAGAATGTTCATCAACTTTCCGACAATTTTGTTGACCACTATCAGACATCTCGCTTTGGACTTATGGTTTTTTTGAAAATAAGATCAATAAATGAGGATACAACCTTGTTTGGTGACTGGTACTCGATATTTTTGGACGGTAACCTTCTATTCTCCCTCCGAAAACCAAGGATTCCAACGTTTAATGCAAACCGCACACTTGCTTGGTTAAATATGATGAATTTCAGGCACTCAGTACCGATTTGGACATATATGCTGAGTGCATACTTCTGGAATGATCGATGTTATCGTAATAAGAGGTTATTGAAATACTGACAAAAAGGGAACAAAATTTGCTCAACTTAATTTTGACGTATTCCTTCTGAGTGTGCATTCATTAAACCTGACATGTAAATCACTATTTCTATTTTAACATTTGCTCTTCACTTCCTAAAACGGCGTCCTAGCAAGACGAGCAACGCTTTAAAATCTTCCAAAAAAATCAAAATCAAAGCTTCTTGCATGCGAAATTGGAAAATTGTTAATTGTGGCCAAATCAATTGTAACTAACGTGGTTCTCTGCCTTACAGATATGAGTATTATGGTCAAAGAAAAGAACGACCGACGCATCGCCGGAATCGAAGTCACCATTCCACAAATCTGGAAGCATCGACCATTGACCGTGAAACTTATGGATGTTTCAGGAATTGTTTCAGTCATACTTTCCAAAATTTGAACTATCCCGAAGATACTCCTGAAAATGCTAAGATACCACTAATCTTTCAAGCTAAGCTACCTTTGAAATTTACATAAAATGTTTCAATATGAAACTTTTTTGTAATTTTTTTTCATAAAGAAGGCTCGAATACAGTAACTACAATTAATTAAAAATATATATATAACAGCAGAACACACGCATGGGATAAATGCGTTTCAAAACCTAAAATTTGATTTGGAAAAAGGTCATGTGAAACACCGCAACAAGATCAAATACTTCTTCTGAGTATATTTTTATATCAGACTAGCTGACGCGGCAAACTTCGTCTCGCCCAAAATTAGTTTTTCGTTATCACATCCATGGTTTTTGATTGACTGTTCATCGATTGATCTTTTGATCTATCCTTTAAAATTACCTATTACCATTAAATTTCCTAGTACTTGTACCAAAACTCGTCATTATAAAATCAGATTATTTTCAAACACAATTCTCCTTCAAGATTTTTCAACGACTTGCAAATAACATGTTTCTCCGTTACATGGAATAAATGTCTGATAGAATAAAGACAGCCTTAAATCGGACAATTTCTTTCTCGAGTTTTGCTCTTGGCACATTCGGCGTTCCATTTTTATTTATATATATATATATATATATATATATATATATATATATATATATATATATATATATATATATATATATATATATATATATATATATATATATATATATATATATATATATATATATATATATATATATATATATATATATATGGGTGCGTTTTATCACATTAAAATCCATTTCCACTTTCGAACGAAGATCAATTTCCTTAGCGCAAACATCAAACGGACTAATAACACTTGTCAATATGTAATTGTAGAACATATGCGAATTGAATTTTTCGAACTTCTCAATTTTGTTCAGAGTTTTCCGAAAATTTTCCATTATCATATTTGGTTGGAATATTTTTGGTTGAAATATGTGTAATATTTTTATGCGACCCCCTCTCCATTCTAGAGAAGGGAGGGATGTCATACAATCGTAGAAACATTTCTCTTACCCAAAAACCCTCACATCCCAAAATTGGCTCAATTTGCTTTATTATTTCTCGAGTAAAGTAGAAGTTAGTGTTTTATTTGTATGGCAGGCAACCAATTAGAGAGAGGGGAGGAGTGTCTATTCACCATAGAAACATTTATTGCACCCTAAAACCTTCACATGCTAACTTAGCTTGATTAGTTCTTGAGTTATGCAGATATTTATGCTTCACTAGTTTGGCAGCTCCCCTTTGAGAGGGGGGAGGAATGTCTAACTTCCATAGAATCATTTATTGCACCCTAAAACCTTCACATGCCAAATCTGATTTCGTTTGTTTGATTTATTACCGAGTAATGCAGAAATTTGTGTTTCATTTGTATGGCAGGCCCCCCCCCCCCCTTAGAGAGGGGGGAGAGGTCTCGAACTATCATAGGAACCTTCCCCGACCCCAAAAACCCTTACATACCAATTTTCATGTCGATCGGTTCAGTAGTTTCCGAGTCCATAAGAATCAGACAGACAGACATCACTCCATTTTTATGTATATAGATTTTAGTTTTGAAAATTAATCTTTTTCAGCTAATTTGTTTCTGGAAAAATAATATGAAAATTCAAGAAATTCCCTATAAGTTACTCAAAAGACACATTTTGTAGGATTTGCTTGGATTATAGCGCAAATACCGATTCATAAAAAGGTATAATAATAGCTTTTCTTAAAGGCTGCCTTCTGACTTATTTTGGGAAGAAATGGTATGCAAAAATGCTTAATTTACCAACATCTCCACATCCACGAAGTGTGAATGAACTCTGAGAGGGTGTTGCCAGAGCCCAATTCACCCATGATTGAATATTCTGGTCGCATTAAAGTGTATAGACGACGGTGATAGACCGCATTTTTGACGATAGACCATGGAACTATTTCATTCAAATCGCTCGTTTATTACTTCGGATATATATATATATATATATATATATATATATATATATATATATATATATATATATATATATATATATATATATATATATATATATATATATATATATGTATATATATATATATATATATATATATATATATATATATATATATATATATATATATATATATATATATATATATATATATATATATATATATAAAAGGATTTCTGTTTGTCTGTCTGTCCGTCTGTTAGATTCTCATGGACTCGGAAACTACTGAACCGATCGACATGAAAATTGGTATGTAGGGGTTTTTGGGGTCGGGGAAGGTTCTTATGACACTCCGAGACCCCTCCCCCCTCTCTAAGGGAGGGCTGACATACAAATGAAACATAAATTTTTGCATTGCTCGAGAATTAATCATGCAAACGAAACCAAATTTGGCATGTTGAGGTTTTTGGGTGTAATAAATGATTCTATGGTGGTTAGATACGCCTTCCCCTCTCTTAGGCGGGACTTCCATACAAATGAAACACAAATTTCTGCATAACTCGAAAACCAATCAAGCAAATGGAGCCAAATTTGGCATGCGAAGGTTTTAGGGGACACCAAACGTTTCTATGGTGAATAGACACTCCTTCGCTCTCTTCCATACAAATGAAACACAAATTTCTGTATTCTCGAGGACCAATCAAGCAATTCGACCCAAATTTGGCAATGGTTAATTGACACTCCTCCCCCCTCTCTAAAGGGGAGCTACCAGACGAATTAAACGTAAATTTATATAGAACTCGAAAAATAATCAAGCAAATGGAACCATTTTGGCATGTGGAGGTTTTTGGGTACGAGAAATGTCTCTATGATGTATTCTCCCTCCTGTGAAATAGAAAGGGGGCCCGTAAAAATAATACACATTTTTCAAACAAACATATTCCAACCAAACATGAACATTGGAAAACTAGTCTGCATAAATCTGTATCCGCTAGTCTGTATAAATACACGTTAAAATTGGCAACCTAATGTACAGTGGAGTAAAAATCGTGATTTTTGAAGATTTTGCTTGAATTTTCACCAGGAATTGTTTATATTGAAATTGCAGCGAAATTAAGATAGATAGAAGTTAGGTGTCAAAAAACAAATTGAAGAGCGGTTAGAGAGCTTTAATTTAATTGATAGAAACAACCATGTTTAATATGACTTTTTAGAACAAAATTAATAATAACACATTGAAAATCACTAACATTGAAGTTTTTTACTTCCGAAATGTTATTTAAATCCACCAATTTAGATGTTTCACATCTATATCCTGTACTAAAGTTTCTCATCTTTCTAATGGAAGCAACAGAGTCGTGTTCTGTAGCGTACTTTTAATGTAGCACCACTTTGAGGCAACAGGGTCCGAAACAAACAAAAAGTTCTATAACTCTGTCATTGTTGGAATTCGAACATATGCGTAGAAGGATTTTTTCATCAAATATGATCCTCTTTCACCTCCCTAATGAATTCGGTTATTTTATATGAGAAAGGTATGTTATGACTTCTTTTATTTTCAAAAAACGAAAAATATGTGCATTTTTATGGAATTGAAAGAAAATCTTTTTTTTAATCATTAATACTGCCGTTCTACGCATAGTTGTCCCATGTTACATTTTGACGATTTTCGCTTTTCTTCATAAAACGTTGTTTTTATGCATAATCTTACGGAAAAACACAAAAAACATATAGTTTATTTCCAACTTTCAAAAAAACAACATCAAGCTCAATTGTCCCATGTTGATATTTTATTCATAACTGTCCCACCATGTATTTTATTTGTAGATCCATATCGAATAAGTCGGTTCAACTACAAAAATTTCATGTCACACTTTCAGCAGGCCTAATGCACTCTTTTCTGGTTTGGAAGAACAAACTAATTCTCAAACAAATAAGAAAAAGTTTTACAGAACACGTGTGCACATTGTTAGCGAATGTCTAATAACAAAGAGATTTATATTCTGCGAAGGTGTTGCAGATTACTCATTTCTTCATAAAACGATGTTTCTATGCATAATCTCTCACAAACAAAAAAAAAATTGTTGGTTCCCAGTATTTCAAAAAACAACATCAAGTTCAATTGTCCCATGTTGATATTCTAGGCATAACAGTCCCATCATGAATTTTTAAACCTGTAATCAAGCATGATTGATTCAGTGAGTGGACCTCATCACATTTCATTAAACAATAGTATAGGGCTTATAAAGAACCCGGTGTATTGCTTTATTGAAGTGCTTACAGCTTTTGGTGGACAAATATGCGAGAAAAGTTTGATTGCGTTTTTCTCAGTTGCTGATTTTGGAACATTGGCCAACTATGCGTAGAACGGCAGTATATACAGTGAAATTAAATCCGAGATTGTATAAAATCGAGTTAGCCCTGTAAAATTCTGAGAGTTAATATAGCTTTTGACGTGGGACTACGTCTAACTGGAGTATATGGGGGTGAAATGAGAACCTAAACACAGAACATGAAGGAAAAAATGAAAGATTCCGAATGCTTATAACTCGAACATTTCTTAATAGATCGGACAGATGTTTGCATCAATTGGTAGGAAATATTTCTACGCGTCCATCATAATTAATAAAATTTTATTTTTAATTAGATATCATAGATATAACCTACCAATTTTTTTCAGTGGAATTGCTGAATTTTGACACAGATGAAAATAAAGAGAAAATAACAAATTTCTCGGAAACCTTACCACAAGCCAGCGGTGTGTGTACCATCTGAACATCCTAGAGACTCGATAAGTGAAATCAAGCTTCGATTTCCAATCAAAGTGAAACCGACCCATGATTAAAAATAAATCCGATCCGAAGAAGATTTCCATTAGTCGATTTGAGAGCCGAGCGACACATATGTTTAATTAAACTCGATATGTTTTTCTCGCATCTTAAACCACCCCCCCCCCCAGTGCTGGGAGTTGGAAAATGAACCCACCTGGAAAGCTGATCCAGTGCTTCACTATTTCACATTGCACCGGCTGGGTACCATTTGCCTTGCAGATAGAGAGATCTGCTCTGCTCTGCTGAATGCAAGTATGCGAGAAAATGAACAATCGCAGGATGCAGACTTCATACGCACAATGAGACCCTTTATAGCTGGAAACATCCTGAACGGCTCGGAACACAGGACCAAAAAACAATACACCGAGCAGACGGGGGAAAAAGAACTATACGAAACTAGTGTATTATGGATTAGTTTACAGGGGGGAAACTGTGCATACGTGATAACATTCATCGCTGGCTGGATCTAGAAGATTTTTTTTCATTGCCATGTTATCTTGCCAGTCGGTGTTCTGCCCTCTCCTTCCACCCATTATAATCCATGATTTGCCAGCATAACACAAAACAAAGAGATATGCTTATGGTGTGCACAGTGGAAACCATTTCTGTTGCTTCAGAAGAGGTTTATTTTTCATTCCATGGAAAAATTTTCACAGTGCTTCAAGGCAGTTTTTAGCCCGTGGACCTGGTGCACCGATACCGGAATTGCCCATCAGCAATGAAACGGCGACGAAGTGTTGCTCTTTTTAAGCTCATCCAATCTCCGGAGAAGCAGGTCTAGAATGACGGAAATGTGGGACAGTGTATAGAAAAAGAAAAATGCCACTCAAGCAGTGAAATTGCGTTCGAAGTATTTATGTATGTGTCGATAGGAATGTTTTCTACTATGTTTATTTTGCAATACGGCTTATCGGCTGGATTCCACGATTCCACATGATTCGGGAAGCAGTTCACAAACAGTTAACTCAAAAACAGTCTGAACTTGGAATATTATACAAATAAGCAGTTCACGAATTCACTTTGCCGTAGCATTCCGTTATTTATGATAATCTCGCTGTCTCTCGATCTCGATGGGAATATTGCTTCGAAAACCCATCGACTCCGAATGTTTGTTTCCCCCTCCTGAAACGGTTTCTGCAGTGGCTGCAACTAAGTCGGTAGCATAACTTCGCTGCCACTGATAGTGGCTGAGAGATTGGAATTGTGAAAAACATCGGGGAGAACAATTGCGAACAAAGCCCCTACCAAGACGGAGGAGACGCTGTGCATCGTCCCTATCCGCCCACCACCTGGGGATACCTCCATCTGCACACCCCGTGTCAGTGCCACGGGAAGGTGAAAAATATAAATAAAGTATATTTAAAATTAAATGTGTTATTCCGTATTGTTGCTCTTCGGGCTAGTTAGCTGTATAGACGTACCTTATCTCTGCAACCGGCGTATCCTTTTATGATGTCATAAATTGCACAAACCACTAAAGCTGTCACGGCAGTTTCTTTGCATAGGACGGCGGCGGCTGCGAGCAGTATCGTGAGACCGAGCGCCAGCCAGTGACGCAAGTCGCTGCACTGACGCCACTGGATGTGCCGGATGTAGGCGAGCAGTGCGAGCAGATAGAATACGCAGGCGGTCAGGTCCGCCCGCCCGACCACACCGGCCACGGCTTCCGTGTGGATCGGATGGGCCGCGAACAGAAGCCCCGATATGGCCGCACCGTACCGCGAGGGGATAATATGCCGGCTCAGCTTGACGACGAGCACCGTTGCCAGGCAGTGCAGCAGCACATTGACCAGATGATACCCGAGCGGTTTGAAGCCATCGAGCAGGTAGTTAATTTTGAAGCTGGCCACACACAGCGGTCGGTAGGAACCGTGCGAGCCGGGCTCGGACAGCGGTGTACCCCAGAAGTCATTGTGCAGCATCTGGTACCAGCCGGTCGAGCTCAGGACGTCGGGATTACCCAGGATCGCTCGCCTGCGGGACAGTGAAGAAACAAGAGAGAGAGAAAGAAGATACAGAGAATATTTAATAACACAGATTCAAATTAGTAAATTAAAATCGTTTCAAATATTCACGAGATGCAATGTTAATACGCACACACACATTCATACATCCTTATTGCTAACCACTCTCTCCGTTTGTTGTATATCTCATCCCAGGATGTAGACCAACACTGTAGTTCCAACAGAGGGGGTTGGAAGATTGAATTCAAAACAAATTGTCAACCATGAGTCATCAAACTATTATCGATTTCGGAAAGCTAATACATACAAAATACGAAGTTTATATGCAATTTTTTTATATGACTATTTCCCAATATAAGCACATTACCTGTCCAAGTTTCCCCTGAGCATTTCCACATCAAATGACGGAACGATCAAATTTCAGAGGCTCCGATTTAAATGGAACATGGCAAACAAATTTGGTCCAAGAGCCTGAGTTTTTTGACTAGAACTACGTGTTTCAGTAAGGGAAACACGTGAAAGAAAAAATGTCACGTTTTTGTGAAATACTAGCTGACCCGGCAAACTTCGTCCCGCCCAAAATTTATTTTTCGTTATCACATCCACGTTTTCTCACTAAGCGCTAATACTACCCTTTAAAATTACTTTTTACTAGAAATTTCCTAGTACCTCTACCAAATCTCGTTATTATAATATCAAATTATTTTCAGACACAATTCTCGTTTAAGATTTTTCTACCACTTGCAAATAACATGTTTCTCCGTTACATGGAATAAATGATTGATATAGAAAATATGATAGAATAAAGACAGCCTCAAATCAGACAATTCCTCTTTCGAGTTTTGCTCTTATCAACACATTCCATTTTTATTTATATAGATAGAAGACGATATAGGAGTGCGTTTTATCACATTGAAATCCATTTCCATTTTCGATGGAAGATCAATTTCGTTAGCGCAAACATGGACTAACAATGCTTGTCAATATGTAATTGAAAAACATATGCGAATTGAATTTTTAAAATTTTCTCATTTTCCTTCGAAAAATTTCAATTGTCTTGTTTGGTTGAAATATGTTTGGTCGAAATAGGTATATTTTTATGGGACCCCCTCTCCATCCCAGAGGAGGGAGTGGTGTCATATCATCATTGAAACATTTCTCGTACCCAAAAATCCTCACATCCCAAATTTAGCTCCATTTGTTTGACTAGTTCTCGAGTAATGCAGAAATTTGTGTTTCATTTGTACGGCAGCCCCCCCTTAGAAAGGGGGGAGGAGTGTCTAATCATTATAGAAATATTTATTACACTCTAAAATATCCACATGTCAAATTTGGTTTCGTTTGCTTGATTAATTCCCGAGTAATGCAGAAGTTTGTGTTTCATTTGTATGGCAGCCTTCCCTTAGAGAGGGGGAGGAGTGTATAATCATCATAGAAACATTTATTGCACCCTGAAATATCCACATGCCAAATTTGGTTTCGTTTGGCATAAAAGTACATATAACCTGAAAGGTTTACCTCCATTTCCTATTTTTAATCGCGATTTTAGTATTTTGGTATAAATAATATCTAAATAATCGACCTGTAGATTGTTTTTCAAAGAGAACGAATGTCATCCGACCTTGAAACGCAATGCGTATAGACATCATTGAGCTTTGTGTTGTGACCGACTGATGCTTATCGGTCCTCCCCCAACAGCTCCCGCAGGTGAGTGTGGACATGATTCGGTCGACAGTGGTCTGGCTGACACAATGTAGTTATGAAGAAATCAAATTACCTAAAATCTGTCAGTGTCCATGTGCTATATGAAACGTCCCATACCAGAAAAAGAAAAAAAAAAGAAAAAACGAAGCTTTGGACCAAAATAGAAAGAATAAATATGAACCAAACTAATATTTCGTTCAGCGAATATGCTTAAAGTGAAGGAGAAGATAATGAAAAATATCTACCATTGTGTTAAAAAAAACATGACAATTGAAAATTTTCGGAAAACTCTGAAGGAAAAAGGGAAAATTCGGAAAATTTAATTCCCATATGTTCTACAATTACATAGTGACAGGTGCTGTTAGTCGATTTGATGTTTGCGCTAGCGAAATTGATCTTTGTTCGAAACTGGAAATGGATTTGAATGTGATGAAACGCACTCATATATCTTCTTCGATGACACGAATGTCACATTGTGATAAAGTGTCTTAAATCAAATAAAAAAAAAAAAATATATCTTCTTCTATCTATACCAATAAAAAGGTATCGCCGAATGTGTTGATAAGAGCAGAACTCGAGGAAAGAATTGTCCAATTTAGGGCTGTCTTTGGTCTATCATATTTTCTGTATAAAACATTTATTCCATGCAACGGAGAAACATGTTATTTGCAAGTGGTAGAAAAATCTTGAACGAGAATTGTGTCTGAAAATAATCTGATATTATAATGATGAGTTTTGTTAGAAATACTAGGAATTTTACAGTAAAAAGTACATTCAACGGAGTCGATTAGAAAATCAATCAATGAACAGTTCTGCGATTGAACCCATGAACTTGCTCATAGTAAGAAAACGTGAATGTTTGAGGGTATTGATAACAAAAAAAACAAATTTTGGGCGGGACGAAGTTTGCCGGGTCAGCTAGTCATTCATAAAAATTAACAACGCAGACATTGACATGGAAAACCGTTCAGTAGTGCCATATTCGCCTCAGCTGAGCAAAACATTTGGAGAATGCTATGAAAGCTATAGAAGTAGGTTCGTCTGTTCTGAGTGCTTCAAAACAGTTCGGTGTGCCAGAATAAATTTTGAGACGCTATTGACGAAAATATCCAGACATGAAGGTTAGATCTTCAATTCAGCATTTGCGTTTCCATGTTCTTTATGCAAGAAATATTATATCTGTATCAATTTTCGGATACGCCGTCCAATAAAGGCCGCCTCAAAGCAACATTCAGCGACGCCCAACTAAAAGAGCTGTATGATTTAGTGGTCGCTGTTGACCAGCGTGCGTTTGGTCTTACAAAGGTCCAGCTTGGAAGAATTGCCTATTCGTTTGCGGATAAAAAAGGCATAGAGCACCTGTTCGCGCACGAAATAAATTATCTAAGCAAACTACGTTGAATGTCAAATTAGAATTTCGCCTCCATGCCAACCAAACAACCAATGCTACGCAACCGTTAAAACAAATATAACAGCGAATACGATTGGCCACCTCAAATTGTTCGAAGGGTATAAAATGAAAACCAATCTAGGATTTGGATTATTAGTGATCAAACCTTCCAAGTGAAAGTTCCAGCTCCGGCCCTCCCAGTGCCAGTGCCAAGTTAGCTACTACATTCCGTGGTGACGACGAGTTCCAGTTCGGGCCCTCCCAGTGCCATTGCCAAGTTAGCTACCACATTCCGTGGTGGTGACGAGTTCCAGTTCGGACCCTCCCAGTGCCAGTGCCAAGTTAGCTACTACATTCCGTGGTGACGACGAGTTCCAGTTCGGGCCCTCCCAGTGTCATTGCCAAGTTAGCTACCACATTCTGTGGTGGTGACGAGTTCCAGTTCGGACCCTCCCAGTGCCATTGCCAAGTTAGCTACCACATTCCGTTGTGGCGACGAGTTCCAGTTCCGGCCATTCCAGTGCCAAGTTAGCTACTACATTCCGTGGTGGTGACGAGTTCCAGTTCCAGCCCTCCCAGTGCCAGGTTTGCTACTACATTCCGTGGTGGCAAAGAATCCAGTTCCGGCCATCCCAGTGCCAGGTTTGCTACTACATTCCGTGGTGGCAAAGAATCCAGTTCCGGCCCTCCCTGTGCCAGTTAGCTACTACATCCCGTGGTGGTGACGTGTCCAGTTCCGGCCCTCCCAGTGCTAGGTTTAGCTACTACATCCGTGGTGGCGACGAATCCAGTTCCGGTCCTCCCAGCGGCATTGCAAGTGCCAGGTTAGCTACTACATCCGTGGTGGTGACGTGTCCAGATTCGGCCCTCCCAATGCCATTTAGCTACCACATCCCGTGGTGGCGACGTGTCCAGTTCCGTCCCTCCCACTGCTAGATTTAGCTACTACAACCGTGGTGGCGACGAATACAGTTCCGGCCTTTTGCTGTAAAAGTGGTGGCGTTTCCCATAACAGTTGGCTAGGTCGCCAACAGCACCCTTTCAAAGGAACACGCGCCGTTCAATGGGTTGAAATGTTCATGAAGGCTCATAAGCTATCTTTGAGAAAGCCAGGAAATACCTCAGCGGCTCGATTATTGGCATTCAATAAAGAAAATTGCGACTTATTTTTCGAACTTTGGGAGATATACGAGCTCAGTATCGTTTTCCTGCGTGTGACATTTACAATGTTGATGAAACTGGTGTTTCCACTTCGGGTTTCAACTTCGTACTCTGTTCCCCTATTTTTTCGTCGAGTGTAGTTTTAACGTTGATAACTATTTTTGTTATGAGAGAATTTTGACATTTCTCAGCATGGAAATAACGTACAAAAAAGAGAAGTATGTCATTGTGTGGCTATTTTAATGAACTTTTAGGGGAAAATATATATATTCGTCAGTTGTTCGGTTGCTCCGATGATCAGAACCTTTGTTTTCCCTTCACAACTACAGATCTCTTGCCAAATCATCAGCTCACGGGAAAATTTATCTGTGTAAACAAATTTAAACCTACCCGAAACATTCCCTTCACACTTGGCTTTTTACCAGTTCAAATGGAAAACTGGGAAACTATCAAACTGGATATCAAATAAGGTTACCAGCGATACTTTGCAGAAAATGATCGGTGGTATCACACGAAAAGTTCGAAAATTATTCGAACAAATGACGAATAATTTTATGTTTTTTCCCCTTAGAATTCATTAAAAACCTACAAAATGACTTTCTTCCTTTTTTTATACGTTATTTCAAAGCTGAGAAATGTCCTACTTTATGTGACCAAATTATAACTGAAATAGGTTTCACATTACAATTTTAAATAAGTGTAAATTGACGAAAATTTGGAGCACTCCCATTTTCCATATATTTTCCTGTGCATTTCAGTGCTTACTTACCAGTGCCGTCTATAACGAACAACTTATGTTGCGACGGTGCACTTTTTTTATATCACCGCGAATCAGTCATGCGATAAAAGCTCGAACACAGAATTGCGGTACGTTGCAAGAAGCGTCCGCTTCCTCTTTTAAAGCAACATGAGGGCCCTACGATCGTCTAGCAGATCTAGCTTCGTGCCACTATTCAAAGGATGTCCTGGAATGGTACGAAGCCAACGGGGTCCTCAAAACAGCGGAACTAAAACCCATCGAAATATACTGAGCTATTATGAAGCAGGTACTACGGAAGCATCCCACGGAGATCAAATCTGAGTAAGACATGAAGGAAAAGTGTGTTTCCGTACAGAAGAAGCTGCAGCCAGATGAAGTACCGAACCTTATGAGTGGAGTTAAGCGTGAGGTGTGAGTATACGATTATGGTATTGAAGTCGAATGAAATAAATATGCCAAAAGCTTACTAATGGGTTATATGGGGTCTGAAAGTTTGAAAAGGATTGGTCAACTAGGTAATTTTTTACAGCGTTTTTTCACCCTTTAGGATGAATTCTAACCCTCACAAGAAAATTGAAATCCAAATGAATGTTTGTAATGATGTCCTCTGTTCTTTACAGTTATTTTGAAACTTTCTGATTACAACTAAATAATATTGCTTCACCCTTTGTTTAACAACTTATCGAATTCTAGTCTAATTTAACCAAATTATTTTGCTATTCTAACAACCCGTATCTATTTTTTTCTCCTCAACCAGAAGCCTTTTCTATCTGGGAACCTTCAGGTTCCAATTATTTCATATATTTGTTTCATATTTTTATATTATTCAGTTTCGTAAATAATTGCTCATTTTTTCCCAAATTTTAGCTTTTTTAGTTAAATAAATTTCCCTCGTATCAGATCTTCACAAATGCACTTTCCAAATAATTTTCCACATTTCTCATAGCACACTGTGACTTTCTCGAACTCGTTTTGAATCTACAGGGTCTTTTAGATTAAACGCTCACGTATCAAATTTTTATAACTTCTACAAAAGTGAACCGATTTTTATTTTAAGAAAACGAAAATAAAGCTTATTTTAGTACATTTTCGATGTGATCACCCCTTTTTTCGACAACGCGTTTTAAACGGTGAACAAAATTCTTCATGCACAACTCTAACATTACGACTTCGATGCTGTTGAAAATTCTAGTTATTTCTTTTTTAAGTTCCTCCAAATTTTGTGGCTTATTAACATAGAAACGGTCGTTCACGTAATCGGAGGAAGTAATCGATGATGAGAAATGTTGAAATTCTTACCATAAGAGGACAAAGTTTCATTAACGCTTCGGTTGCTCGAGTAATACGATTTCACTAAAAATACACGTTCTTGTAAATTGTACATCTTGACACTAAAATCCATACGATCAGACTGACCAAGTAGCCGAATACTATCGTTCCGAAGTGGGGAATGCAGTGTTACCATCGACGGAGCTAACATAATTTTTATAAGGAGCTATTCTGTTTTTTTGCGTGAGCGTTTAATCTGAAAGACTCTGTATTATTCAAACACTTCCGACAGACGTGGTGCCCAAAAGATCGGTCTTTATTAAGACTAATAATCTCGTTCCTGCCAGCGGGCAGTCAAGAGTCTTTCTTAAGGCAGTATTCTAGTCTAGAAATTTGAAAAAAATAAAAAAAAATTTCTTCAAATTTCTGAAGTTTATGTGAACAAGAATATACCCTAAAAAGGATTTTTCGAAAACGCTATTATTTACCGAGCATTTTAGGCATTTCATTGATGCGTTATCTAACCTGGTACGGTCATACCAATGAACTTCAAAGGCGTTTTTCTCGAAACTAGTTTTTTTCAAACTGGCGTATACGAAATCTCAAGTTCCACCAAACCGATTCATGTCGAATTTATATGAATAGAATCTGCATGCATCTCTGTCACATGAACCAATAAAAAAATAACATTTTTTTAATGTTATTATTTTCAAAAAATCGGGAAGCGTTAGAAAAAACGTTTTAAACCGCATTTTTTTCTTCAAACGACCGCCATTTTGTCAAAAAACATGTTTTCCACTTGTCCGAGGTTCATGCGATAGCGACATCTTTACTGATTTAGAATCTGTTCGATTTTTTTTGCTTCAGATAACCAGAAGGGCTGGAATCGTGTACGCCATAGCACAACTCCCTCACTTCATCAGCTTGCAATTTTATTGTTTGTAATTGTATTTTAATTTTAAATATGTTTTGTCCCTTATTTCTTGTTATATTGTTAAAAGATAAATAAACAGACAATGAAATAATATATAGGGAAAGTTTTATATTTTTGTTTTATTTTCTTTGAGCTCTAAAATAAGTCTGACATTCGTGTCTCAACACTAGAATACCCCCTTAATTTAAAGTTGTTGGATAATCACGATCGCTCTGTTGATATAGAAAATTTTAACAGAGAGTATAATAAAAGTAAAATGGCGTTATAAAACTAAACAAAAAAGCTAAATCAATTGCAAATTGCACATCCGGAAACCCTCTAAAATTTATGGTTGTCAATTTCGAGGTTCACGACAACCTCTGATTGAATCCGACGAGTTTACAACAGAGAACCAAAAGGTAACCCTTCAAAACTTGCATTTTATAGTAGCGCAACCAATTTATTTTCAAAACATCAACGGAGAACATCTCCGTACACTTTGATGAGCTCGTTCCCATCCCAACCCGGCCACCATGTAACCACTTCACACTTGTGGTTCCACTTCAAAGTGGCCATGGCGCAGTTGCTCCTAAATATTTACCATTAAAAGTTTTAACTAAGTACCGTCTACTTAGGCAATAGTTTGGTGCAATAAAGCACGACACGGCATCTTTTTTTTTTCATCCCCGAATGTCTCTCCCTTGCAGTACTATATGTACTGCAAGAGGCAGAGAAAACGGGAATGAAAACGAAACTTCCTTTTTTCGTGGAAAAATGCCTCGCCCAAAGAATGAAACGAGTTAAACAAACTATAAACTTTCTTCCGGTTGGACTGCCAAGTCGGATGAGAGAGAGAGAGAGAGAAAAAAGCAGCAGAAAGTTTCCCTCCCACAGCTGCCGAACGCCAGCGCTGCCGGGCGAGTGCTGCAAAGATGCATTCGGCGGAATCCTTCCCCTTTTTCTCCCGGACTTTTCTCGTTAACTTGTTCGAGTTCTGAGGGCCAGCCAGCCCTCGCTAGTCCTCTCGAGTGGTCGAAGGGAGTTGAGACGGGCAACAAAAAGAACGCCACGGAAAAGGTTTTAGGTGTCCGAGAAGGATGAAAGTAAATTCTTTCTGATTTTCTTAAAGTATAATTTGAAAGCAGAGCGCGTGTTTTTTTCTTCTTTTTCTTCTTCTTCTGTGCCCGTCAAATAGTTGTCCATATTTCACTACTCGCCAGTGCGGAGATCAACAAAGTTTTCGCAATGCAATTTATTTATCTTACTTTTTAAAGTGTTGAGTATTTGCTCGCGTTGATTGCAGAACTATTCGGTGAGTATTCCCCAGAAACTAACCGGTGTATGTTTAGGAATTTTCAGAAAAAAGAATCAAATCATTATTAATTCAAAAGGATGCAAACTTAATAGAAACATGAGTGTCTTAATTGAAACTAAATCACTCGTTTCTCCAAATAAAGTATGAATTATTCGAATGATTGTAAACTTAAACCACCCTCCGAAATGATTTTTTCCCTTTTCCACTCAACCCGGACCTAACACGTCCGATAAGCTGTGTCTGTCCGGATCGAGAGGAGACCGCAAGATTCAATCACAAGCTGGAAATTGAATTTAGCTCGGAATCTTCTCCCGCCCGTCACAACCGGTCACAGTAATCGAATTCTGATTTATTTACTCATTCTCCAGCCAGAGCTGACGTCTGCCCGCCAACTCTCCGGCAGCAGGGGGAAAGATACCCGAAAGCCGGGGCGACGATGAAGAATGGACTTTGATCAACTTTCGGAATCTTGCTCTATCACTTTCCAATCACGGAACCGATGGAGAGCAGCAGGTGACAGGAGACAGGATGGCATGTGACAGTGTGAAGTGCTATGTGGGTGGTGTAGTAGTGGAAATCGTCGGCTACCTGTTGTCTCTCGTGTATCTGACGCCTTGCTTCCATATTGACTTTAGCTATTTTCCACTTCAAAGCACCAAGCGATGGTCATTACAGAGCAATTTGTCTCACGGAGTGAGGCTCCGGCAACTGTTGTGGTCGTATCCGTCTGGAAATCGACGGACCAACTCGGATTAAGAATGTTCTTCTCCGTGCGACACATAATGTGGCCGCACAACAGGTGAGCGATTATTGCTAATATTTTGCACAACTAAGGAACGGAAATTGGACATCCGTTTTATATGAGTAGGTGTGAAGAAGGTGAATAAAATTGATTAACCAAATAATATTCGAAACCGGTATTGATAATTTCGCTATCCGTTTCTATCGCCCTGAGCAGCGTTGCCAATGTTCCAGTTTAAACTGGATTCTTCCAGTCTTTTTTCCTCGATCCAGTTAAACAGTTAAACCCTGAAATCTTCCAGTTTTTTAAATATTGTCCAATTTTTTTATATGGTTGCTTCATTTTTAAGTTTTTGTAAAATATATTCATTATGCATAAACCTTCTCTCTCACCCTTCCTATTCGTTGGCTAATTTTGTTTTTTGACATTTTTCGTTCGATCGATCCAAAGTGTAGCTATCCTTTTCTTACGCACGGTTGGCGTGCTGTGCGTGGGGTGCCTTACCAAGCAGCAACGTGCTACAATGTCTTTGAGTTTATATAAATATTATATGTTCTAGGTCCTCCAAAACATTCTGAAGTTCAGACCAATTGATCTACAATGTCCATAACAAAATTAAAAAAATACCCAAAATTCATAGAGCATGCGTGCTATGCTGGCTAAAGCTCAGAAGATCATAGTGTCAATGTGCTCCATATTTTTAATTGATATGAATATGAAAACCAAGTAATCTTCCTTCCGTTTAAATCCGTTTACATCAATCGACCATTTGACGAAATGAAAATCCGAAAATCTCATGTGTTACAACATGCGGGAAAGATTATTTTTAGGTATCCTGAAAAGGAAAACCTGGATCGGCTATACATTCTATTATTTATCGCATCTTTTCCTATCGAAATCCAATCGCAACGATGGAAAATTAACTGTGGGAAACCTGAGAAAGTAACTGGGAGAACTTCTCGAAAATTAATCATCTCGGTGTTATGCATAGCGTATACACTTTATAGAACTCCATTCATGACGGCGGGAAGTTATTAATAGGAAACCTGGAAAGATAACCAGTAGATCTCTAAAACTAATCGGACCGGCGATATATCGAACTATAATCTGGAAGGGGAGAGTTATCTTTTGGAAACCTGATAATCCGAGAGAACTCCTCTAGAAATCTGAAGATATTACGCATCGCGCGTTCGTTTTATAGGAATCTCATCGGGACGGAGGAGAGTTCCTCTAAATCCAATATTCCCGGCGATATATACCGTTATCGATCGTGCGTATTCTGCATCGAACTCCAATCGCAACGGCGGAGAGTTATCTTTCTCTAGGTAGTAGCCACAAATAGCAACTTACGACCGTTCTCCTTATGGGCTTTGGGATGTTCTTTTTCGGACTTGCTACTATAGAGATTCGTCATTCGCAGGAGAAGTTTTTCATTTCATATTCTTCGTGAGTGCGGAAAAAATAGCTACGAAGATGGTCAAAAACACTACAGAAATGTCAATATTTGAGAAGGAAAAGAACAGAAAATTCAAATAAGGTTTGATGCAGTGATCTATAACCAGAAACCGTGTACGTCAATTAGTCTCATTGTCGAGTAAAAAATGCGAGATTTTTTTAAAGTTTTATCCAAATAAAACCATATTTTTTAGAGATTTTAGAAGAAAAGATCATCAAATGTTGTTTCACAGTAATGTTCGAGTGGTGGAAAACGTTATTTTGATCTACTCGAATGGTTAATTCATGGTTTATTTCGCTATTTTAGGATCTACTATACGCTTTGAATGGAATACTATTTCTCGGACATTGGAATAAGTATAAAAAATGATTTTAGATAAATCAAAGCCGAACTTTTTAAAGTAAAACGATTTCACAGGATCCAGTTTTTTTAAAAGCAATCTTCCAGTTTTTTGAAAAATATTATTGGCAACCCTGGCCCTGAGTAAGTGGAATACATAATAAACGCACTCATATGTATTCCTATTCTCTCATCCCAACATAATGCACACAGAAGACACGTTATGCAGTTTATTCAAACCTAATGAGCAAATAATTGTATCAAATATGCATATGGACTCATATACTGGTACATAGAATTCAATGCAAGTGTCCATGCCGCCGCCTACACAGAAATACCCGATCCAGCTTCAAACATCCTTTTGGGAGGGAAAATGGTCGCCATCTCTGTTGGTGACTCGATTATCCGAGCAGCACGAACCCTGTATCCCTCGGGCGAAATGGATGTGGGCGAGGATGAGTGCGTTGCGGGCTAGTTTGCCGAACCCCAAAGTACTTCCAGAAGTGTTCGGAATGGGCAACCGATATGTATTCGCTCACATTGCATAAATAAATATGTATGAACACGTCTGAGGTTTTCCGTTGTGCGATAGATCCCCCTCGGAATTGTATTTATTCCATGGAAGAAGAGGAGTGCAGCGTTGTGGCAGCACATTTTGTTCCATTCTGTTTCGCGTTATGAATATTTTTGAATGTCAATTTTGTTGTGCGTTCCGGTTCGATGATATGCTCTTGTCATTGGTGAAAAAATATTCCTCCCGACAGTGACTGTCTTATACCACAGCTATTTACTATCGGTTCCTTATGATTGGAGAAGTGTAACAACTTGAAATAAGGCATTGAATCTATACACATGGAACAACATTTTCTGTTGTTGAAACAATTGAAACTGTTCAACGATTACTTTATCAAGAGAGAATTAATAATCCAGATTTATATATAGAAAATGATGGTACAAACATAAATTGTGTAAACTTATGTATACGTCATATAAGATCCTTGGAATATACTTCCTTCGAAAAATCACAAAAAAAAAATCAATTTCTTTTCATTCCTTTCATTTTTAAAATGTAAACACATCGTGATCATTGTTAAAATCGAATCGATTATGTTCTCGTTATATTTTATTTATGTTGCACTGAGAAAAAAAACATAAAAAACCATGGGATCATGACGGCAGAGTCGCACTGCAGCATCCTGCGTGAAGGTCACGAGGTCTCTCTCGTCAAGATGGGTTCTGAAGAGTGCTTCGTTTTTCAGCAGGATAAAAATCCGAAGCACACGGCCAAGGTAACAAAGTTATTATTCCGGTCGTATCGCATCAAACTCTTTGATTGGCCCCCACAATCCCTCCCGGTTCCCGGATTTTAATTCCTGTGAAAACCTGTAGGCCATCCTCGACGCTAGGGTAAACAAAACCGGTGTTATCAATAAAAACAATTAGTTTGAAGCCCTGGAGCGCGCGTGGGAAGTACTCGACCCACAACACTTGAAAAACCTTTCGAAGAGCATGCCAAAGCGTTTACAGGAATCTTGGAAACTAAAGGCGGTTATGTCAATATTGCAATGTTCTTGTTTGGCTTCAGTTGAGCTTATTTGGAAGCTTTTCTGTTCTGGACACTTTTTTGTCACTGTTATTCCCGGAACACAATGTTTTTTTTTCTTTAACAAAAACATTCCACTGAATGAATGACTTGAATTCAAAAAAAAAAAAAAATAAGATTTTAAGAATGGTTACAACGTTTTTGCTTTTTATTTCAACAAAAAAAATTAAACAAATGAAAAAAAAATTAAAAGGTGCTTCATTTTGCACACTTCATCAAAATGATTCCGGCTTTTAAACGGTTCTATTTAGCTTGCCCTGTAATCTGTTTGTATGTTTGTATGTTTGTATGTTGTATGTTTGTATGTTTGTATGTTTGTATGTTTGTATGTTTGTATGTTTGTTATACGTTTGTCTGTAGCGCTGACCCACATTAATAGAAATTTGACCCCCTTTCTGTTGACCGATTGATATGAAATTTGGAACACACCTTTATCTCTGTAGTCATTAAAAACTGCGTGTTTCATGATCTTGAAAATCCAAGATGGCGGCCGCTACAAAATGACGGATCACATATTTTCTCAAAACCTCATCAATATGGGTTTTCCTATATTGGTATCACATGAAAGGGCTTGACTAGTAGAATACGGTTATTTAAAAAAATGCAAATCCAAGATGGCTTCCACTACAAAATGGCGGACTACATATTTGCTCAAAACTTCATTAATATGTGTATCAAATGAAAGGGTTTGACTAGTAGAACATAGTTATTTATGAAAAATGCAAATCCATCAAAATCCTACCAAATGGCGGACTACATTATGTCAAAGCCCCATATGGGTATCAAATGAAAGGGCTTGATTTATAAAACACAGTAATTTATGAAAAATGCAAATCTATGATGGCTGCCACTATCGAATGGCGGTTGCATATTTTCTCAAAACCTGATTAATATGGGTATCAAATGAAAGGGCTTGAATAGTAGATCACAGCAGATCACGAAAAATCCAAATCCAAGATGGCCACAATCACAAAATAGCTAATTACTTTATCAACCCTTTGCAGTTGTATTAAATTTGGGCATGGGTGTCGTACTGGTCGGAATTATTTTTCCTTGAAAAAGCAGTGGTACATGCAAGATTATGAAAAACTATATATATATATATATATATATATATATATATATATATATATATATATATATATATATATATCCCGTGTTTTCTACACTTGATGGTTAAATCTTTGGTCTGCCAAGAATCTAACCAGGCCTACCGATGGCTCGCCTTCGTCTCATCCACACCGAACGGTCTCATTCGTCTAATCCGGTGCAAGTTTGCCCCAAAACCATCCTAGGCGTTTGTCTTACTGATTTCTTTGCGGTGTTAACTTAACAATGTATTTTAATGTGATATTTTCATACGAAGAATATTTTGTCGCTTGAGACACTTATGCGGTTATTCAATTAAATGAGACATTTATGCGAACAGTAGTTCTGATACTTGTGAGCAATCTTTTCCATCAAACCAAAGTGTTACAATGACTTAATTCTGCTGTTATGATTTTTTGTCCCACATTCCTTCCCATTCAACGCACTGTGCGTTATCTTGTGTGGGTGACTACTATGTTTGATACTGAGTACCGTTATCTATTACTCATAGGAGCACCGTATTGATTCGTGAACAGGTTCACTAGACATCAAGCTTCGTTTAAGAAAAGCATAAACTGATACTTGGTTGAGTAAGATATTAGATTAGCATGGTTTCTTGCATTGGTGGCTGAGAGCAGACAAACGACCACAAAGAGTTAAACGGTTTTATTTAGCTTGAACTGTTCGTATGTATGTTTGCATGCCTGTAAGATTGTCTCAAATTAATAGAAATTTGACCAATAGGAACTGCCCGAATTTATAAAATACCTTTATCTCTGCTGTCATTTTAAAACTGCTTATCTTGAAAAATCCAATTTGGCCGCCGCTACAAAATAACTGATTCCATATCATTTAAAAAAAAAGACTTTTTGACTGATAGAATACAGTACAATGGTTTTATTGTAGAGAAATATTATAATGAAACAGATAATGTACTAAAAACTACAAAATAAAATAAGTAAAAAAAACTATTTAAGTTAAACGGTTTTATTGTGATTAAACATAATAATGTACTAAAAGCTAGCAAATAATTAGACAAGTAGCAGTTCGCAGTTATCACACCTCTCCTTCATTAGTCTAGGGCATTGATAAGACTAAAATAAAATCGTTGGGCACGTTGGATTTCCATTATCCACAATTAGCGACCTTATCATATGTCCCACGATTTTATTTTAGTCTTATCAATGCCCTAGACTAATGAAGGAGAGGTGTGATAACTGCGAACTGCTACTTGTCTAATTATTATCTAGCTTTTAGTACATTATTATGTTCAATCACAATAAAACCGTTTAACTTAAAAAGTTTTTTTACTTATTTTATTATCAGTGAAGATAAAGTCAAAACATAGTCAAGATGAATGACAGCTTGACATCGCCAAAGCATTGATCCAACAAGCTTAGCTGAATATTCTGGTGCGTAGAATTTGTTCCAGTCTGATGCAATTACTTTTGACACTTTTCTCGTCCGAATTACATATGCATGGAATATAAATATATGATTTATAGAATGATCTCAAAATCAATGCTATAACAATATAATATTAAAGTTATACTTTTTATTAATTCACATTTCGGATGGTTTGTAATACAGTTTTTTACGAAACTCGTATTAAATGATGTTGATATGTGTTGACGGTTCGTCTTCAAATTGAAAGAAATAATGCTGGTTCATGTAAAAGTTGTCTACAAACAAAGTTCGACTGGCAGTATATTCAATCTGTAGCCAATTGAGTTACAAATTCTACATTTTTTCTGTCGTATCAAGTCAAGTACAAATGATCTCTCTCAAGACCAGAGCCATTAAGAATGTCCACAACGTATCAACGAGGTATCATCATGAGATATGCTCTGTTCATATTATTGATCAATAGCACTGCCACACAGGAAATTTTTCATTGTACTAGAACTTTTTCGATTTTTTTTCTAAGTTTGTGTGGTTTTAGTGTACTGTGTTGCGTGTGACATTAGAAGACGTTCTTGGGTGTGCTTGGGGTGCACCACAAAATATCATCCAGATACAGGTCGGACTCGATTATATTAGGCTGTCAAAAAAGTCCTGCGGTATTTCCGCGAGGTGTCGTTGTAAGCGCGTAGTTCTAGTTGTATTCATTGTATCTAGTCATACTATAGCTTGTTGGAAAGGTATTTTTGCGCGCTATAATATAGTCCTTGACAGTGTTTTGTTTGGTTAAGTCGTTCGTGAGTTATAGTGTCGCAAATATGGAGCAAAATAAAGAGAAAATCCGACATATTTTACAGTACTACTATGACAAAGGCAAAAATGCATCTCAAGCTGCCAATAAAATTTGTGCAGTTTATGGACCCGATACAGTTTCCATTTCCACCGCACAACGATGGTTTCAACATTTCCGTTCTGGTCGAGGTCGTCGAAGATGCGCCACGCTCCGGAAGGCCTGTCGTCGAAAATTGCGACAAAATCGCTGAATTAGCCGAGAAAGACCGGCATAGTAGCAGCCGTAGCATCGGCCAAGAGCTGGGGATAAGTCATCAAACCGTTATTAACCATTTGAAGAAGCTTGGATTCACAAAGAAGCTCGATGTATGGGTGCCACACACGTTGACGCAAAAAAACATCTTTGACCGTATCGACGCATGTGAATCGCTGCTGAATCGCAGCAAAATCGACCCGT
This sequence comes from Toxorhynchites rutilus septentrionalis, assembly GCF_029784135.1. Classification (NCBI taxonomy): domain Eukaryota; kingdom Metazoa; phylum Arthropoda; class Insecta; order Diptera; family Culicidae; genus Toxorhynchites; species Toxorhynchites rutilus. The sequence goes on from NC_073746.1 coordinate 88,609,773, forward strand.
TTCTGAAGCGGATGGTGATTGGCGATGAAAAGTGGGTCACTTACGACCAGGGGTACCAATTGTACGGCACCACGACTGTATTCTGACGACTGTTACCATCATTGGCCCGTAACAGTCGTTAGATCAATCTATTAACGACAATCACACAGTGAAAATGTCGTGCGACATTTATATTTACTGTCGTGTGCTGTACACGGCTGCATTTCCATATGTGAGTATTTTGTTCATTCGTCTGCGACAGGCCTGGTTGCTAACTAGTCATGTTGTTTGTAGATTCGGAATGCAATCGTAAATGCATTGCTACTGTCGTGAATGATTTTTTTCCCTCGTGCTGATGATGTCGGGTGTCTTTGTATATATTATGCAACGTCGTTCGCTTACAAAAGTGTGTTCTTTATTCACCAGTATTTTATTCATTTTCTCATTCGCAAACTATAGGTTGTAGGCTTTGAAACGGAAGATAATTTTCAGTTTCTGGTGAATTCTGCAGCATATTCCGAATTGTGAGTAGTGAGGAGTGTGAGCAACAGGGGAGAATCTGTTGAAAGAAATGCGAGAGGAAGTGTTGTGGATGGAATTAGCGTAGATGAAAGTTTCGCGGGTGCAAATGCATGGCCAGATGAGAGTGAAGCTGGGGGTAGTGGAGCGGGTAGGAGCAACGATGGAGTGGATCGTTCGGATGGAATTTCTAACCCGAACGGAAATCGAACTCGAAGCCCCCGTGGCAAGCGCCACGCAAGCCACTAGGTCATGAGGACCATATATAATAAAAAATATGTCCTTTTTTTAATTCTTTATTGAAGAGACTTTCAGCCTCCTGGGCTGGTTCGCCTCTAAAAAAAATTGTACTGAGCCTGTTTGAAATCCATCGGTTTTCTAACGTTTAAAGTTGGTTTCCTACTTGGAGGATAAACCTAAACATTCCCATCACTGAGTATTTCCCGATGTCATCAATATACATATTAACAAAGAAACTCTCGCCTAGAATCATTAAGGAATCCGTGCTTGATTCTCCTATGAATTGCTGCTCATTTGTGTACCTATCTTGATTCGGCCATCCCAACAGTACATCATTCTCGATACAGCCGATCTAAAATTGAATCGGTTGTCTCTGTATATACGTAACTTGTGCTCACAACCACATCCCAGAGCGTACTGGTGAAAAAGCACAAACGCATAAAATAAAGGCTTGTCTTACGATCGCGATTTCTTGGTCATGACATTTTTCTTGCGACAGTCAAATTTGACAGTAACTCGGGTAAACCGATGATATTCATCGCATCGTGAGCAACTGTTACAGCGACAGAATTAATGGAGTAGCAGACACGAAAAAATGGAAAATTAACAGTACGTTTGGCTCACTACGATCGGGCCCGACAAATCAGACAAATTCGACGAAGCATCGACTGCTATAGCACAGGTTTATTTTATTCATTCGTGCTCTGTCGCTTGTATGCGAATGTAGCGCGCACACAGTGAGTCTCGATTTTATTTCATACCGACTGTAATGAAAATGCAGTACTTTTGGGACGCCTGCTTACGAGAACGTGAAGCGCAAACGGTCGTGGTCGAAGCCCGCTGAAGCGGCTCAGACGGTGGCCAAGCCCTCATTAACGGCCAGGAAGGTTCTGCTGTGTGTTTGGTGGGATTGTCAAGGAATAATCTATTATGAGCTGCTTCCCTATGGCCAAACGCTCAATTCGGACCTGTACTGCCAACAACTGGACCGCTTGAAGGTAGCACTCATGAAGAAGAGGCCATCTTTGATAAACAGAGGTCGCATTGTCTTCCATCAGGACAACGCCAGGCCACACACTTCTTTGGTGACACGCCAGAAGCTCCGGGAGCTCGGATGGGAGGTTCTTTTGCATCCGCCGTATAGTGCAGACCTTGCACCAAGTAACTACCACCTGTTTTTGTCCATGGCGAACGAGCTAGGTAGTCAGAAGTTAGCCACAAAAGAGGCCTGTGAAAAATTGGCTATCCGAGTTTTTTGCCAATAAGGAAGCGAGCTTCTATAACAGGGATATTATGAAGTTGGCATCTCGTTGGGAACAAGTCATCGAACAAAACGGCGCATATTTGACTTAAAACAGATTATTGTAACTAATTTTATGAACAAATGAAAATTCAAAAAAAAAATACCGCAGGACTTTTTTGACAGCCTAATATATAGTTCAAAAAATTGTTTTATGTTTCAAATATGACTTATTTCAAGCTAAAATTAAATACTTCAACATTAAAGTGAGAGTTAATTAGCTATAAAGGGTTTTTTCATCAAATATGATCTTATAGGGCCCTGCAGATTAAACGCTCACGCAACAAATGTTAATAACTGAACCGATTTTTATTTTCAGAAAACGAAAATGAAGCTTATTTTAGGAAATTTTCGATGTGACCCCCACTTTTTTTCGATAACGCGTTTTAAACGGTGAACATAATACTTAATGCTCAACTCTAACATTACGACTTCGATGCTGTTGAAAATTCTAGTTATTTCTTTTTTAAGTTCCTCCAAATTTTGTGGCTTATTAACATAGCAACGGTCGTTCACGTAATCGGAGGAAGTAATCGACGATGAGAAATTTTGAAATTCTTCCCATAAGAGGACAAAGTTTCATTAAGGCTTCGGTTGCTCGAGTAATACGATTTCACTAAAAATACACGTTCTTGTAAATTGTACATCTTGACACTAAAAATCATCCGATCATATTGAGCGAGTAACCGAATATTATCGTCCCGAAGTGGAGAATGCAGTGTTACCATCGACGGAGCTAAAAAAATTTTTATAAGGAGCTATTCGTTTTTTTTTGCGTGAGCGTTTAATCTGAAAGACCCTGTATGTCCTCCTGAAAGAACTTGGCTTTTTTCTATATAAGAAAGGTAATAAGATATTTACGGGGATGAATCAAAAATCAAATTCTTCTTTTATATTCAAAAAACGAAAAATACATGTATAAAAAACAAATAAAAAAAATTGTTTTTGACTCGATTATATACAAGATTAGATTATATACAGTGAGAAGAAATCGAAGACTGTATATAATCGATTCCGCCCTGTGTGTGGCAAAATTACTCGTGCTTTTACACCACAATGATGATCGCTCATTGTTTTTCAAGAATTTTCGGCCCAGAATAACATCAAAGTCATGTCGCTGCCACAATTTTTACCGGATGTCAACCCTTTCGGCTTATTTCTGTTCTCAAAACTTCAAAGATCTATAGAAGGACGAATATTTTCAACGTTTGAGGTGGAAGAGCCAGAAAGAGCCCGCGGAGCACCATTTGAAAGCCTTTGATATATTGAATCATTTAAAAAGTATACGCGGTTATTTGCCACTAAATGGTGGTGGTCGTAAATTAGGCAACACCAATTCTATTGTGCCAAAGTTTTTCATTGATTGTGCAATGGATCAGAATCTTTACTTGAACAGTCCGAAATTTGTAGCAGTGTCAACGGTCTCAAGGAAGTTCCTGAATCAAATAAACTATGTTGCAATTAACAATAGTTACCATACCAGATATTTAATCCTCAAATTGATCAACCCCTTCGGTATCGAATTGACGTTGCAAATATCGAACGAATCCTAGTTTGAGTGAATTTTAAATTTTTAGAGAAAAAACAACTTTCTGGAAACAGGCAACATACTTTTTCATTCTAACGTGACACTATGACTTCATCTAAATACAATGTTTCGAAAGCTTGTTTTAGACTCTTAAAAGTAGTAGAAAAGAGAAAGAGTGTATGGATTCGAGTTTCACCACTATAAGAACTTTCGAAAATTGGTTGAAAAAGTTTTTCGCCGATTAATCAAATAAATGAAAATGAATAGAATTGTAAAACTACCCGAAAAACAGTGAGATGTGTAAATTATAAAGGCCAATATACCAAGGATGATATTCTAGATGTTGCTAGCTGTGTTGTATGCAGTCCTACGATATGACATATATGATTTTTTTTTCTATTGACATTGAACTTAGCTTAGTTGTTCAGCGTATTAAAAATGTCGAGTTTCGTTCCGAATTAAGAGCATTTGCACAAATTGCAGCATTCGCTACTTTTGTTTTTCTTATTTGGAAAAAAAGCTGTTGAAGCACATCCTTTGCTTGCGGAAATTTATGCTGAATATGCTCCAGCAGTGAAAACATTTTAACAGTGGTTATTTCGATCTTAATGATAGAAACCATCCTGGTGCAGGTTTGGTACGGTTTGATGGTGAGGAATTGCAGAAGGTGTTGGGTGCAGACCCGATCCAATAACAACAAAAAATGACAGAAATACTGAATGTGTCCCGAACAGCAATTGGTCAACGTTTGAGAGCCATGGTAAGGATCTTGAAGCTCGGAGAATGGGTGCCATACATATTGAGCGAAAGGCAAACGGAGCATCGCAAAATCATTTTTTTTTTTTTTCCAAAATATATATTTTTATAAAGGCTCATATGGCGTTAGCCTCACGGGGCCGGGAGTTCAATACAATTTTTCTTATTATCTATGTTAGTAATATGTAACCGATTACTCGCGGTTGGCTCGAGGTTAGTATTACAAGTGTTTTCGTAATTCGGATGTTGCTGTCTCCAATGCTCTGTACGTGTGCCCGACACGGGATACTTCCTATTGGGATGCAGCTGACCATTAATCAGCAACGCCCCCCTAGTCTGTACCTCATATCTAGCGCGGTGCGTCTTTCTCGACTCGAGGAATCCAGGATAGATCATTTGTTGAATGCTTATTTAATGACATCAAATTAAGTCGGTTTTGCATCGGACTGTCATTGGCGACGGAAATAGGGATTTATTTCGAGAACCCTGTGTGCAAAAAAAAATCATAGTTTTCACCTGGTGATGCCGGTCCATGCACCACAAAGCCAAATCGCTACGGCCGAAAGACGATGATCTGTGTGGTGGGACCAGGATGGTATGGTGTGCCATGATTATGATGAAAACCAGGTAAAACGGTGAACACAGATGGTTACCGACAACAAATGATACATTTAAACTTTGCATTGATAGAAAGAAGACTGGAATGAGGCTGAAGATACGATAAAGTGATATTACCGCAATTAAAACTGTTGTTTGGGAAACGTTATCTTATCCGACGTTGCCAGACTTGGTCCTTTCGATTGAATGATGTCCGAAAATAGGTCGGGGAATGGTTTTTGTCGAAACAAAAAAATATATATCTTCATTGGAAAATCATTAAAATTTGAACTGAGAGATGAGCGAAATGTGTAGAATAAAACGGAGATTACTTCGAATATTTTTATAGGTTCTCCTAAAAAGTGAAAACTACCAGATGATTTTCAGTAAATAAAAAAAATAAATTCAAAAATTAAACAAAAATTCGTGAATACTTTGTAGTTCAGTTCGACATCGTACTCACGTATTTTTAACGCTGTTCTCCGCGTCACTTTGTTCTACAAAATTGTTTAAAATAACGGGCTACAACATTGTTTATCTCTATCTATAATGATAAGAAAGTTAGCATTTTTATTTCACTGACAATTTTGGTCACCCTATTTTTGATGACATATAAATGAGCGCTCCATCGTACGTAACAACATTGTCGAAGACAGTTTTTGTCTAAAGAATAAATATCTCCCACAAAGTTTTTTAGCGCTTTTTATCTAAGTTGCATTGGGGTAACCATGAAAAAATTTTTGGTCAACTTTGTCTAAGACAGTTTTTGTCTAGAGAATAACTGTCGTGCTCTAAATGCAAATTCCCACTTAAATGCACCTCCTGGACCATTGTGCATTGTGAAGTCAATGGTAGCTAAGCATAGCGGATATTAACATTACTGCATCAAACCGTCAGTTGCTGTTCTGTTGTCGCGCAATTCGTCGGGCCCTCGGAAACCATGCTCAGAACATGCACAATGATGAACACTATACTGAACACACCAAGAACGGAAACTTAAGCCCAACCCTTGCACAAATATTTTGCGAAAGCAGCCATGCCATGCCAAACCGATATAAAGGGTGTTTCACATCAAATTGCATTACGGAAAAAACGCTGTAGAAATTTAATTTTTAGGAATTATATCTTCAGCTTTCGCTTATAATCAGATAGGAGTGTATAGATCACGTTGGCAATGCTTCACTGTAAATTTTTCGTAAATTTGGAAAAATGTCGTCGAACGAAAAAGAGCGTCGTGAATTAATCCTGTGCACTCATTTCGAGAATCCGGAGTTGTCACATCGGGACATCGGTAAGATGCTGGGAATCGTCCAATCCACGGTCAGCAGAGTACTAAAACGATACTTCGAGAACCTAACCATCGACCGGAAGGTGAAGAACGGCAAAAATGGATGCTCCGTCAGTGAAAAAGATCACAAGCGCGTAGTTAAGCAGTTTAGACGTGATCCGAGAAGTTCGGTACGGGATGTCGCCAATAAGCTGAATTTGTCAAGTTCATTCGTCCAGCGGACCAAGCAGCGGGAGGGCCTGCGTACATACAAGGTTCAGAAGGCTCCTAACCGCGACGAAAGGCAAAACATGGTGGGGAAGACGCGAGCCCGGAAGCTGTACACCGAAATGCTGACGAAGCCGCATTGCCTGGTAATGGACGACGAAACCTACGTCAAAGCGGACTTTCGTCAGCTGCCGGGCCTGTTGTTCTTCTCCGCAGAGGACAAATTCAGCGTTCCGGAGGAGATTCGCAAGCAGAAACTATCCAAGTTTGCCAAAAAGTACATGGTGTGGCAAGCGATCTGCTCTTGTGGAAAGCGGAGCGCCCCCTTCGTGATGACCGGCACGATAAACGGGCAGGTTTACCTAAAGGAGTGCCTACAGAAGCGCTTACTACCACTATTGAAGTAGCACGAGGGCCCGACCATCTTCCGGCCGGATCTCGCTTCGTGCCACTATTCAAAGGACGTGTTGGAGTGGTACGAAGCCAACGGGGTCACATTCGTGCCAAAGGAAATGAACCCGCCCAACGCGCCGGAGCTTCGCCCAATAGAGAAATATTGGGCGATTATGAAGCAGGCCCTCCGGAAGAACCCAAAAGTTGTCAAATCGGAGACGGACTTCAAGAGAAAATGGATTTCTGTTAAAAAAAAACTACAACCTGACGTTGTACAGAACCTTATGGAAGGGGTAAAGAGGAAGGTGCGAGCATACGGTCTTGGGCTCGAAGTATGAATAAAAAGAAAATGCCAAAAGATGTTTAATAGTTTTATTTTACTGTCTAAAATTTTCAAAAGGATCGGTCTACTGGGCGAATTTCTACAGCGTTTTTTCCGTGATGTAATTCAAATTGCACATCAATGTGACACACCCTTTAGTGGTTCTCAGATTTTCGTGACAAGTGGTAATTTTCTTCTTTATTACAAAAAATAAGACCCATATTTTTATTTTATTGACGTAGGATTACGTCTTTCGGGAATATAATGGAGTACAAATTGAAAATCGTAAATCGAGCACATCGTGAAAATTGTCCAATTTCAAACACTTATTGTTCAGTCATTTCATGATGGATTGATGAACTTGTTGCGTCAATTGATTTCGGTATTCCATAACAATTTTTTATATTGAATAAAATAATATATGTCATGAAGCTAACTATCGAACAATTGAAAAATCTCAACCCCTATCCGAACGGAAATACCCACTTCTGATTGGTCGAAATTGACGACACATGCGGCGGGTCCCTAACAGAGACATCAAAAACAAGCTGCCCGGGGGAAATCGGCATTGCAAATATATGCAAGTCAGGGGCATTTTTATATTGCAAGTAAGGTGAGTGATACGATCAATTCTAGCAAATAAAATTTAAATTTGGAATTTTAATGTTTGTTGCTTCGTGAAATTTCATATCAATGATCGATCGTGTATTTTGAAAAAAATAGCGCAAATGTAAGTGTAAAATTGGTAGCAGTTGTGTTAAAAATGACTAGATATATGAAATGATTTATTTCAATTTTCATAAATAAAAACCAAGGCGTGTTCCCGCTCGAGAACGAATCTTTTGGTTTAAGCTGTATGTTTTGTTGTGTTCATTTTCTCCCAAGGAAAGTTTATACGGCGAGAAAAATTGAGAAAGTGAAGAAATATTAGAAATAGTATTTTCCCATATACTCTACATATAATATTAGTTGTTAGTCCAATTAAAATTCGCATTGGATAGAATAAACACACTCAGAAAGTAAAAACTATAAAAGAAAATTACCTTTTCCATTTCAAATATGTTTTCTCTGTATTAAAGTAACATGTTTTTACTGATGAGAAAAACAGATAATTGTGTTCGGTATTGGTAATTATCTTATATGACACTAGCTAACCCGGCAAACTTCGTCCCGCCCATTTACTTGATTAATTCTCGAGTAATGCAGAAATTTGTGTTTTATTTGTATGGCAGCCACCCCTAAGAGAGGGGGGAGGGGTATCTAACCACCATAGAAACATTCATTGCACCCTAAAGTTTCCATATGCCTAATTTGGTTTAATTTGCTTGATTAATTCTCGAGTAATGCAGAAATTTGTGTTTCATTTCTCCAATGCCATAGCAGCCCCCCCTTTGAGTGGGGGAAGGACTGTCTAACCATCATAGAAACATTTATTGCACCCTAAAACTTTCACATGCCAACTTTGGTTTCGTTTGCTTGGTTAATTTCCGAGTAATGCAGAAATTTGTGTTTCATTTGTATGGCAGCCCCCCCTTAGAGAGGGGGGAGGGGTCACAAAATATCACGAAAACCTTCCCCGGCCCCAAAAACCCCTACATACCAATTTTCATGTCGATCGGTTCAGTAGTTTCCGAGTCTATAAGAATCAGACAGACAGACAGACATCACTCCATTTTTATATATATATATATATAGATTGGTGAGTTTTTCTTCTTTATTTCATTTTTTACACAGGAGGCATCTCGTCTAGGATCACAAAGGGCAGTTTTCATCATATCTCGTTCCACTTAGGTATCTTTTATCTGGAACGCACCATCCAACAACTGTTTACTATCTCCTTGTCATCATCACTCGGTAAACACTGGTGGAGTGAACAAACAATATCCAACAACCAAACAAAACAGCCCTGATTCAGAGCCACCTAAACATTGTCAAAGATGTTAACTGTGTTTATGATGTGATGCTTCAAACATATCAAAAGTCAACAAATAGCCTAACGGAATCCTACGTCGACTATGCGGTCGTGTCTCGTACACAACCCTCCTGTGGCTTTTTTCATTGGGATGACCATTTCCATTTTAGGGCGGTTCGAAAAATCAATTATTTCCACTTCTTCCCAAAAAAATCCTTTTTTTTTAAATTCATAACTTTTGCCGTTTTAGAACCCAGACCGTTTTAAATGGTCGACATATCAAATTGAAGCCAATGAGCTAGCCTTTTGTTTTAAAATATTGAACCAGCAGAGAAAAGGATTTTATTTTCGTAATAATTGATTGCAGTCGTTTTTTGTTGTTTTCATGGCTTTGGATTAGAGGGTGCTATATTTTTTTTATATTTTGAAAGCTGAGGATTTTTTACATAACATATTTCGATATCAGAGATGTTATTTTTTTCGGAAAAATATAAAAAATATAGTGCCTTCTAGTACAAAGCCATGAAAACAACAAAAAAAACAACTACAATCAATAATTACGAAAACAAAACCCATTTGGCGAGTTCAATATTTTATTAGCTCATTGGCTTCAATCTGATATGTGGATCATCTAAACCGGTTCAGTGATTCAAAAGTTATGAATTTTTGTAAAAAGTCATTTTTGGTAAAAAGTTGAAAAAAATAATTTTTCGGACCACCCTTAAATCGAAATGGACACCCTAACGAAAAATAAAAAAAAAACGGGTCTAATATTTTGAAATAAAGAACAAAACTACCACTTTTCATGGATATCTGAGAACCACTGCATCGGTTTGGTATGGAATGGCTGAAAGTTTAAAGAGATGGCGTTTATTGTTCCTGTCTCACTCCACCCAACGAGCATCCAACAGCCTTCCTTAAGGCTAAGAGTTAATTTAATACTTTCGAATCGCTTTTTCAAGGTAGATGTCACACTCAGAGGTTTCTCCCAAGGCGAATTTATTTTCTGTTACCAATACCTTCAAACAATCACGTTTTCTTACTAAGCGCACGTTAATGGGTCCAATCGCAGAACTGTTCATTGATTGATTTTCTAATCGACCCTTTAAAATTACCTTTTACTATAAAATTCCTAGTACTTTTACCAAAATATCAGATTACTTTCAAATACAATTCTCGTTCAAGATTTTCAACAGAATATGACAGAATACAGACAGCCTTAAATCGGACAACTCCTTCCTCGAATTAGAGAAGGGGAAAGGGTGTGTCTATTCCCCATAGAAATGTTTCGCGTTTTATCTTCATATGTCTAATTTGGCTCCATTTGCTTGAATAGTTTTCGAGTGATGCAGAAATTTTTGTGTTTCATTTGTATGGTCACCTGAAATTGTAGAACAACGAGTTTGTCAAAACGTTTTCCAGCAAGGATAACAACCTCGTAGATCGATTCACTCTTAATTCTCTTATCGGTTCTGTGTTCAAGTTGCGCTTCATTGTGCCTCTGGAAGACACATGCAAATAATCGTTGTTGATTCTCCGCTTGAATGTTGCCCCAATAGAGGAAATGCGGGTAAAATGCTCAGGGGTGGTAAAAATAGGACGGTGCTTAAATTTCGATGATTTAACTGAAAACCAATTGAATCTTCTTGGCTACACTATTATTAGATCATATGAAGCTGTACGAGACACCGTGTTATGCAGGAAACTGTGAAATGTTAGAAATGATTAAACAAAAACAGTTATTAGGTTATAAGTTAAGGGGGCCAAGGTTAGGTTATTCTAGGGATGCGAGCGCCATTTATCAAAAAGAAGAAAAACTTCCCAAAATAATTTTTATTGCGAATACAGAGCCTGCAAAGCGATTTTTCTTCCATTCACCCTCCTACCACACAACATTCGAACACGAAAATCATCCCAACTCAATTTTCTCCCCGGCCCGATCCGTCGGTCCTCCCCTGGGGTCAGGAAATTCACTGCGTAATCCGAGGCTCGCTAGGCCAACACGAGCCAACACGGTGGATCGGCTTCGCGCCCGCCGGGATGGAAACTGTCGCATAATGCATGATAAATCACATCTTTCTGACGGACACCATAAATTGTTCACCCTTCACATCGCACACCCGAGAGAGTGGATACGGCAAGATTCGGAAGAAGTGTCGCTCTCTAGGTTTATTGTCTTGTTGGCCCCATAAATCTTTTTCACCTTTAAAAGCATAAATAGATGTACTGACACCTCGTGGCTCAAGGCTGCCATCCGGCCTTTGTGTACGTGTGAAATCGGCAAGGATGGGTGTGCTCGGGTTTGCTGGGTTGGCAGGACCGACTAGACAGCGGCAAGCACACCACCCCGAATGCTGTTGCTGCAGCAGCAGCAGCAAATTATGGCGCTAAAGGGAATAAACACGTAAATAACCCGAGATGGGCACCCCTTCCAACGACCAACCCCTATCCGATCGCAGGGCGAATTTCTGCCGTTGATTGAGAGTGCGATGGAGCTATCGTTTATTACACCCTTGAGAACAGCATCGGTGCGCGTTTGATGGCGAATTATTACGTCTGCAGCGATGAATATTGCACTGCTTATGGTAATACCTGCAATCGATGGTTTCCCCACCGTAAGAATATTATGACTGATCGATTGTACGAAAACGATAGCTGGCGCACGAAAACCATGAGCTACATTGGGCTTGAAATTTACATCTATAATGAACTTATATAGCGCAAGCAATATTTTGAACTACCTGTCGCAATTTGTGAAGCGAAAATACTCTAATTCCATTAGGACGGTACTACAAAGAAACCTATAAGACTAGAAACTAGTACAAAAAAAAAAGAAGACAGAAAAAAAACGAAACAGTTTCAAAGCATCAACCAATCGATGCATGAAACCATTCCCTACATAAACGCAAATCAAGTTCACCAAAAGTGCACAGCGTTCGGCAGAACTAAGGACTGGGAAGGACCATTGCACAATAACTTTGCACGACGAGAAAAAAAAAACGAGGGAAAACCTCACTCACTCTGAGGGTCCATCAGTAGCTGCGGCAGAACAAGACGTGATTATTATTTCGAACAGCGCGCCCGAAGAGCGGCAAGAATCAAGCTCAATGGCGAACTAACTTTTCGACGCGTCCTTCGCCTCGCCTTCGCCTCGCCTTCGCTCGCTAACCCTTCCTCGATTGGGCCACCCACCGGTGCGGAAAATATCGGAAAAGAGGAATGAAACCGCTACTATCGACACCCAGCCAGCCATTATAAGTTTCTGTTGGCGCAAACTTCCGCTTCTCGCTGTCGGTGGCGTCGGTGGCCTCCGAAAGCAATCAAAAAGTTCGAAGTTAATTTCAAATTAGTACTTATAAAAATAATTGATTGCTATTACGTATCGAGATTCGACGATGAATAAGGAATGAGCCTGCCCGATCCGCTTACGTGCCGCATGGGATGTTGGTGGTGAGTGGGAGGAAGAAGGCCGCGGCTCGATATGGTCTGGCGTCTCTGGTGATGAAAATTTGAAGAGTTTCCTGCAGGAGCGCTAGAGATAAATGTGTCGGCAGCCCGGGTTTCCTGTGTTGATTGATATTCCGTTCACATATCCCGGGAGAAGGTCAATTACCGGCCGGGATCAAAAGAAAGATGAGATTTATGTTATTGCAGAGTATTAATTTATTATGTGCGAAAAACGAACGGCGCAAGCAAAGTTTCCCATAGTGGGAGATGGCCGTTCCGCAATCGAAGCAGTCATAACGGCACACAATGCGAAAAGTTTTCGAATCTCAGCAAGGTAAATTCCTTCGATGCAATAGGTGCTTTATAACTGTTGTTTCAATTCGAGAGCATTATTTCAATGATCGATGGTCCGTTGTTTTTGGGATGAGCGACATAATCCCCTCTGTGCGGTCAATGATAATTGAGGGGCTTAGAATGCAAGGGTGTAAGTGACTTGATTGATTTCTCTTCATCAACTTTTTATTCAGTTAATAACTCAACTGCAAAATCGTTCCAATTTAAGATTGCTATAGAATCCGATAGATGAGGCTCTGACCTATCTTCCACATTGTCAAATATAGCTGGGAATGTATTTGCAGCTAAGGTATGACCGAAAGAGAGAGAGTCGATGTAGAGAAATCGATCGAATCACTTACATCCCTTTCATTCTAAGCCGTCCGAATTCAAGTAATTCTGAATAGTAAATTGAACTCAGCGTCTATTTTTGTTTGTATATGTAGAATAACTTTTCGCTCTATGGAGTGGTCCATCGCGTTAAAGTGCAATCATGAGATGCGTTCATGAAATTTGCGAAGGAATCATTAATGAATAAGAAAGTTCTCGAGCATTTTTTTTATCATAACAGAACAAATTCTCATGCAAATGTATTCACTGCATGCTTAGTGTCAACCGGAATACGACGAACATATTTCGATTAGAATGTATTTTGTTTCTGAATATCCGATTCGATAATCATAATTTATTTAATCTTTGTTTAATGCAGTACATGATTGCTTTGCGATGCACATACAGTCAAAGCTCTTTATAACGACAATCTTTATAGCGACAAATCTCCCTATAACGACATGTCCACAGGTCCCTTCAGAATCGCATGGAAACTCGTTTCTTTATTGCGACATATCTCCATAACGACCTTTCCCTATAACGACACATTATCGCTTATATTTACTAAAACATAACATTCTCTATTACGACTATTTTCAATTTCACTCCATACATCTGCCGTTCTACGCATAGTTGTCCCATGTTACTTTTTGAAGATTTTCACTTTTGTTTATAAAACGTTGTTTTTATGCATAATCTTACGGAAAACATAAAAAAAACATATAGTTTATTTCCAACTTTTGGAAAAAACAACATCAAGTTCAATTGTCCCATGTTGATATTCTATTCATAACTGTCCCACCATGTATTTTTTGTAGATCCATATCGAATAAGTCGGTTCAAGTACAAGAATTTCATGTCACACTTTCAGCAGGCCTAATGCACTCTTTTCTGGTTGGGAAGAACGAACTAATTCTCAAACAAATAAGAAAAAGTTTTACAGAACACGTGTACACCTTGTTAGCGAATGCCTAATAACAATGAGATTTATATTATTGTTGCAAATCACTCATTTCTTCATAAAACGATGTTTCTATCAATTTATTATGTACGAAAAACATAATCTTTCGAAAAAACACAAAAAAATCATTGTTTGTTCCCAGTATATCAAAAAACAACATCAAGCTCAATTGTCCCATGTTGATATTCTAGGCATAACATTCCCACCATGAATTTTTAAACCCGTAATCAAGCTTGATTGATTCAGTGAGGAGATCTCATCACATTTCATTGAACAATAGTATAGTGCTTATAAAAACCCCGGTGTATTGCTAAATTGAAATGCTTAAAGCTTTTGGTAGACAATTATGCGAGAAAACTTTGATTGCGTTTTTCTCAGTTGTTGATTTTGGAACATGGGACAACTATGCGTAGAACGGCAGTCATAGTGTGTGTCAACGTCAATGACTACGTAGATACGTAAATAGTCTACGTTGTGTATTATAAGGTTAAATCAACGGTGAACATCTGTTCACGCCCAACTGATTTAAATTTTCGGATACTTACAAAAACAGAAATTAAAACCTTAAATAATTTGGGAATGCTTATTGAAACAAATTCATCGAAGAATTGTTGTATAAGAATCCCGTTCTAGAGCGAAAGAATAAATTTGCCAAAATGAATGTATTGTTTGCGCAATTGTTATATGGATACAGCTTTTGATAAAAATTTGTATCGGACGAATGAGTTGAATTCATTGTTTAATGTTTTCTTGTTTCAAGATGGTTAGCCACCAATTGCTTTTGTTTCTAATATAATTTGATTGTTTTGCGAGAGCTTGGGCGTTTTTCTCCTTATAGCGACATCTAAGCTCTCTATAACGACAATCTTTTATAGCGACAATTCTCTATAACGACGGTCCCTTGCGAAGTCGCTATAGAGAGCTTTCACTGTATTTAAAAAATGTATTTTGTAACATTTGACAACAAAACGCTTATGTTGAAGGATGTAATAGAATCGTAACAATAATTATAACAAAATCGAGCTTGAAATGAATGACTTCTAACAACATCGCGAGAACTTCGCTTGGGACTTCGCTCCCATTACATTGACCTCAGATTAAATGTGATGACAAAAAAATATATGCATTAAAAAAATGCGCTTTTTCTGGGTGGCATTTGTACCTGTGAGGTTTGTTCGCGTCATCATATTTCTACCCTTAGAAAAATCCTCGGTCGAAAACTACTAAATACATTTGGTAATGCAAAATTAGTAGAATGTACAAATTTTTTGTACATATTGTCAACAAACCCGCATCCCTACCAGAGATTAGTATATTTTACTCGATAACATTAGTAAGCTTGGATATTGTCATATCTGAAAACTGGTGAGAAAAGCGCGTATTAACCATTTTCATTGTTCCCATAAGGCAATACATAGGTATAATAAGGATATAATTCTGATACGTGCATTTTCGGCGAGAAAATGTAGCCGATATTGGGCTTCCTTGGGCTTGACATATGTGTTTATTAGTACGGTCGAAAATGACTATAGATTGGTAGTATTTACCAAAAAATTCGTTATATTTACTAATTATTTCTCTTAGTGTAGTAGGATTTTGTGACATTGTGCTTAATTCTAAGGTTATTTACGTAAGGCTCATTTCCGTTGTGATTTTTTTCTCTTCAGTCACGACCGGTCTTCAGAAAACAAATGCCGCGCTGCGCTTGAGTTCAATTTTCATCAGCGCGCGCTCAAAGAAAACTCGTATTCCCTCTTGGTGCGAAGAGCATAAAATTCATAGGCACGACCAGCGTTCCAGTTTAAACTGGATTCTTCCAGTTTTTTTTCCTCGATCCAGTCAAACAGTTAAATCTTAAAATATTCCAGTTTTTTAGATATTGTCCAGTTTTATCCAGTTTTTTTTCAATTTGTGTGCTTCAGTTTCACTTATTTCATGTAAAATAAATTCACAATGCATAGATATTATTCGTCTCTCACCCTTCCTTGACTAATTTTTATTTTCTGACACGTTCGTTCGATCGATCCAAGGTGTATTTAGGCACCTGAGAACCTGAGAAGGTGACAGAGAGAATTTCTTTAAAACCTATATTCCGAACGATATGTCGCGCGTACTTCTAATCGAACTTCAATCGCGACGGCGGAGAGTTATCTTTCTTTGCGTAATAGCTGTAACAGCTATTGAAACCGTCCTTCCTAGAGGTTTTGGACCCTTTGCTCTGGTTCTCAATAGTTTCAAGTGGTTTTTCGGGCATGCTTCTATTGTCAAAACAAACACTACAGAAATGTTAAAATTCAAGTTTGAAGGAAAAGAACCAAGGATTGAGGTTTGGTTTGGCCATGCACCTTTATTGTCGAGCAATAAATACGATATTTTTCAAATTTTATCCAAATAAAATCCTATTTTCCAGAGGTTCTAGAAGAAAAGATCCTAAAATATTGTTTTACAGTAATGTTTGAGAGGTGGGAAACGTTATTTTGATTTGCTCGAACGGTTGATGAATGGTTTATTTCGCTATTCATATAAATACTACACGAGGCTTCGAAGGAAGTCCTTTTTCTCAAGCATTGGAATAGGTACAAAAATCATTTTAGATAAATCAAAACCAAACTTCTTAGAATAATACGATTTTACAGGATCCAGTTTTCTTCCAGTTTTTTTTAAGAGCAATCTTCCAGTTTTTTTGAATAATATTGATGGCAACCCGACACGACAGCGCAAAATGTACCCGGTGAGAACTCAGATACTAAACATTTCTTCTCACTTGTGTGATACGCGTCTCATTCTATTTACACACACACATACACATCAAACGCTTTGTCTTCTTTCGTTCTAAGCGAAGCATAAAAACAACAGCGCGCCCCCCATTTGAACCGTATACGCTTGTGTGAAGAAAATTATCTCAACAGAGAGAGCAATCCAGATTCAAGCGCGCAGTACAGAAATACGGCGCGAGTACGGCGCAAATTTCAGCGTAAAACTCAGCTTAAAACTGGGCTTGAGAACGGCGCTGACCACCAAACATTTCATCTGTGTTTCGGAGCGTGCTCATTCGCCAGAGTGCATGTGTACACAAGGAGTGGGAGCTCAATTGGGTACAAAAATCTTGTTGCGCATCAGCACCGAGTTGCCATTGGTCACGACCGACAACAAATGATAAATTTAAACATTGCACTAGCTGACCCGGCGAACGTTGTTTTGCCTTATAATTTTTTTCTAGACAATGTTTTGGTTGGTAAAAACAACGAATATATTTCAAGAAAGTTTGTATGTTATCGTTCAGATCTGTAAAATTGATCTAAATTATGGATTTCACTGCGAAACATACATATGCGTTCCTCTTTTTTTCGAACTTTCCCTTTTTATTTTAAATATCCTTGTCCTATATATAAGATATGCAAAGTTTTTTTTTTCAATTCTCCTATTTATCTCAAATATTCTCCAATGTATTGTATCATTCTAATTTAGGTGAAGACAAACTTACAAAATATATGGACGACACAGAACTGATCAGCCATTCTCCTGTGATGATGAGTTATATGTACGTGGGAAAAACTCTCTTTTATGTATAAAGATAGATGGAAAAAGTCTGGAATAGGCTCGAATAAAGGTAATGTTTTATTACAGCATGACAAAACACCGGTGCCCATCGCTAAAGCCGTAAAGGGCGCAATAAAAAACTTTAATTATGTAGTATCAAACGAGGATTATACTGAAAATGTTTAGAGATTCTTCTAAAATTATGTGTTTCCTTCATCGAAAAAAAACCGGTTAATTTCAACTTACATACCTAATAATATACCAAAACTTTTATGTCAGGGAGTCGAATCACAGGAGTTTTTCGTAGTTCAATATTCACCAGGCAACGACGCGTGCACTTGCAAAAGCTTCTAGATAATGTAGAGTCTAGAAATCGAGATAAAAATGTTTATTTTGAACCACTGAAAATATGTCATTATTAAGGTCTACTGGTATTAATCAGTCTACTAGTAATGTTAAAACACAATCATTTCGTTTCAATGGTGATACGTTTGTGGGAATTCTCTTCGTTCTGCTGTTTTGAAGGTGGATACTAATCTGATTTTTAATTTCAAAAAATGGTAAGCCGATCTAATCTTAAAATTACCACATACCAATGCGAAACAAATAGCTGCTAAACAACCTGTACTCTTCACCGGGCTCAAAGTTTTTCAAATGCCTTCTTTCATGGCTTTGAGATATAGAGTTTTTTTTCAATTGTGCATTATAAGGGGAATGTTCATTATCATCGAAAGCGAGTAAAACAACAAGAATTGATCCGCCACAGGCCCTATTCCAGACAAGTATAATATCGACGAGCCAACGAAAGAATAAATTATATTCTTTATGAAATATTTTTCTGCAGTTGTAGGCTAATTAGACTTAGGCTTATAAATTATATAGATTTAAATTATAATAAATTATAAAAATAAATTTAAACCATAATAAATTATAAATTATATAGATTATAAAGACTTAAGTACCTATCCTCTTGAGCCAAATTAAATAAATAAAGCGGAAGAAAAAGTCAATGAATTGTCTGTGACAAACCTGTAGTTGGTGCTCTGCTACTGCGCGGTTCAGACGGGGAAAATCATTTGCTTCTGAATGCATTTCAGAATATGCATAATGCATACTGAGTGCAGAGTTTACATTAGCGTGCAGAAACAAAAAAAAAGTAATGCAGGAGAAGAAAACTTGAGCTTCACTTCAGGTATTATTTCGATATATATTGAAGAATTGATCGTACACCTATTTAAAAAAACATTTGTGGAGTTAAAACGATAAAAAACTGTTACTGGAATAAACCCTCAATCGATTCACATTCATTTTCCATTTTGAGGTGGTTTGAAAAATTAATTTTATCCATTTTTTCAAAAAATTACTTTTTTCATGAATTCATAACTTTTGAACTACTTAACCGATACAGATGGTGGACAAAAATAAATTCCGGAAAACTATTGAAAAACACTTGCAAAAAATTTATATTTTGTTTTTGTATTTATTGATTGCATTCGTTTTTTTACTGTTTACATGGCTCTAAACCAGAGGGAGCTATTTTTGTATGTTTTTTTTTTATTGAAATGTGACTTTTTGTTTACATTTTACAAAAATCAGAGAGTTTTTTTCATTTTTGAGCTATGATTTTGCAAAGTTAACTGGTTATCCGAAAAATGAGTTCAAAGCCATTAGCCAAAGTGATTAGCCGACTGCATACTACTTGGAGCAAGACCCAAACCTCAAAATCGCTCGTTGAAGTGTTTTTCTTTTTTCAAGCAAATTGACCATACACAAACATACACAAACAATCAGAAAATCTAAATGAACTAAATTGAAGTCGGTTTTATGCGGTGTTTTAACGCTGTTTTAGGTATCTACGTGGGTTTCTGGATTTCCGCGGTTTTTTTTACACGGATTTCGGAATTTACGCGGCTCGTTTCAGCCGCGTAAAAAGTGACTCCAGATTTAACACGTTCGTCGCCCAATGCGACGTTTCTGAGATTCTTGAGGGATCCAACTTGAGAATAAATTATTGAATAAAGATCAAACATAATTTGTAGACAACTTTTACATGATCTAGCAATATGTTTTTTTAAAATTTGAAAACGAATTGACAACAATAACACATGTCAATGTCATATAATATGGATTTCGCAAAAAACTGCAGTACAAACCATCCATATTATAAATTGATAAAAAGAATAGTATAAACATCATATTAATATTGTTATTATTTTATGATTTTTCTACATATCCTATAGTTACATTCAAGTGCCTATTCTATCAAATTCCTTTTGGAAAAACTATTCAATTTGAACGAGACGAAACAAGTTTGTATTGACGGAATTCGCGCCAACTCGTCTATGGGATTGACCTCTCAGAACCTAATGAAACTTACCTAATTAAGCAATTTGGGATGCTTAGTTTTCCGAACATTTATCTAGACTAACATGTGGAAAGGGCCAAATATTTTTGAACATTCTTTTATAAAATTTTTTTACTCGAAAATGGTAAGCCCTAGAAAAAAGCGATTTATGGAAGAGTTTTAGGAAAATGATTGAATTTCTAGAAAAAAATACTAAAAAATATTTTTTGAAATCCTACACTGAAAAAAATTGATTTAAAAAAATTAAAGTCGATCTTCTCAAAATGGTCATCTCAGATTTTGATGAAATGGTAGATAAATGTGTACCCTACAACTATGCCATACATTGCCACTTGTGCATATTTAAAGCAAAAAAGTTTTTCCAACAAAAACTGTTTCAATATTTTATTGAAATAAAGTTTATTTCTGTTTTTAGTGCAGAAAGCCAATCCAAAATGACATTGAACATTAGACATTAAATTCATTTTTAATTGATCTGATCTTGTACCATGTACATGTTAACTTATATTCTAAGAGATATAATCAACATATCTTTCCTATTTTTTTCTTTTTATCTAACATTCTGAAGATTTTGGGATCATCTACTGAATTTGAAAATCTTTCAGCTGCGATTTTATTTTCATCTACAGAAATAAAGCAATGAAATTTTTGTGAAATAATAGGTTGCGGCTCATTGGAAAGGTTAATCACCTGCACGGTGTAATTTGAACAAACCCGCAATCATAATTGAAATACACTCAAATAAAAGGATTTTCTACTCGCTTGATGTACGAATCATCAAGATGTCCTTGCCGACAATTGTAATCGATTGATGTTTGGGGAATACCAACATGTGAAGAAGAACTTCGACTGTATCTTTGTAAAGTCATGTTTCACAAAACTTGGAAAATCCGCGTAAAAACAACGTTAATCGGAAAATCCGCGTAAAAAAACTGGGTTTTGGGTGCGATAAGTGCAGAATTTTATTAAAAACAAATTTTTACAAAACATTTGGCCAATTATTTCGAAAACCAGTATATTGAATTGTGAGAAAGTGCTTTTAAGTTTTGGAAAACATGAGTTTCCTAAGATACAATTGAAGTTCTTCTTAACATGTCTCATCCCCATTTATATTGAGTAGCAGTGAATTACAAAGAGTTTGAATTCTCTCAGTTCATTCGCATCTAGCATTGAAGAAGGCCAATTTGGAAAACTAAGCTAAATTCTCAAACCTGAGAAACACTCTTTTGAAAGCCTCACTGCCACTATCATCTGGTCACTGACTGGGACTAACTAATGAATCGCAAATGCTGTGGAATAGAAATCAAAGATCACATTATTTATTTTTCCCGCACTGTGTAATAACTTGAAAAACTGGAGAAGCCTAAGTTGGAATATTTTGCATCTTCTCTTCTCCTGCTTTGTATTTGCATTTCTGGCAAGCGATTCACGCGCCATTGATTTGCACAGCAAGCCTCGCATCTTGAAAACGATATCTCAAACTTTAATAACAACTCGGCTGAAAAGTTTATGAAGTAACACAGTAAAACTAGTATACACTAGTAAACAGTAAAACTATTTTATTATTCAACATAATTGCCGTCGAGGGCAATACAGCGATCATAGCGATCTTGAAACTTGGTACCATTTTGGTACTCTTTCGGGTTTCCCTCAAAATAGGCCTCAATTTCGGTAATCATCGATTTTAAATTTCTTGCCAGCGAGCATTCCATCAGGTCTGCGAACAGAAAATAGTCGCTGGGGGGCAGATCTTGAGAATACGGTGGATGCGGAAGCAATTCGAAGCCCAATTAATGCAATTTTGCCATCGTTTTCATTTATTTGTGATTTTTCCATTTTTTTCACAGTAACAAAAGTTGCTTCACTCTCAATGCTGTAACTCACGAACCAATCGACCGATTGCTGTCAACTTTTGACACGTATCCATTGAAAGATGGTGCTTTGTGATAGTCAAGTAGATTTTTGCAAGAGGCTCCATCTAGACGTCAGCCTTATGAACTTTTCAGCCGAACTATTATATGCATAGTGTGGGTAAAGCATTGCTTGTTTTTAATAATGAGCAAACAATTTGTTTTATCAATTTCGGTTATTTTCTTCCGTGTAGACATTGAAAGCTTTACCACGTGTCAACGATTACTTCCAAAATAGAGGCACAAGGCGCTAATTTAGTTGTTCAAACGCGTTATTTGTATCATTTGTTATTACAGGGTACAAGCTAGGCAAGTGATAAATATTTTTAAATCACAGGCTCTTTTTTTTATCCCATTTATTTATTTATTAGGCTCATTAGCATTTTGGCTGTAACAGAGCCGGGTTTCAATCGTGTACATGTGCATATGTTTGTGTTTCTATAAACTGTAAATTACACAGTAGTTAGTAGTAGCCATTTAGGCGATAAGTTTTCTGTTCCATTACATTATGGTAAATTACACAGTAGTAGCCATTTCGGCGTAAGGGTATTCTTTCTGTTCTTCCATTGTTCAGCAGACCGGACAGCGGAGACAGTTGATATTGATCATTGTTGGCTTATTTATAGAACAACATGCCCGATGTTTCTTGCAGAGCAGAGCAGTTGTATGGATGAATCGATCTAATTTCGACCGTGGATCGATCTCCATCGCTGATGATGGTTGCGTGGACGTAGTTATTCTATAACAACACAAAGATGGTCAATTGAGGGCCCTGAGTTTGAACTCACGACCGATCGCTTAATAAGCGAACGCGTAACCAAGTGGCTACGAAGACCCCCTAAATCACAGGCTCTTCAAACTCTCCAATTTTTTTTTAGTTTTCAGCAAACCAAACATGTCACATATATTTTTGTTAAGATAATTATGCTAAGGGGTTGCCATACATTAGAGTAGAGGCTTAGTTGGAGTGAGCTCTCAACATTTTTTTTTATCGCTCGTTCATTAAAACGAGCCGGCTCATTTGAGCGGCTCTTTTTTGAACCGCGGGTCTTTTTTGAGCCGAGACTCTTTTGAATCGCGGCTTCTTTTTTAGCCGAAACTCTTTCAAAGAGCGGCTCTTTTTGAGCCGAGACTCTTTCAAAGAATGGCTCTTTTTTGAACAACGGCTTTTTTTGAGCCGAGACTCTTTCTAAGAGCGGCTCTTTTTTGAACAGCGGCTTTTTTAAGCCGATACTCTTCCGAAAAGCAGCTCTGTTTTGAAGCGCGGCTTTTTTTTTTTGAGCAGAGACTCTTTTGAAAAGCGGCTCTTTTTTGAACCGCGGTTCATTTCTAAAGAACCGTGGATCGTACGCTCGTTCTGACGAACTGGCTCGAATGAGTGGCTCGTGAGCGCTCGTCCATCTCTAATATCAGTATCCTGGGAGTGTCCTCCCAAAGATACTTATTGTATAAATAGAAAACAGTTAGATATTCAACTAGAAAGTAGTTACATTTTGTAAACATCCGAAAACAAACCGTATAAGGTACACCGGGGCAAGTTGGAACGATTTTTTCGAAGTTCAACTTGAAAGTTATCTTAAAAAATCACTAGATCACTAAATTGAAATCTGTTTGCAGCATATGCAAGGTATAACAGATGACTTTCGATAAAAAACAGGGATTCACACTGGATGCTTCGAAAAATATCAGTCTTGAAAATGTTTAGTTTTCATATGCATTGTTTCCCGTTGTCTCGTAGAGCGGGGTAAGTTGAAACGCGGAATTATCATGAGTTTAATGTGCGGTTTTGCTTCTCGAACTATCTACAACTGATTTATGAAACACTAAATTAAAAGAATTACAATTACAAAGAATTACATTTGGAAAAAAAAAAGGTTTTTGGTGAGATGAGATGAGATGTGGGGGAATAGTCTAAGACACACAAAATGGACACAACATACTAGCAATTAATATACGAAACAATAGCATCAAGAATGCTATTTTGGACACTTTCGTGTCAGAGTAGAGCCACTCGAAACGGCCACTATTGAGGTTTATGGGATCATTCAAATATTCAAATATTACGTAATGCACTCAAAAAAGGAGGAGGGGATGGCTTGTCGAAAATTGTTTAGGAATAAATCCAACTAAATTTGAACATTTTTATGCAAATGACGAATTGTTTCATGTAGGGAAGAAGGAGTCCAAAATAGTAAAAAATTGCGTTACGTAATATTTGAACGACCCCTAGTTACAAAACTAACAAATTTTATTTGTATTATGTCTGTGTATTCAGAAATTATGTAGAACATACTAAGGAACGAAATATAAATGATTCATATTTTTAAAATTTATTATCATTCATTCATACAGCAATCATCGACAAATAACGTCCGGCATCTGCAGTAATGTTTTAAAAATAGTCGATTTTCACTGGTTTCAACTTACCCCAGGGTTAGAAAAAACATGGGGCGAATTTAAATGCTCAGAGCTATACGGAAAAAGATTTTTCAGTTTGGTTTTCAAAACCACTACACTTGATTATCCCTATTTGATTACCTGACGTGCGATTCTGGTGGTATTTTTTTTAAAATGAGTGTTTTTGGACCGATTCAGTCAGCGCCCAAAAATGTTTGTTTTGATTTCACGGATCAAGTAAGAGTAAACAAAGGCGTGGATTGCGTTAATGCATTCCAATATTCTGATAATGGCTGTCATAAGGTGGGCTGAAAGATAATGTTTACTGTGAAAGTTATGATTTCCGTTTTAACTTACCCCGAATTTCAACTTACCCCGTTGTACCTTATATTTTTATTTTCTCATTTTGTAACTGTCAGTCCCAGTGAGCGCTTTCCTACCAAAATGCTTAAAGTCGGCCCCCAGGGACCAACGCTGGGCTGAACGTGTTAAGGTCTCAAGGCCAGAAATATTTTGTGAATTTAAAAAAAAAATCAAATAGATACAATTTGCAGTGAAAATTGTAAGATGATTAAGTACCGTTATCATTTACGTTATCATTTAAGTGTAAGATGGATGAAGTATAGCCTTATGGCTCCAACATTAACCTGAAATCAAATCGTGATTCAATTGAATACTTCCCAAACATATGATTACTACCCAACGATATTGAAAGGTAGAGAAAGGTTATGTGAGATCCCAATAAATCCTTCTATTTCTAAACGTTCCGTTCTTCCACGTCAACTTTCTCAAAAACCTCCCCGCATTTAAAAGCCGACTTTGAAAGCACCCTCATCCGGAGGGACTAACCTTTTTGTGCCAGTTATCAAGATTCAATAAAAGTTCATCATAGAATGGGGTCACACGAATCAGTTCTAGCGCCTTTTTTTTCGACAAAGCTTTCCGATCGATTCGAGCGTTTCGACGCGAACAAAACGAACCCGGGTGCATCCTTTAGGAGCGGGGTGGTAAACCACCATTCCGAGACGGCGAAAGGAGGCGGTGACGAGGGGGCGTAGAAGGCAGCGCGTAACTCATGCAACAGCCCACTTGCTAGTCGCTTTCTATTCACTGCGCAAAGGAAAGGAAGCAGCCTTTGGCCGCCCACTCCCGCAGTTGGATGGCATGATGCACTGAAATAAACTTAAAAATTTGTACTGAAATTATATTAAATTTGTGTTATCGGCACAATAGCATCGGCCCCGGGAGCGAGCTCCGAAAAAGGAACACGGAGCGGAAATAGATTTAGATTTATTTCAGACACGTCCTCCGCCGCTGAAACCGGATGTCAAGTCACGGCGGATGGGATGAAGGTTGCCGGCAAGGTTTTGCGGGCGGAGAGGAATGGTTTTTATTTTCGATTTGCCAGATTTTGTTGTGTTCTTATTTGTAGGACCGAATGGGGGGAAGCTACAGAGAATGGAATAGGGTCCAGTTTTGGAATGGGCTTAGAGGCTGCGAATTTCGATTCCAATGTTTGAGTATAGGTAAAGAAAACATAATGCAGGTTTATTTCTAGGATTTACTTGAACTCGCTGACACTCTATTCGAGAAAACAAAAATCAGATAAGCTTAACCATTACAATGTGAAAATCTTGTGCCTTCCTCGGCTGCCGAAAAATGTGTTATAAAATAATAATTTTAATTGTAACTTAAACCAATCATTTGAATAATTTGCAGTCGATTGCATTCTCTCCGTGAGAATGATTGATACCACTCCGCCCTGTAGGAGCGGCATTGATGAGATAAAGCTGGGATATTTACTCCTTTCATACTGTCAACAATCGAGTTAAAATATGTAAAAATAATGATAGCGCACTAGCAACGAATAATGATGATGGTTTAACAAAATGCTAGTGCCACGCGGTTATTTTTAGTAAATCCATCATATCGGTAACATGTTGCGATCGTACATATGTGTCATGGTGCGCTATTCAACCGTTAATGAACAGCTCACAGCATTACAATGCACAAACATTACAACAACCATATTGTATCACATCCGTGGAAAGCAGCAAGAAGAGAGCGCCATGCCACATGAATTAATAGCATTATACGTTTTTCCACCAGATTGTACTTCGCATCCACACGTGAATTTTATCGTGCATGGAAACCGCGCACTCTCTTTCTCTCGGAACCGCGCAAGATTGTTTTTATTTTTATTGCTCCTCCGGCTCCTGCCCGGTGATGCGGGTTTTTCTGTAAAAATAAAAACACTCCCCAATATTTACTTCATAATATTTTTATTCAAAACACACTCTCGCAACTGCCCGTCACATCCCCCTCTGCATCATCTTCCCCGCGCTAAAACAAAACGGCGTGGTTATCCGATAAAATACGATCCCTTGCCGGCGCTGTCACTGGGATGCTACTTGTTATGCCAGTCATCCGGCGAGCCAGCCATCATCATGCTTCAGCTGGCACCCACCCACCATCCCAACAACAGGCTGAGCGGACCTATCCAGTCAAAAATCCCCCGTCCGAGCGCGCTGGGTTATTAAATGTAGC
The DNA here is from genome assembly GCF_029784135.1 of Toxorhynchites rutilus septentrionalis. Taxonomy (NCBI): domain Eukaryota; kingdom Metazoa; phylum Arthropoda; class Insecta; order Diptera; family Culicidae; genus Toxorhynchites; species Toxorhynchites rutilus. Next base: position 88,636,644 of record NC_073746.1, read on the forward strand.
GAGATTCATTCCATGGCATGAACAACGAACATCGGGGCGTTAGTGCTCTCACTGTGCATGCATGCCAACCCGCTCGGCATGGTGTCCTTGAAGTGTGCACCAGAAAAACCTGTTGTTTTTACCAACGAATAAATGTGTAACACGTTTGCTGATGTTGCTGCATATTTGGGTATTACATGGGGTGGTCCTCGGAGGAACGTGGATGTCAACATTGGCGAAAAAAATCAGAGTTGTTGTAAAAAGGCAAGAAAAGAACACTTTTTGCAGCTAGAACACTCTTTATTAAAATAAATATAAGGTACACCGGGGCAAGTTGGAATTGGGGGTAAACTATAAAAAAAAACTATAACTAAACTCAATGTCCTGGAAAAAAGGTAATGAAGATGGTCGAGTTTCGAGCGACATAGCATGCGCTGCTATAACTATTCCGCAAATAGTGACGTCAGTCGTTGTGTTTATCTTTGATCGCCCACCGCATCCATGTAAAAATGCTATTTTCTGGAAGTAATTTATGAATTAAAAACGTACATTTTTGTAGAGCTCCCGCTGAATATGAGGCTAATGTTATAGCGTGAAGTGAATATTTGTGAAATCACGTCGAAAAAGACGGATAAAAGTGATAGTTTCATGTGCCATTTTCACTCCCCCACGTTCATAGAAACAAACGAAGTTTCATTATTTTACCGTTATGAAGTTGATGTTTCGAAGACTCTCAGTGTCGGTGTGTATGTTGTGAGATAATAATCGCCAATTATTCAAAATTTCACCGAAAATGTTACTGCTTTCGAGAACTAAGCATACGACTGCTCTCTGGACCTTTTTACTACATGAATAATCGAATTAAGCCACGATATAATTGTCATCTGTTAAAAAACGACCAGTTGAATGATTTCATGAGAATTGTGACTCAAATTATCATGCAACCGTAAATACTTTCAACATTGTTTTGTTTCTTCCATATTGAATGCAAATAATGACGACACGATATTTGGCTTGCCAATACAGATACACTTCGCCTACTGCTCCACCTCTATATGTACCTCATTGAACTAAACTATAACTCTTACGAGGAAAAATAAAATATATATATATAGTAAACATTATCTTTCAACCCACCTTATGACGGACATTACCATAATGCTTTAACGCAATCCGCGCCTTTGTTTAAATTTCCTCGTTCCGTGAAATCAAAACAAACATTTTTGCGCACCGACTCAATCGGTCCGAAAACACTGATTTTTTCAAAAATATCGCCAGAATTGCATTTCGGGTGATCAAATTGAAATAATGAATAGTTTTCAAAACCACTACACGTTTTGAAAATCTCTCATCATTTTAACTCACACCATGTTTTTTCCAACCCTGAGGTAAGTTGTAACAAGTTGAAATCGATTATTTGTCAACCATTGCTGCAGATACCCGACGTTATTTGTCGGTGATTGCTATACGAACGAATGATGATAAATTTAAAAAATAAGAATCATTCATATTTCGTTCCTCAATATATTCTACATAATTTATGAATACACAGACATGATATAAGACAAATTTTATAATTTTCAATTAGGAGTCGTTCAAATATTAGAGGAACTGGTACAAATTCGGTATCCCATTTTGTTTTTTTGGACTTAGCTCTTGGCCAATGCTCGGAATTTCTTCATATTACGTCAGCTTATGAAGGGATCTATTGCGGACATTTCCCGCAAACCGATTTCAAAAATCTTGATTTGGTTCGGAGCTTTGAGCATAGAAGAGAAACAATTCAAATTCGAGTACCCGAGATGCCTGGGTATAAATTTGACACCCTATTTTTTTATTTTTTCAAATTAGAAGAATCGTCCTGAAATCACTGAAAAATGTATTTCTTGACATTTTCATACAAAATAGAAATGAAGTACACTATCTTACGTAAATTAACTCAACTTTGACGAAAAAGCATGCAATTTCACAAAACAAAGAGGACCAAAAAACGATTTTTTCAAGAAAAAGTGAACAAATTTCATCTCGATTCATTTCTAACTAAAAAAAAGTACCGGGGATAATAGACCGGGTGGGTTTTTATCCCCAAATAGGGCGAAATTTAATTTTGCTGCATGGGCATGCAATACTTAGCATAGTGTATCATCAACACTATGTTTACATTGGGATGCCAAATTACCCGCATACCGAATTTTACTTTGGAATGACATCTATGAAATTTGTGATTAAAATCTCGATACACTTACCCGAATTCATTGAAGAACATCAATTTCTTGACCCAAATCAGCTATAATATTTAAAATCGACTCACTATTCGATTTTTAAAGATTTTTCAAAAGACGCACATGGAAAATTTTTGAGATTTCAAAAACAACGAAACTTGATTTTTTTTTAAACACAGATATTATGGGTTTTCGGCATCTGACGTTTGTTACTACATTACTAGAACACTTTTTTTTTATTCACCAGCAGAGTGCGCTCATTACCGCTGGAGAACCGGGTGGGTACCAAATTACCCACGGGGTACCGAATTTGTACCAGTTCCTCTACGCAACGCAATGTGTTTACTATTTTAGACTCCCTCTTCCTTACATAACATGTAACAAAAATAACAACATGCATTAAAATGTTTAGATTTAGTTGGATTTATTTCTAAAAAAGTTTCATCTAGGAATCCCCTCCTCCCTTTCTGAGTACGTTACGTAATATTTGTATATTATTTGATCTCATAAACATCATTAGTAGTCATTCTGAGTGACTCTAGTCTGACATCGAAGCGTCTAAAAAAGTATTCTTGTAGATATTGTTTCGAATATTAATTTTAGCCAAAATGTAGACACTACGTACATTTTGTGTGTATCAGACAACTCGCTCACATCTCACGTATACCAAAACCCTTTTTCCAAATGTTTATATGTAATTTTCTCAATTTTGTGTTTCATGAATCAGTTGTAGGTAGTTCGAGAAGCAAACGGGCTCATGATAGTTCCGCATTTCAACTTATCCCGCTCTACGTGCAAATTGATAAAACGCATATGATAGCAAAACATTTTCAAAATTGATATTTTTCGAAACATCCATTGTGAATCGCTATTTTTTTTCGAAAGTCATCTGTCATACCTTGTATATGCCGCAAACAGATTTGAATTTAGTGATTAAGTGATTTTTGAGGACAACTTTCAAGTTGAACTTTGAAAAAATCGTGTTATAGCGCGTCAAAGATGGAGTCCACCAAGCAAGAAATTTGCCATATTTTATGTTTTTACTACCTGCGAGATAAAACAGCAACGAAGGCGGCCGAAAAAAATCGTGTAGTTTATGGACCAGATACTGTAACTATTCAATACACCCCGTACTGATATGCCAATCGTCGTGGAAACCGATGAAATCGTTGAAATCATCCAAGTAGACCGGCATGTGAACACTCGCTCGATTGGCCAGGAACTGGGTGTATACCGTAAAACCGTTTGGAACCATTTGCAGAAGATTGGATTCCAAAAAAATATATGGGTGCCACAAACTTTTTGACCGAATCAACGCCTGCGATGCACTGCTGGAACGGAACGAACTCGACCCATTTTTGTGACTGGTGATGAAAAGTGGATCACGTACGACAACCTAAAGCTAAAAAAGTCGTGGTCGAAGCGCGGTGAGCCGGCCCAAACCATCGCCAAGCCCGGATTGACGGCCAGGAAAGTTTTGCTGAGTGTTTGGTGGGATTGGAAGGGAATCATCCACTAAGAGCTGCTCAACTATGGCCAGACCCTCAACTCGGTTCTCTACTGTGAGCAGTTTGACCGTTTGAAGCAGGCGATTGACCAGAAGCGGCCAGAAATGATCAATAGGAATGGTGTTGTTCTCCACCAGGACAACGCTCGGCCTCACACATCTTTGATGACCCGCCAGAAGCTACGGGAGCTCGAATGGGATGTCCTATTGCACCCACCGTATAGTCCGGACCTGGCTCCAAGTGATTCTCATCTCTTCCGGTCCATGCAAAACGCTCTTGATGATACTAAGTTGACCTCAAAAGAGACTTGCGAAAACTGGCTGTCTGAGTTTTTTGCAAATAAGGAGAGGGGGTTTTATAAGGGGGTATAATGAAGTTGCCTTCTAAATGGCAACAACAAGTTTGCGAACAAAACGACGCATATTTGACTTAAATTGGATAATTTGAAGTATGTTAAATAAAGTGTCAAATTTCGATCAGAAATACGACATTTCTTTTTCCCCAACCCTATATATAGATTCCAACAACTTCCCATACAATTTGCAAATTTGAATCCAACGAAAGTACTTAACACTGAAACATTGCAGTGCATTGAGCACTCATCCGTTGAACTTGATAAAAGTGACATTTTTTTCTATTAATCAAGTGGTCCGAAAATACACCCAAAATTGATTTTTAGCTCATGTTTTGTCATCTCGATTTATGACATTAAATGAGCGAAAAAATAACAGAAAATGCCATGACTAACAAATACACACAATACTGGTAAGCATTTGTATAATATAGATGGTACCACAATATAATATTAATACGGGCGAACGTAACAAGAGAAACGTTTCAAATAAGCACGCATTACTTCGCCACATATGTATACGGCCCAGACCGAGAAGGATATAGATCTCCTTCATGCTGGAAAGTGTTTTCTAAGAGTAACATTAGAAAACACTTTCCAACTGCAATTTGTAATGAGATGTAATATTATCACACTTCTGAATAACACCATCATTAGCTATGTGGATAGCGTGGTCGTGTAAAACAGTATGTCATTCCAGCCGGTCATGGTTCGATCCCCGTTGACGCCGTTTGAATTTTCTTTTCGTGTGCAATCCCAAAAAAGATGAAAAAAGAAAGAGATGTCTGCTTCCATACATAAAAACATTTTGAAGCGTTGGGGGACAGATGATATTATTTGCCTATTTGATGCTACAAGCACGGGATAGTAACTTCACACACACATTTATTCTCCACTTGCAACAATATTCACGACATTACTGCCCAGCAAACATTAAATCGTATAACCTGCGTATATACAGCATTATATATCCCACATTTGGGTGGTATATGATGCACCTAACTGACATATACATGCATCTAGTACGACTATTGTTATGCGTATATACGATTCACTACAGACGAACAAAAAAACAAATGTTTGTGATAATTATAATAATCATTATAGATTTTAATAAATACATGTATGTTTGGAATATTATGTTAGAAATTGTTTTTAAGTCCGAATATTTCTGGTTTCAAGAAAAGTCAAAGTTAAAGTTGCTTTATTTTTAACTTTCAAGAAACAAAAGATTTTTTGTTTGCCGGTCTTTTACGCTTTGATATTACTGACAAAAATAAATTAGTTCAACTTCGTCATTCAGTTGCACTTAATTCAAAACTGTAAACATAAGATTATGAACTTGACAAACCAAGCTGCCAAGGAATACCAACCCTGCGAATATTAAATCGTATAACTATCGTATATAGAGCATCGAATATGCGATAGTTTAGGTGGTATATGATGCGCCCAAATAACATATACAGTAAGTCACCTCCAATTCGACATACCGAGGCACTGCTCAGTGTCGCATTAGAAGGTAATTATTACCTGTAATTGGACAGTCACGATGACAGTGGTACATTGTCGACGGCTGGTGGCGACTTGACCATCTTTACAAAAAAAAATCAAATTAGAGAAGAAAATGTTCAATTATTCGTGTTCCATTACAGGTCTGTCCAATTAACTAGACGTCGAATAAGAGGTAACTTAGTGTACATGCAAGGTTATTAGGCAATACCTAATAACCTAATAAATCTGTTGTCATACGAATATACGATTCATCACTGGCACAAAAAAAAATGGCGCAAAATATTAAAGTAAAATGTTCAGCCCCGGGAATCACCATTTATGTATGTATATAGAACCTTTATAAACATTTATGTTTGTACAAATAGGAATGAATCAATTGACTTTTAGGGATATGAATGTTTGATATGAGTGGTGACGATGGTTATAAAATTGCTCCGATGGGATTTGAACTCCGATTGTTTGGATTATCAAGCCGCAGCTATCTCGCACGGCTATCTGAAATATGATGTCACGACCCAGACGGATAGCCATAGAAAAAACACATCTTGTTTTTTTGAAACACTTTATTGATAAAAAAACTACACACCACTTAACACTAAAACACTAATCACAAAAAAATTGGCAGCCCAAGACCTTAATACGCACCTAAAAACAGAGGACAGTTAACGTTTTATATATTTTTATTACCTAAGGCTACTTACCTCTTGATTGCTCACTGTCTGCAACGATCGTTATTGTATCACTCATAATAGTCTATATAGCACAAAACAACAACCACAACATATAAACAATCATACAAATCGCAAACAATAACAAGCGAATTGTCAAAGGATACGGAACAGACGGAAACGAACCTGCTATACAAAGTGTAATTGTTTATAGCGAACATTCGAGAAAGAACCCAACCAAAGAAACAATTTCTATAGGCTATTGAAATGATTATGGGCCAATCATATAAATAGGGCACGAAATGTTAAGAACAGGTCAGTTGCAATACAACCCCCGATTAGTATAGATCAAGCGTCTTGACTATATTCGATCTCATCTCTTATCACTCATCGGGTAGCCAGTCTACTCTATTCTATACTCAACTCTTCGGAACTCCGTTCAGATACCTCTCTGGGCGGAGACATATGATTTTAGGGCAGTTAAAGCTCTTACATATGATACAAAAAAGTTGTAATCGGATACGTCATTCATTGTCGATTGTGTTTTAGAGGAAATATCGCGAAATTTATTTAGAAATAGTTGAATAAAGTTCAGTACTACATGTTCCAAGTAATCAAATAACATGAAGTAAAAAAAAAAAAAATAAATTAAAAACTCTAGGGGGGCCTCCGTAGCCACATTGGTTGCGCGTTCGCTTAGTAAGCGATCGATCGTGAGTTCGAAACTCAGGGCCCTCATTGACCATCTTTGTGTTGTTACAGAATAGCTACGTCCACGCAACAATCATCAGCGATGGAGATCGATCCACGGTCGAAATATGATCGATTCATCCATACAACTGCTCTGCTCTGCAAGACACATCGGGCTGCTGTTCTATAAATAACTCAACAATGATCAATCAACTGTCTCCGCTGTCCGGTCTAGCTGGATAATGGAAGAACAGATAGAAAACTCTTACGCCTAAATGGCTGCTACTGTGTAAATGTGTACCATATGGAATGGTATAGAAGGGAATACTCTAACGCCGAAAAATGGCAACTGTGTAATGTGCTAATTATAAATATGATAAATATGTGACATGTACACGAATAAAATTCGGCTCTGTGACAGCTAAAATGCCAATGAGCCTAAAATAAATAAAAGGGACAATGAAGTAAAAAATTTCATTTATATTTTAACAGTTCAAAACTGCATTCGGGCCTGTCCAGCATATGACCAGCAAACATTAAATCGTAAAAAAAAAATCTAAAATTGGAGGCGATATACATACATCCAAGACACATTTAAGTAATGTATGATGTGTATAAATGACATATGCATACGAAATTGGAGACCATATACATGTATATGAGGTATATGATAATTATACGATTATACGATTATTCGATTTATTTTTTGCTGGGATGTACGTATATCGTCTCCACGTTTACATGTATGGACTGGCTAGGCGTATCATATACATGCAATTTATATTAGTCATACTTGTATGTTTGTGAATATAACCCTCATAATAAAATCATTACACTAAACCTAGGTTTCAAAGTAATCAAATCACGCAATAAACATCAAGAATTGCTGGAAATCTCTTATCCATATTTGTTTAAATTTAAAGATGTATTTAACTCCAGTTTTGTTGACAACTTTTAAGCATTCAATTAAATCGTATGATACTTCATATATAAACATAAACATTCCCACCTTAATTCCTTCATTAAACACCTTGTAGTAGAAATATGTTAGTATGCATACACTCTTCTACAAAACATAGTGGAAAAATATATATTCGTCGATGTAAACAAGAGGTGAAAAAGGAGACACTTTTCGACGAGTGATTTGTATGGAGTTCCACTGCCGTGCTACAAGGCATGAAAAGACATGTTTTCTGCCGAAAATGGAATGCTTTCTAGCAAGGCTAGGGAAGCAAGGCGAGCAGAGGGTGAGAGAGATTAATCCATCGACGGGTTAATTACAGTGCGATTAATTTTGTATCGAGTTACAGTACAAAGTTACTGTGGGTTTTTAATATGAAAACCAGAAGGTTAGCTCTCTGAACTTTTACGCAGATCGTTTGATGA